>NC_052328.1:23161400-23508900 GCF_016432855.1 Salvelinus namaycush
TTATTAATAAACAAATTAGGCACATTTGGGCAGTCTTGATACAACATTTTGAACAGAAATGAAATGGTTCATTGGATCAGTCTAGAATTTTTCACATACACTGCTGCCATCTAGTGGCCAAAATCTACATTGCACCCGGGCTGGAATAATACATTATGGCCTTTCTCTTGCATTTCAAAGATGATTATACAAAATGTTTTTTTTTCTTTGTATTATCTTTTACCAGATCTATTGTTATTCTCCTACATTCCTTTCATATTTCCACAAACTTCAGTGTTTCCTTTCAAATGGTACCAAGAATATGCATATCCTTGCTTCAGGGCCTGACCTACTGGCAGTTAGATTTGGGTATGTCATTTTAGGTGAATTTTTTTTTTTTAAAGGGGGCGGATCCGTAACAACACCACCAACTGGTCACTGACATGTTCTTTCTTACTTTCTTTATTCCTCACCCCCTCTTGTTTTTACAGAGAGTGAAATGACAGTGAAATACTAACTTTTAAAAAACAAGCACTACTGCTACTACTACTGCTGCTTGCACTACCACCGTCACAGCTTTACCAGCACTTCTACTGTCTGCTGCTACTACTACCACTGCTGCTGCATCAGCCGCTACACCACAAGTCTGCCACTGACTCTATTCACAACTGTTTTCCAAATTAGATTTTCGTCACCGCCCTTGGTCCCTGTCTGACTGTGATTCTGTGGGACACACCCCTCTGTCCTCTCTCAGCAGGAGCACTGTGGCTGTTCCTCCCAATCCACATTCTACCGCAGCCACCCGGGGCCCCCCGTCCCTCGCTCGCCCTTATCTGCAGTGCCACCCTACCCAGGGTGCCCTGCTGTCGCGGGCGGCGCACGCCCGGAGCCTGGCGTGGGACAGCGAACATTTCATGAGCCTCCTGCCACGACCCAGCCACGCCCGACTGTCACTACAGGAGACACGCCTGTCCAAGTGACCGCTGCCACCACCCTCGAGTCACCATGGAGACAGTGCAGCACCTTTGAGGGCTACCCACCAGAACCCCCCCTTGACTTGGACCCTACTGACCTGCCAGTCAGTGAAGTCTCACCCCTACCCACAAACTAGGAGATGATGTGTGGCAACAGTGATAATGGAGGAAATGAGAGGAGTGCTTTTGAATAACCGAGAGAAGCAGAACCAGGGGGCTGGTGGTCTCCTCCACCAAACTGACCGGAAGTCATCTGGATAGAAATGGCAGAAAGCAGGAACTGGAGTCCATGCCAAAGTGAATGACTATATAATATGTCTGACCTCTATCCATCTCATGTTACCTAACCCAACTAGTCAACTCTGGTCAGATATTAGAGTTGAAAGTCACTCAGGGACAGAGGGGTTGCGTTCTCTCCTGGTGTTTCATTGTTAGTCATCTGCTCAGTTGAAGTCGAGGCCTGTGGACACATACTTAAAGTCATGCAATCAGCTGTGTGCCTGTGTGTGTAGGGAGGGTGGGATTCACACTGAGCTCTACGCCAAAGATACGCCATTTGTCATTTTCTCCCACCTTAGATCAAACGTTAATGTTCGCCTTCACATTTAGATTTAAAATGTAATGAAGAGTTTTACCTGCAACTCATGACTAGGCACAAAGATTAATTCAACAATTTGTGAGCTAGTGAGTGTATATTTTAAGGGAGCAAGCTATATTCTCTGAGGGAATAGGTGTCAAGCTACAGAAATAATCATGCCTGGTCATTTCATACATTCACTGTTGTTCTTATTGAACGTTGTCTTTATTTTTAATTTTAATGTATAGTGTATGACCCAAATTATTCTAACAGACATTTTCTTTATCTGATTTTAAAACCTACATACAATCCCACTCAAGATCCACACCAGAGTATTACAGGTAGAAAGTTGTTGGCACACACTGTGGACTGGTACGAGAGGACTGTGCAGCTCCAAAGCAAGCCATGTGGGTCGTTCCACCAATTCGGTGCCTTTTTGAGAAATATAAATTGGTAGAAAAAACAAATTGATTTCACCTAATTTAGCATTCTGTCATAAAGAGCACATTTTCAACTTTAGCAAGTCTTTATTCAGATGCAAAAAAATCTGATTTGTTGAATTCTTTGTGTGGTCTATATTAAAGGTTACTTCATTTAATTTAATTTAACAGACTTAAATGTGATGTTGGTGCACAATTTTTACTTAACATATCAAAGGGAAGCAAAAAGGCACTCATTTCGTGCAACGATCCATGGATGTTTGCCTAATCCTGCAGGGTACTGTTTTGGGGTTATCTTCGGACTTGTACCAATAGGAGTTTAGTGGGGGAGTGAGTTGAGCGACAGAGTGAGGTGGCTTCAGTACGGGACCAAAGTCAACAGCAGTCACTACTAGGGAAGGGATGGCCAGAGTGTCTTGCAGAGATGATGTTGAAATAAATACTGTTCACCAAAGCTGCCTGACCTCTTCAGACCTGTATACTGTACAGTGGCTTCAACCATTTTAATGACTGCTGCCCTATTTGTTGAGTTATGACAATGACAGCTGCTGTTTTGTGTGTGTGAAAACATTGGTTTTCTTCAACAGTTTGTATGGGATGGTTTTATTTTATGTTGTAAAATTATGTGGGAAGATGTATATTTCCGTTTGAACTTCCCTGTGCCTGTATTGCCAGGTAGTGGAGGTTAACCCAACAATACTACTCAAAGGTCTTATTTCAATAGCTCTCAGTAGTGGTTTTGCAAAACCATATAGCTGCTAAAGTGCCATAAATTCTATAAAAATAAATACATGTTATTCTAACCCTTTTTGTCTTGTGTGCTAGATTTTAATTGTGTCGCTATTTATTACGTGGATGACTTGAAAGAAATACTTTGAAAATGTTCATGTGTTGATTTAATTATTGCAAATCAGTTCAATCAAGATTAGCAGCTGCTCATACAACTCCCACTAGTCATTAATTAACACATTTTGAAATAAAATCAAGGACTAAATCCAGATAAAGCAGACAATTCTTTGAATGCATAAAAAACTGGAATAAACTGCTAAATACTAAGAAATGGTTCAACCGCTCTTACGTAGCCTCACACTTAATTGTATGACTACTCTGCCCCCTGATGGTGAAATGTAAATGGTTAACTTTCTTCCCAGGGTAGAAATGCCACTACATTTGACTCACTAATTTACAGCCTGAACTTTGGTAATGATGGTCAGTCAGCATTATTTGTGTGTCCAATCATTGACCTGTCAAGTCTGAACAGGGTGTGGTGGTATGAATTGTGTTTAGTCAAATGGAGGCCCACAGTGACCAATGATGATGCCATACGGTTGCTTGTGGAAAACAAAAACGACTACATCTGGATTGACTCGGGGCCAGTAAGAAGTGGGTGAGGTAGCCCAGTCTGTCTATGCTTTTATTGGCCTGCAAGAGTGGCTTTTGTTGGGCTTCTGAGAGACTCCAATCGGAGTCCATGCTTCAACATTGTTTTGATCACATGGACTGGGATATGTTCCGGGTATCCTCAGAGAATAACATTGACATTTACATGGACACGGTGACTTGGGTTCGTCAGGAAGTGTATAGGGGATGTTCTTCCCACGGTGTCTATTAAAACCCACCCAAACCAGAAATGGTGGATAGATGGCAGCATTTGCGCAAAACTGAAAGCGCGAACCACCACATTTAACCATGGCAAGGTGACTGGGAATATGGTCGAATACAAACAGTGTAGTTATTCCCTCCGTAAGGCAATCAAACAGGCAAAACTTCAGTACAGAGATAAAGTGGAGTCGCAATTCAACGCCTCAGACAGGAGACGTATCTGGCAGGCAGTGGCGACCCGTCATTCAGGGCAGGTGGGGCTCCCCACATTTTTAATTATAAAAAAAATTGGGGGGCTTGCCTGTTTTTCATGTTATTTTGGCATTCATATGTGTCACATATCAGTTTGCAAATAATGTTTTTTTTTAAACCTTGAGTTAATAAAGCCGCACATGGTCTCTTTTTTTCGTTCTTGAGTAAGGCAGCTCCAAAATGCAGGTGTTTCAGCCTAGCCCAGTGCTTTCTGTGGTGGTGGGGCACCCAGTGGAAAATACGGAGCGTAGGGGTTGGTAATGTCTACTTGCGCCGTGATTGGCTCAGTGTTCTGTCAGTCATGGGGACACTACGTCACCGCCGTGTCTAAGGGTAGAGCAAAAGAATTCAAGCCCCTTGGGTGCTGCCGAAGAGTTACATTAGAAGTGTCCATCCTAGAAGGCTCAAGGTAAGGTCATTGGCCACAGATAAAATTACGTAAAATCACGTTATATCTACTGTAGCTTTAATTGGACTGATCATGTCAACATAATACTTTCAAAATCTTAGCTAGCTGTCATCATGAATCAAGTCAACAATCTACTGGCAAATCCTTTTTAATCCTTGTCATATGAAGAGAAATTATAGATATATAATTTTACACAACACAATTTTACACAACAAATATTACACAAGTTGGAAATCGCAAATTTGACACGAAGTGGTTTGGAAGGAATCAGTGTCTAACTGCAAGCATTGCAAAGCAATCAAATCAAATCAGACTATTTGTCACATGCGCCAAATACAACAAGTGTAGACTTTACTGTGAAATGCTTACTTACAAGCCCTTAACCAACAGTTCAGTTCAAGTAGAGCCTGCTATTCAGTGGAGTGGCTGTGTGGTCCAAGTCTGGGATTAAGGGTCTCTTTTCCAAGTTTAAAATTATAAACATTCAACATTGGCCATGCTGTCAATGAAGCATGATATGTACTGCGCTCAAAACAACTGTAAATTCGTTAACTGGGAAATCTCAGACTTCAGTGAGTCAAAACAACTGGGAACTCGGGGGAAAAACTAGCTCAGACTGGGAAAATATGTTTTGAACAGTCATCCAACTCGGAATTGTAAATCGGGAACTCGGGCATCTTTCTACAGCTACGACCTGAAGATCAATGATGTCATCATGATTCAACCTTTTTTCAGTTCCCAGTTGTCTTGAAAGCACCATAAATCCATAGAATGCCAGACGTTGATGATAAAATTTACCCAGGATGGACCGCCGCGCAGCCTTCCTGTTCAAGTGAGCACAGCACAACAAGGTGAGTCCAAAAATGTCTTGTATGCTACTGCATAAACGATGTAATATGCCAGGGAGATATGTATACTGTAGCTAAGAAAGTAATACTAAGTGTATGTTGTGTAGTAAGCTGTTATTAGCCCATGTGCTTCACCCTAATAACTTGGTCTATTTTCCCCTCTTAATTCCAAATCAAAGTTAATTTGTCACGTGCGTGAAATGCTTACTTACAGGCTCTAACCAATAGTGCGGAGAAAAAAAAGTGTGTGTGTGTATGTGTGTAGGTAAGTAAAGAAATAAAACAACAGTAAAAAGACATTTGAAAATAAGAGTAGCAAGGCTATATACAGACACCGGTTAGTCAGGCTTATTGAGGTAGTATGTACATGTGGGTATGGTTAAAGTGACTATGCATATATGATGAACAGAGAGTAGCAGTAGCGTAAAAAGAGGGGTTGGCGGGTGGTGGGACACAATGCAGATAGCCCGGTTAGCCAATGTGCAGGAGCACTGGTTGGTCGGGCCAATTGAGGTAGTATGTACATGAATGTATAGTTAAAGTGACTATGCATATAAGATAAACAGAGAGTAGCAGCAGCGTAAAAGAGGGGTTGGGGGGGGCACACAATGCAAATAGTCCGGGTAACCATTTGGTTACCTGTTCAGGAGTCTTATGGCTTGGGGGTAAAAACTGTTGAGAAGCCTTTTTGTCCTAGACTTGGCACTCCATTACCGCTTGCCATGCGGTAGTAGAGAGAACAGTCTGACTGGGGTGGCTGGGGTCTTTGACAATTTTCAGGGCCTTCCTCTGACACCGCCTGGTGTAGAGGTCCTGGATGGCAGGCAGCTTTGCCCCAGTGATGTACTGGGCCATACGCACTACCCTCTGAAGTGCCTTGCGGTCGGAGGCCGAGCAATTGCCGTACCAGGCAGTGATGCAACCGGTCAGGATGCTCTCGATGTTGCAGCTGCCGAACCTTTTGAGGATCTCAGGACCCATGCCAAATCTTTTTAGTTTCCTGAGGGGGAATAGGCTTTGTCGTGCCCTCTTCGCGACTGTCTTGGTGTGTTTGGACCATTCTAGTTTGTTGTTGATGTGGACACCAAGGAATTTGAAGCTCTCAACCTGCTCCACTACAGCCCCGTCAATGAGAATGGGGGCGTGTTCGTTGCTCCTTTTCCTGTAATCCACAATCATCTCCTTAGTCTTGGTTACGTTGAGGGATAGGTTGTTATTCTGGCACCACCCGGCCAGGTCTCTGACCTCCTCCCTATAGGCTGTCTCGTTGTTGTCGGTGAGCTCCAGTGTTGAGGATCAGCGTGGCAGATGTGTTGCTACCTACCCTCACCACCTGGGGGCGGCCCGTCAGGAAGTCCAGGATCCAGTTGCAGAGGGAGGTGTTTAGTCCCAGGTTCCTTAGCTTAGTGATCAGCTTTGAGGGTACTATGGTGTTGAACGCTGAGCTGTAGTCAATGAATAGCATTCTCACATAGGTGTTCCTTTTGTCCAGGTGGGAAAGGGCAGTGTGTAGTGCAATAGAGATTGCATCATCTGTGGATCTGTTTGAGCGGTATGCAAATTGGAGTGGGTCTAGGGTTTCTGGGATAATGGTGTTGATGTGAGCCATTACCAGCCTTTCAAAGCACTTCATGGCTACTGATGTGAGTGCCACGGGTCTGTAGTCATTTAGGCAGGTTGCCTTTGTGTTCTTGGGCACAGCGACTATGGTGGTCTGCTTGAAGCATGTTGTTATTACAGACTCAATCAGGGACATGTTGAAAATGTCAGTGAAGACACCTGCCAGTTGGTCCGCACATGCCCAGAGCACACGTCCTGGTAATCCATCTGGCCCCGCAGCCTTGCGTAAGACCTGAGACGTGAGTAAGACCTGTTTAAAGGTCTTACTCACGTCGGCTACGGAGAGCGTGATCACACAGTCATCCGGAACAGCTGATGCTCTCATGCATGCCTCAGTGTTGCTCGCCTCGAAGCGAGCATAGAAGTGATTTAGCTCGTCTGGTAGGCTCGTGTCACTGGGCAGCTCGCGGCTGTGCTTCCCTTTGTAGTCTGTAATAGTTTGCAAGCCCTGCCACATCCGACGAGCGTCGGAGCCGGTGTAGTATGATTCAATCTTAGCCCTGTATTGACGCTTTGCCTGTTTGATGGTTCGTCGCAGGGCATAGCGGGATTTCTTGTAAGCTTCCAGGTTAGAGTCCCGCACCTTGAAAGCGGCAGCTCTACCCTTTAGCTCAGTGCGAATGTTGTCTGTAATCCATAGCTTCTGGTTTGGGTATGTACGTACAGTCACTGTGGGGACGACGTCCTCAATGCACTTATTGATAAAGCCAGTGACTGATGTGGTGTATTCCTCAATGTCATCGGAAGAATCCTGGAACATGTTCCAGTCTGTGATAGTAAAACAGTCCTGTAGTTTAGCATCTGCTTCATCTGACCATTTTTTTTATAGACCGAGTCACTGGTGCTTCCTGCTTTAATTTTTGCTTGTAAGCAGGAATCAGGAGGATAGAGTTGTGGTCGGATTTACCAAATGGAGGGCGAGGGAGAGCTCTGTACGCATCTCTGTGTGTGGAGTACAGGTGATCTAGAATTCTTTTCCCTCTGGTTGCACATTTAACATGTTGATAGAGATTTGGTAGAACTGATTTAAGTTTCCCTGCATTAAAGTCTAATTTCGCCTGCTGTTCTGACTTGGTGGTGTACATGTAGCCTATAACCTGTTTTAGAGAAATGTATTCATCGAATATTGTAAGAGCTTTCATTGTCTGCTTATATGCCCCCTTTATTTATCCTACGGTTCTGACTTGGTGTACAGGGAGAACACCCATGTTCTGAATTCTGTCTCTGTGCATTTCAAAAGTGCTGAACAAATAGTTATATTGACTACGTCTGTCCTAACTTGCTCATTAATGTCTTAATCGAAATGACCGATTGCCTCTTATCCGCTTGTTGTCCCCGTATGCCATAGTTTGTACCTCTCAATTGTCAGTAGAAACCACATTTGTTTAAGCAAGTCAGCCAAATCAGCTATGTTTTTTTAAAAGGCAATAAATGAGGATGAATGAACTGTTTCGCTGCCAGACAAGACTCTGCTGAGAGCCAGGTATAGCAGTGGTAAGGTGTTGGGACTGCTGTTGGGACAGCTTTACAGTTTGTGTGCACCGTTTGTCACCGTTATAGTGCAATAATGTATTGTTTAGTGTTGTGTTGTGGCCTTGCATGCCACATATTTTATTTTTTCCCTCACCAAGATTTACATGCTAAAATCGCCACTGTTGGCAGGGACAACAGACATTCACGGATTACAAAGGGAAAAAAAACACCAACATCTTGCTCCCAGACAAGCTAAACGCCTTCGCCCGCTTTGAGGATAACACAGTGCCACCGATGTGGCCCGCTCCCAAGGACTGTGGGCTCTCGTTCTCTGTGGCTGACGTGAGTAAGACATTTAAGCGTGTTAACCCTCGCAAGTCTGCCGGCCCAGACAGCATCTCTAGCCGCCTCCTCAGAGCATGCGCAGACTAGCTGGCTAGAGTGTTTATGGACATATTCAATCTCTCCGTATCCCATTCTGCTGTCCCCACTTGCTTCAAGATGTCCACCATTGTTCCTGTACCCAAGAAAGCAAAGGTAACGGAACTAAATGACTATTGCTCCATAGCACTCACTTCTGTCATCATGAAGTGCTTTGAGAGGCTAGTTAAGGATCATATCACCTCTACCTTACCTGACACCCATGACCCACTTCAATTTGCTTACCGCGCCAATAGATCCACAGACGATGCAATCGACATTGCACTGCACACTATCCCATCTGGACAAAAGGAATACCTATGTAAGAATGCTGTTCATTGACTATAGCTCAGTCTTCAACACTATAGTACCCTCCAAGCTCATCATTAAACTTGGGGCCCTTGGTCTGAACCCCGCCCTGTGCAACTGGGTCCTGGACTTCCTGACAGGCTGCCCCCAAGTGATGAAGTTAGGAAACAACACCTCCACTTCGCTGATCCTCAACACAGAGGCCCCACAAAGGTGTTTGCTCAGCCCCCTCCTGTACTCCCTGTTCACCCATGACTGCGTGGCCACGCACACCTCCAACTCAAGTTTGCAGACGACATAACAGTAGTATGCCTGATTACCAACAATGACGAGAAAGCCTACAGGAAAGAGGTAATGGCCCTGGAGGAGTGGTGCCAGGAAAATAACCTCAACCTCAACAAAACGAAGGAGCTGATCGTGGACTTCAGGTAACAGCAGAGGGAGCCTGCCCCTATCCACATCGACGACCGCAGTAGAGAAGGTAGAAAGCTTCAAGTTCCTCGGCGTACACATCACTAACAATCTGAAATAGTCCACCCACACAGACAGTGTGGTGAAGAAGGCGCAACAGCGCCTCTTCAACTTCAGGAGGCTGAATAAATGTGGCTTGGCCCCTAAGACCCTCAGAAACTTTTACAGATGCACAATTGAGAGCATCCTGTCGAGCTGTATCACTGCCTGGTACGGCAACTGCACCGCCCGTAAACACAGGGCTCTCCAGAGGGTGGTACGGTCTGCCCAACGCATCACCGTGGGCACACTGCCTGCCCTCCAGGACACCCACAGCACCCGATGTCACAGGAAGGCCAAAAAGATTATCAAGGACATCAACCACCCGAGCCACGGCCTGTTCACCCCGCTATCATCCAGAAGGTGAGGTCAGTACAAGTGCATCAAAGCGGGGCCTGAGAGACTGAAAAACAGCTTCTATCTCAAGGCCATCAGACTATGAAATAGCCATCACTAGCCGGCTCCCACCCGGTTACGCAACCATGCACCTTAGAGGCTACTGCTCTATATACATAGACTTGGAATCACTGGCCACTTTAATAATGGAACACTAGTCACTTAAATAATGTTTACATACTGCTTTACTCATCTCATATATATACACTATTCTATTCTACTGTATTTTAGTCAATGCACCTCCGACATTACTCGTCCTAATATTTATATATTTATTTTACTTTTAGATTATAACATCTGCTAAATATGTGCATGTGACCAATAAAATTGGATTTGACTAATATAGTGGCAGTTTGGCCCTAGAGAGACCTCTGCATTTGCTCATTCGGAATCATACAGCTCACATCAACAAGACAGATCTCGTCTTCTTTAACTTATTAGGGTGTAACCTAATGCATGTTGTTTTCATCTGAATATGTGTTAATGGGTTGATGTTGACCTTAAAGGTTGCCATGTCATTTTCACAACATGCTATTGTCCTCCAAAGCTACACATTCAAATGGGAAGAGTGTTAATAACACCAAACCTCATGAACTTTTGTCACTGTCACTTTTGTTCCACATACCCCCACCCTTTCAATGCAAGACAAAGTGAAAACCATTATGAAAACAGGACCCTCTCCATCCCTGTGCTTTCCTCACTAAGTACCCCTTTGGTTATGGGAGGAGCATGTTAGACAAACCCCATAGCACCACAAGGGGCATTAGGCAACCTCCATCTCAATGCCTGGGCCCTGAGTATTGGTCCAACCACCTCATTAAACCATAGTCATTAAAATATCCCTGGCCCATAACCAATCATAGTTTATGGCAATGAGTCATTGGTCCACTGTTTACTGGATCTTTTACAGCCCACCACAGGCATCCAACTTGACAGAGATTTGTTGTTCGCTACACTACAGTATATAAGCCACTAGCTATAACATTGGAATTCATGCTTTTCATGCTAGAAATTGGCCTATATTTCATCTAATAAGAGCAATTTGTTTAGTCTTTAATTTGTACAACTTCAGAAAACAGTTTAAGCTTTCTGTTAGAATACCACAAAAAGAAGTTTGCTAATGATCTTATGAACAATGTTGGTTGAATGAAAAAGCTTTGAATGTTAGCTTTGCTTACAAAATTGGTCATGATTCATCATCACCCACGTTCCCTCAAATATTGGTTTCTGTTGATTGATTCGTTTCTGACCGCACATGAAATTATTAATGAATGGGCAAATTGTGTACTTTTAAAAATAAGATTGAGTTAACTAATTATTTTATAAATGGCTTATAACCCACAGCAATCCTAGAACGCCTCACACCCTCCCTCTCTGTTATTTTTGTAGCTCGATTATATGAGTTGAGTAAGTTGCCAAGAGTGACTAAGTCATATAGGGAACAGTAAAAAACAGCATGTTTAGGGCTGAAAGTCCAGAATCCAGAATTATACATGCTTCATGACCTCTCCTGTGATTTCTTTAAATGTAGGCAGTCTATATGTATAGCTTCCTATTGATTGGGGAATTATCATATTAGTTCATCATGAGCAATGTTATGATGGCACACACATATGTGAATGGATTATCTAAACAGCTACATTTACATGTTTAGAGATATAATATAAAGGCAAATGTTTTAGGGACCACATTTGTAGTTGTTATTTTTTGAGGTACATTATCCACTTCAAATGATACGTTTATAAAACATGGACCTGTAGGCTGCCACTTTAAAATTTAAATAAAAAATGTAAGAAATACATACAGAGTCTAACAGTTGACATCAATAAGGGATCATAGCTTTCACCTGGTGAGTCTATGCCATGAAAAGAGCAGGTGTTCATAATGTTTTGTACACTCAGTGTATACTGTATATTTTTTTGTATGTGATGTATGTGTTGGGCTTTAGCTGAGATTATTCTTTACAGAGTCAAGTATATTCGTCCAGGCCTCAATTGTTCCTTGACTAGCACCATTCATTCTCGCTGTTGATAATTCTAACGTTATAACTTCTAACAGTACCTGTATTCACTGGCGAATTGGG
The DNA here is from genome assembly GCF_016432855.1 of Salvelinus namaycush. Taxonomy (NCBI): domain Eukaryota; kingdom Metazoa; phylum Chordata; class Actinopteri; order Salmoniformes; family Salmonidae; genus Salvelinus; species Salvelinus namaycush. Next base: position 23,173,293 of record NC_052328.1, read on the forward strand.
AGAGAGTGAGGTGATTGCCCTCTAAGAGCCAACATCATTTTTGTGGCTGTGCTGCATGCCAGCAGTAATCATCTCTGATTGTTTGAGATATTTAAAGAGCTAAAGTATCATTGTTAAGTAACATAATATATGCAAAGCATTGAATATTTACTTTGTAATTTGTCACCAGCCGCATTTAACTGCAGGGCACTCCCGCATCATATGGAGGAATGTGCCTACCTGATTTAGGAGACACGGTGAATAGTTGGAAGTTGGGGCCAATTTCATCGTAAAACATTTCCTTCGTATAAATAGAGTCTGTGAACAAACTTTAAATGTTTATGTTGATGGTTCGGACTACGGGATGCCAAGGTCATATTATTCCATATTCTGTTCAAGTACTTTTTTCATGGCTTGCTCAGAATATCAGCTTTCCAAAAGTATAAACGCAACATGCAACATGTGGAGGTCCTGGGCTGGCGTGGTTACACGTAGTCTGTGGTTGTAAGGCCAATTGGACGTATTGCCAAATTCTATAAAACGACATTGGAGGCGGCTTATGGTAGAGAAATTAACATTCAATTATCTGGCAACAGCTCTGGTGGACATTCCTGCAGTCAGCATGCCAATGGCACGCTCCCTCAAAACTTGAGACATCTGTGGCATTGTGTTGTGTGACAAAACTAAACATTTTAGAGTGGCCTTTATTTGTCTCCTGCACATGGTGCATCTGTGTAATGATCATGCTGTTTAATCAGCTTCTTGATCTCAAATCTCAAGGCGTTATAGTGACATTTTGGAGTATGGGCATGCCATTTTGATTCCCAATTACCTGTACATTGCTTTTCAATTTTGTGCCAAATAGAAATTGTGTGAGCAATAATAGGATCAAAGCGTAGTTTACATTGTTTAAGGTATATCAGTGAAGACCACCTCTTCCAGGGCAATAGGAGACACCATATGTATCTCTATACTCAGCCAGGGGGTTGACTAAATGCTAGTGCCTGGATATACAATTTTAAGTTTGGTATGGATAGTCCTACGTCTTTCCCTCTTTGCAAGTTTGTTCATTTTATCTGGAATCACTTACCTTGCCATATACATTTTGAAACTGCACTATGGTTTTTATCCCAATAGCCAGAAGGGGGAGACAAGGGAAGCATTGAGCTACAGAAATTCAGCCGTGGCAGTATATTCATTTTTACAATAGATATTCTGCCAGTTAAAGCAACTGGGATATTGAATTGATTTGAGTGTTCTGTTAAAGTTTCTGCCAATGATTTTAGGAAGGAAGGAAATACTGTATATCTATTTCCAGATATTTAAAATGGGAAACGATTGCGATTTCATAAGTAGAGATGGAGTCCTCATCCGGGTCTTGAGAGGCAGTAGGGCAGATTTGGTTAGATTTATTTTACAACTTGAGATGGAGCTGAATTTGTCCATGATCTTTAAAGATTTAAGGAGGGATTGCAGTACATTGTCTAGATAAAGTAAGATATTGTCGGTGTATAATAAGTTGACGTCATCCGTAGAATTGAGAGATATTGGTCTAATTTCTTTTGATTTGTGCCAGGGGCTCCATCGACAATAAAAGTAGCGAAGGTGAGATGAGATCACGTTACCTGCTACTTCGAAGGATTCTCAAAGGAACAGAGCAGGTATTGCCTGTTATTACTATGGCGAAGTATTGGTATATAGTATTTTAATAATCTGAATGAAATTGGAGTCAAGTCCCATATGTCCCATAGGTTGCAAATTCGAGTCTAATTCGTAACATATAATACGAAATGGGTGATGGACATCCTCAAATTAATGCATATCATATCATACTAAATGAAGGGTCACGATTTACGTACAGAATAATACGAGATGCTCTCAGACTAGGTTGAAAAGAGTAGTCACTACCTGGTCTGAAGAAAGTGTTTGCTTTTTGTGTCATTAACAACTTTTTCAATTCAGAGATCTTTTTTAATTGTGATTTATTCAGCTTAGATGCAAATGCAGTTGCATTGTTTTTAATAAAACATGTAATGGCTTCCCATAAAATCACATTTTGATCCATGATAGGCCTATTCCAAATGTGTAGCATATTCTAAGTTTCTTCTATTTCAAAATAGAATTCATTCAAATAGGCCTAATGAAAAAATGTATGAATACATACCAAAGCGCTTCCCTTTAGCACGTGACACACACACCAACCATAGACATGCGTATTGTTATTGCATAGAAAGTGTGCCGGGCCATGTGGAATTGAGTAGGCTTTTATATAAATGCAGTGCCAGCTAAAAAACTCAGTTGCTTATTGGTGCACAGTGGAAGTGGAGCTTCTCTTAATCCCTTACATCAACTGCTCTGCTCTACACTCCTCAGCTCACATGTACCAAAGTACTGCAAGTTTAGAGAAGCCCGGACACTTTTTGTTTACTTTCCCATATTTTGAAACTGTGTTTCACAGTAAACCACCATGTTTTGGTCAATATTGTGCGTAACCGTTTGCTTGGCATCCCTACTTGCTGAAGCACAGATCTCCAATAGGTACGTTATCAGCTGTCCCAGTCGTTGTCACAAGGCGATGTGTCCCCGTATGCCAGCGGAGTGCTTAGCAGGACAAGTCCTGGACCACTGCAACTGCTGCCCCGTGTGTGCCTCTGGAGACGGCGAAGCGTGCGGCGGCAATGGAAAGCTTGGAGACCCGGTGTGCGGAGAGGGGTTGGAGTGTTCGGTGTCCGGCGGAGTGGGGTACTCTGCCACCGTCAGAAGAAGAGGGAAGAGCGGCGTTTGCGCCTGCAAAACTACGGACCCTGTATGTGGTAGCGACGGTGTATCCTACCGTAACATCTGCGAGCTTAAGAGAGTCAGCAACCGGGCACTGAAACTTCAGCAGCCACCTGTTATGTTCATTCAACGGGGAGCTTGTGGGAAAGGTAAAGGCTTTGAAGAATATTATACATACAATTCCCATTTCACCGTCTTGAATGTGCTGTTTGTGTGTATTTCATATTCATTATTTCTGGTGGCTTCCTAACTTTAAATCAGTGAGCATAACTCGATTACGCATAATTTTCGCATTCAATGGAAGCTTTACGCGAAAATCCAATCTATATCAAATCAGATTCAGCCTGGCTGATGCTTAGAGTCATGAATTCTCACCAGAAAGGAATCAGTGTGTGACAGTCTGGTGGGCAACAACATCCAGATATGGCAGCTGATTATGAATCCCACGCGCACAAACATCGTGTCCTTTGACAGTAAAACAAAGGCTACCATTGAAATGCGTTGGTTTTTGGTTTTGTTCATTCACTCATGAAAAGCAGTAATCCTTGCTTAGTTTTGCTTGTTTGAACTAAGTCACTAATTCTATTAACTTGTTATTAACGTATGGATTAGCTCTGGTATGCGTACAGTCACATGGGAATAACCCTCCAAATTAATTTATCTAAAGTAGCATAATTAATGCAATAGGTCATTGTTGCTGACTTCACCATGGATAATGTATTATTTAATTGTTTGGACTCAGTTTCAGCCAGTGCAGCTGACCTGCAAACGGAGACACTTGTTATCAGAGTCAGTGGGGCACAACATAAACCAGACCATCTATCCATCCCAGACATTTTTTTTTTCGTTATGAAATATCATAACATTAATAGATTTGTGGCAGCCTTTTAAGCGGTTTCTATTTCCCTCAACTTTCTAATTGCAAGTGCATTGTGTCATAGCATAGTGAATTCTGTTCTGAAATGTGAATGACACTGAGGATGGTACAAAGACAACCTTCACACTCACAACTCACCTACAGGTGGTAGAGAGATGAGCCAGTGATCTTTAACTGTGTTTGTGTGTTTTATGTGCTCCAAGAGCCCGATTCTGACCCGAAATGGAATGGAATTCCCTTTCTAGTGTGCTATTCACCTGCTATTCATTGTGGGTAGAGATACTTTTATATATTTAATGTATGTGGACACCCCTTCAAATTAGTGGATTTGGCTATTTCAGCCACACCCATTGCTGACAGGTGTATAAAATCGAGCACACAGCCATGCGATCTCCATAGACAAACATTGACAGAAGAATGGCCTTACTGAAGAGCTCAGTGATTTTCAACATTGCACCGTCACAGGATCCCACCTTTCCAACAAGTCAGTTCGTCAAATTTCTGGCCTTCTAGAACTGCCCCGGTCAACTGTAAGTGCTGTTATTGTGAAGTGGAAACATCTAGGAGCATCCACGGCTCAGCTGCGAATTGGCAGGCCACACAAGCTCACAGAACGGGACAGCCGAGTGCGCGTGTGGCGTGAAATAATTGTCTGTCCTCGGTTGCAACACTCACTACCGAGTTCCAAAGTGTCTCTGGAAGCAACATCAGCACAATAACTGTTCGTCAGGACCTTCATGAAATGGGTTTCCTTGGCCGAGCAGCCGCACACAAGCATAAGATCACCATGCGCAATGCCAAGTGTCGGCTGGAGTGGTGTAAAGCTCACCGCCATTAGACTCTATAGCAGTGGAAACGTATTCTCTGGAGTGATGAATCACACTTCACTATCTGGCAGTCCAACAGACAAATCTAGGTTTGGCGGATGCAAGGTGAACGTTACCTGCCCCAATGCATAGTGCCAACTGTAAAGTTTGGTGGAGGAGGAATAATGGTCTGGGGCTGTTTTTTATGGTTCGGGCTAGGCTCCTTAGTGCCAGTGAAGGGAAATCTTAATGCTACATCATACAATGACATTCTAGACGATGCTGTGCTTCCAACTTTGTGGCAACAGTTTTTGGAAGGTCCTTTCCTGTTTCAACATGACAATGCCCCCGTGCAGGAAGCGAGGTCCATACAGAAATGGTTTGTCGAGATCGGTGTGGAAGAACTTGACTGGCCTGCACAGAGCCCTGACCTCAACCCCATAGAACACATTTGGGATGAATTGGAACACCAACTACGAGCCAGCCCTAATTGCCTAACCTCACTAATATTCTTTTGGCTGAATGGAAGCAAGTCCCTGCAGCAATGTTCCAACATCTAGTGGAAGGCCTTCCCAGAAGAGTGGAGGCTGTTATAGAGGCAAAGGGGGGGACCAACTCCATATTAATGCCCATGATTTTGGAATGAGATGTTTGACGAGCAGGTGTCCACATACTCCTGGTCATGTAGTTTAGACTAAATGAAGGTGAGGCGGAGGTATGTCTTCAAATATGCTGTATTCTGACCTTGACTTAATTCCACCACCTTTACACTCGAGGAAACCATGAATAAGGTCTAGCGAACCTACCAGTTCCAAGTGGAAAAAGCATCTACTTTCTTTTTTTTCTGATATAAATAATAACATTCTCCATGCAACTTGATAAGAACTTGATAAGAGCTAGGTCAATGACTAATCTGATTGACACTTGTTTCAGATAAATTTGAACTTAGAATTGTTGGAGTCAAATCAAATCAAATCAAAGTTTATTTGTCACGTGCGCCGAATACGACAGGTGTAGACCTTACAGTGAAATGCTTACTTACAGGCTCTAACCAATAGTGCGGAAAAAAAGGTGTGTGTGTGTGTGTAGGTAAGCAAAGAAATAAAACAACAGTAAAATTACATTTGAAAATAACAGTAGCAAGGCTATATACAGACACCGGTTAGTCAGGCTTATTGAGGTAGTATGTACATGTAGGTATGGTTAAAGTGACTATGCATATATGATGAACAGAGAGTAGCAGTAGTATAAAAAGAGGGGTTGGCGGCTGGTGGGACACAATGCAGATAGCCCGGTTAGCCAATGTGCAAGAGCACTGATTGGTCGGGCCAATTGAGGTAGTATGTACATGAATGTATAGTTAAAGTGACTATGCATATATGATAAACAGAGAGTAGCAGCAGTGTAAAAGAGGGGTTGGGGGGGCACACAATGCAAATAGTCCGGGTAACCATTTGGTTACCTGTTCAGGAGTCTTATGGCTTGGGGGTAAAAACTGTTGAGAAGCCTTTTTGCCCTAGACTTGGTACTCCAGTACCACTTGCCATGCGGTAGTAGAGAGAACAGTCTATGATTGCGGTGGCTGGGGTCTTTGACAAATTTTAGGGCCTTCCTCTGACACCGCCTGGTGTAGAGGTCCTGGATGGCAGGCAGCTTTGCCCCAGTGATGTACTGGGCCGTACGCACTACCCTCTGAATTGCCTTGCGGTCAGAGGCCGAGCAATTGTCGTACCAGGCAGTGATGCAACCGGTCAGGATGCTCTCGATGTTGCAGCCGTAGAACCTTTTGAGGATCTCAGGACCCATGCCAAATCTTTTTAGTTTCCTGAGGGGGAATAGGCTTTGTCATGCCCTTGTATGTTGACCTGTTTAAAGGTCTTATGTCGGCTACGGAGAGTGTGTTCACACAGTCGTCCGGAACAGCTGATGCTCTCATGCATGCCTCAGTGTTGCTTGCCTCGAAGCGAGCATAGAAGTGATTTAGCTCGTCTGGTAGGCTCGTGTCACTGGGCAGCTCGCTGCTTCCCGTTGTATTCTGTAATAGTTTGCAAGCCCTGCCACATCCGACGAGCGTCGAAGCCGGTGTAGTATGATTCAATCTTAGTGTGAAACCAGTCATATGAGAGCAAACTGAAGCATATTCACATATCAACTTTCCCACAGTAAAGTTTATGAAATGCTGTGCCATTATGCAGAATTTAAATTGTACAACCTTTTAACTTGCAGGGATGGGCACTCTCAAATCTTTTAATAATGAGTTACTCCGACTTTCTCTATTTCCTATTTCTATCATGTTAAATATTAGCCTCTATCAGTATCGTCCGTCAGTAGGCTTAATATCAACACATATTCAACTGCCAATGTACTTTTAGTTCCCTTCAGTTGGTTTAGCCTACATTATCATTCCATATAATTCCATTGTTTAGTTTACCTTAATTTGCTTCCTCTGTTCTCCCTATTATAATTCTATGTACACTAATCTTCCAACATTACTGTGGGTTAAAGAATTGAATGTGTCACGCCCTGACCTTAGAGAGCCTTTTTATTCTCTATTTGGTTAGGTCAGGGTGTGACTAGGGTGGGCAATCTAGTTTTCCTATTTCTTTGTTTGGCCTGGTATGGTTCCCAATCAGAGGCAGCTGTCTATCGTTGTCTCTGATTGGGGATCATACTTAGGCAGCCTTTTTCCCACCTTAGTTTGTGGGATCTTGTTTTTGTATAGTTGCTGTGTTAGCGCTACAAAACTTTACGTGTCGTTTATCTTTCTTGTTTTTTGGTGTTAATTTAATAAATCTATGATGTACGCCTACCACGCTGCACCTTGGTCCGATATTTTCAGAATGGATCAAAACACAGTTTTTTTTCTTTCATGCTAAAGGCTCTCCAAACCTGTTTTTTATGATTCATAAATACTTTCCTAACCCCATCTACAAGATCAGAGTATTTTTAAAGCTACCAATTGGTGCTGAAACAAAGACATATGCATATACTGTAGATGGCTTTCTTTCATTGATTGCTAATATTCTGAACCTGTTCTCTCGATATATTCTATTAAATCTGTCGACAAAATTCTAATTAAAAGGTACACTGTATTTAAAGGGATGACTTAAGATAAATGTACTGAAAACCGTATTGAATGAAAATCTGTTGTCCAGCGAGTGGGAGGGTTTTCAGCGATTGAATTACATTTATTCAGCGAGCGGAATGGAATCACGCCTGCAAAGCCCTTTACACATCTTCATGTTAGTCTGAATTCCAACTACTGAGAAGTAAGTAGGAAAGGAGTGCGTAGGAAAGGCGTAATTTCCTAAGTCGGAATTGGGCCCCATGTGTTTAGTTCTTAGTTGGACCACAAGGGTTCAAAAGGGTTCTTCGGCTGTCCCCATAGGAGAACCCTTTTTGGTTTCAGGTAGAACCCATTTTGGTTCAAAGTAGAACCCTCCGTGGAAAAGGTTCTACTTGGAACCCAAAAGGGTTATTCAAAGGGTTCTCCTATGGGGACAGCTGAAGAACCCTTTTGGGTTCTAGATTATTCATTGTCAGACAGTTAATGTACGTGTGCAGGCACATAATGTACAGTATGTGTATGACAGTAGACTATTTATTTTTAATGTCTCCATATGTTTACCTTTTCCAACACAAGGACACACAAGGCATGCCAAAGTTATGTCAGAGAGTGTCTCTTCAGTGATTTTGCAAACATTTGGGATGCAAACACTTGATCCAGCTCCTCTCCAGCTCCAGACAGCCTAAGAAAACAGAGTGCAGCTCTGTGCCAAGCTACATGAAGGCCCCTGGCCAAGTAAAGAGAGACTCCGGACCACTGGCCTCAATGGCCTCTCTTAAAGCAAACACATTAAATTACATTGGTGCATGATGTCATTTGAATCTGTTTTCTGAAGTTGTCGATTATGCAAGTTGTTTGAGCTGGCACACGATTTAGGTCAAATGTTGCTGTCCCGTGGGCCCGTTGTGTGTTTTCTTAAATAACTCATTTAGTCACAGAATGGCATATATGGCCTGCAGAAACACGTTTGAGATGTATTGATATTTTACAAGAGGTAAGAGAATAAACATGTTGACTTTAGGATGCTGAGAACAACCTTTTCATGCATTTCATTTCAATTCACACCCAAAGGAACAGCAACATAATGCATAGCTCTGGTGAGTGATTGGGGCTTGCTAGCTTTACATTGGCAAGCTGTGTTGGTGTACAGTTAGAGAATGAAAATTGTCTGTGATTATGCTTGGTGGATCATGTACAGTATGCTGATCGTACACGTATTTTCTCCCAGCCTTCTCGTCTCTGCCTCTCACTTGCCACTCTTCCTTTCAGCGCTCTGTTTTCTTTCTTTCTTTCCTTTTTTCTTTCTTTCTTTCTCTCTCCCTCTCTCCCTCTCCCCTTCACACTTTCTCTCTTGGCACTTTAAATTCACCAGCAGGTTATCACGAAACAATGGTCTGAATTGGGATTGGGCTTTTCCGTGTATGTTCGCACAGCTCAGGGAATATGTTTCATGTGACTTAGGGACACTTTCAAAGACTTAGTGAGTGTGTATTCAGTGGAACCAATGCATTTCCTGCACCACAGCCTTGCAGCAAGGGACCTGGACTACAGTGATACCGCAGAGGGAATACAACCCCACTGACACTGCAACCCAATCCCTCTGCCTGTAGGATGGGGGAAAGGAAGAGCAGCTTCCTTATGGAAAAACTCATAAAGCAGCAACAGTGTGGACAGGCAGGCAGACCGGTGTGTGTTGGGGAGTGCTTGATACAAGAATCAGGTTTCTTTTCCTGGAGAGGTCAGTGAGTTTGTATAGCAGACATATGGGAATTATAGGGAGATGGACACAGTGTGTCTAATAGAGGGATGGAATGCCAGGGGTGGAATGTCTCTTTGACAGGAGGTTACTGAGCTGGCCCATGGACAGCATGACAAGCACATTGTTTCATTATATTTTTACATTTGAGTCATTTAGTAGATGCCCTTATCCAGAGTGACATACAGGAGCAATTAGGGTTACGTGCCTTGCTCAAGGGCACATCGCCAGATTTTTCACCTAGTCAGCTCGGGGAGTCGAACCAGCAACCTTACGGTTAGCCTACAGTCCCAACGCTCTTAACCGCTGAGCTACCTGCCGTATGAGCTTATGAGTGGTTTTGTGTGTTGCTACATGTTGCATAGACGTAACGAGACAAGTCGAGAGAAAATGTGGCACTACAGAACCATTTAGGATAACTATACTACCCCCATCCTCCTCCACTCTTTCGTCTGGTTCCCCCACCTCTGAGGAGGTGAAATTGAGGGCTACAAAAGCACAGCCAGACAGCCAGACAAGAAGAAGGTAACTGATAGGACAACAAGGACTACCTTTCAGGGAGCCACAATAGACAGGCTACATCTACACCCTGATAGGATAGGCTTTGCTTTGCCTCTGTAGAATTGGAGTTTTGATTTATTTCATCAATATGACATTGTTCAATTCAAAATGAGACCTGAAGCCTGATGCTTGAATACCCTAACCTATGTATAGCTTGTGTAGCTGTTTAAGAGCGTCTCCCCTGGTCCCCCTCTCTCTCCTCTCTCAGTCTGTAGTGAAGCATGCCTGCATGGGGTCAGAACACTTCAATCAAAAAGCCATTATCTCGGTTTAACTGTGTGTGTGTGTGCACACGCGCGTGCGTGCGTGCATGCGTAGGATTTCTGTAAGTATTTTTTATTTTACTCTGTCAATTTATGGCAGACAGTAAATGTGGGTCGACTCAACATACTGTATGTATATACTTCTGTAAGGCTTATGCATATGTCCTCCATCATTTCAGAACAGTAAAAACTGATAGTTATTAAAACTCCTTTTCAAAGGCATTCCAATGATATTCAGGATTTTGGAGGGAGTTGAGGTTCAAGTAGATGCTCTCATCCTTGGTCCATATGCTTTTCTATTTGTCTAGCGGTCGACTTCATTCCAGCAGTCGTTGACCTGATCTGAGCCCCAGCTCCTCAGATAGAGTGTCTCATTAAGAAATATCCTGTCACGGTCTACAGAAAAGGCAACACTGGCAACAGTAACCTGCACTGCTATGGAAGGAGCACACACTGACTACATCTGGTTTGTGATTTTCCCAAATCAGCAAGAAAGATTTCGTCATCAACTGGCCAAAACCCATTCTCCTTCATTTCCAATGCAATGATGTGTCTGTGGAAACAAATCAGTCTGTCTGTGTCAAGAGGACGGGCCAAGTATCATCATAACATTGAACAGGTGTAACGGTTCTCCTCTTCCTCTTCATCCGAAGAGGAGGAGCAGGGATTAAACCAAAATGCAGCGTCTTGAGTTGACATGATTTATTTAAAGAAAAGACGAAAACACGAACTTCACTATAAACTAACAAAACAACAAACGGAGTAGACAGACCTGGACGACGAACTTACATTAAACACGAAGAACGCATGAACAGGAAAACTGACTACATAAAAGAACGAACGTACAAACAAACCTAGACAGTCCCGTATGGTGCAACACACACTGACACAGGAAACAACCACCCACAAACAAACAGTGTGAAAACACCTACCTTAATATGACTCTCAATCAGAGGAAATGAAAACCACCTGCCTCTAATTGAGAGCCATATTAGGTCACCCTTTAAACCAACATAGAAACAGAAAACATAGACTGCCCACCCAAACTCACGTCCTGACCAACTAACACATACAAAACTAACAGAAAACAGGTCAGGAACGTGACATAACCCCCCCCTTAAGGTGCGAACTCCGGGCGCACCAGCACAAAGTCTAGGGGAGGGTCAGGGTGGGCATCTGACCACGGTGGTGGCTCAGGCTCTGGGCGAGGTCCCCACCCCACCATAGTCAATCCCAGCTTACGTCTCTCCCTCAGAATGACCACCCTCTTACTCCACCCACCTACTATACCGGGTAACATCAAAATAAGGGACAGCTCCGGGACAAGGTAGCTCAGGACAGATAGGTAGGTCAGGATAGAGAGGTAGCTCAGGATAGAGAGGTAGCTCAGGATAGAGAGGTAGCTCAGGATAGAGGGGCAACTCAGGATAGAGGGGCAACTCCGGACTGAAGGGCAGCTCCGGACAGAGAGACAGCTCTGGACTGAGGGGCAGTTCTGGATACATGGCAGCTCTGGACTGAGGGACAGCTCATGGTTGGCTGACGGCTCTGGACGCTCATGGCTAGCTGACGGCTCTGGACGCTCATGGCTGGCTGACGGCTCTGGACGCTCATGGCTGGCTGACGGCTCTGGACGCTCATGGCTGGCTGACGGCTCTGGACGCTCATGGCTGGCTGACGGCTCTGGACGCTCATGGCTGGCTGACGGCTCTGGACGCTCATGGCTGGCTGACGGCTCTGGACGCTCATGGCTCGCTGACGGCTCTGGACGCTCATGGCTCGCTGACGGCTCTGGACGCTCATGGCTAGCTGACGGCTCTGGACGCTCATGGCTAGCTGACGGCTCTGGCTGATCCGGTCTGGCGGAAGGCTCTGGCTGATCCGGTCTGGCGGAAGGCTCTGGCTGATCCGGTCTGGCGGAAGGCTCTGGCTGATCCGGTCTGGCGGAAGGCTCTAGCGGCTCCTGTCTGGCGGACGGCTCTAGCGGCTCCTGTCTGGCGGACGGCTCTGTAGGCTCATGGCAGACGGGCGGCTTTGCAGGCTCATGGCAGACGGGCGGCTTTGCAGGCTCAATACAGACGGGCAGTTCAGGCGCCGCTTGACAGACGGGCAGTTCAGGCGCCGCTTGGCAGACGGGCAGTTCAGGCGTTGCTTGGCAGACGGGCAGTTCAGGCGCTGCTTGGCAGACGGGCAGTTCAGGCGCCGCTTGGCAGACGGGCAGTTCTGACCGGCTGAGACGCACTGTAGGCCTGGTGCGTGGTACCGGAACTGGTGGTACCGGACTGGAGACACGCACCTCAAGGCTAGTGCGGGGAGCGGTAACATGACACACTGAGTTCTCAAAGCGCACTATAGGACTGGTGCGTGGTACCGGGACTGGTGGTACCGGGCTGAGAGCACGCACCTCAGAATGAGTGCGGGGAGAAAGAACAGTGCGTACAGGACTCTGGAGACGCACAGGTGGCTTAGTGCGTGGTGCCGGAACTGGAGGCACTGGGCTGGAGACACGCACCATAGGAAGAGTGCGTGGAGGAGGAACAGGGCTCTGAAAACGCACTGGAAGCCTGGTGCGTGGTGTAGGCACTGGTGGTACTGGGCTGGGGCGGGGAGGTAGCGCCGGAAATACCGGACCGTGCAAGCGTACTGGCTCCCTTGAGCATTGAGCCTGCCCAACCTTACCTGGTTGAATGCTCCCCGTCGCCCGACCAGTGCGGGGAGGTGGAATAACCCGCACCGGGCTATGTAGGCGAACCGGGGACACCATGCGTAAGGCTGGTGCCATGTAAGCCGGCCCGAGGAGACGCACTGGAGACCAGACGCGTTGAGCCGGCCTCATGACACCTGGCTCAATGCCCAATCTAGCCCTACCAGTGCGGGGAGGTGGAATAACCCGCACCGGGCTATGCACACGTACAGGAGACACCATGCGCTCTACTGCGTAACACGATGTCTGCCCGTACTCCCGCTCTCCACGGTAAGCCTGGGAAGTGGGCGCAGGTTTCCTACCTGCCCTCGGCCCACTACCTCTTAGCCCCCCCCCAAGAAATTTTTGGGGTTTCTTCACGGGCTTCCGTGCTAGCCGTGTACCTTCATAAATCCGGTTTTGAGCTTCATTCTCCGGTTTCCAGCCACGTCTCTTTGCTGCCTCCTCATACCACCGCTCTTGGGCTCGCGCTGCCTCCATCTCCTCACGAGCGCGGCGATATTCCCCAATGTGCGCCCAATGTCCTTTTCCCTCTAATACTTCCTCCCAAGTCCATGAGTCCTGATCTCTTGGCCGCTGCTCGAACTTGCGCTGCTTGGTTCTGGATAGGTGGGTGGTTCTGTAACGGTTCTCCTCTTCCTCTTCATCCGAAGAGGAGGAGCAGGGATTAAACCAAAATGCAGCGTCTTGAGTTGACATGATTTATTTAAAGAAAACACGAAAACACGAACTTCACTATAAACTAACAAAACAACAAACGGAGTAGACAGACCTGGACGACGAACTTACATTAAACACGAAGAACGCATGAACAGGAAAACTGACTACATAAAAAAACGAACGTACAAACAAACCTAGACAGTCCCGTATGGTGCAACACACACTGACACAGGAAACAACCACCCACAAACAAACAGTGTGAAAACACCTACCTTAATATGACTCTCAATCAGAGGAAATGAAAACCACCTGCCTCTAATTGAGAGCCATATTAGGTCACCCTTTAAACCAACATAGAAACAGAAAACATAGACTGCCCACCCAAACTCACGTCCTGACCAACTAACACATACAAAACTAACAGAAAACAGGTCAGGAACGTGACAACAGGTACTTCAGGTACTTCAGATTGATCTCAGGTCTAGATACCGGAGCAGGCCCGCGGACCGATGCACTCATATCTTAAACATTTGAACTGGGGACTTACGCCATCATACTATCCCCATATCTTGGGGCAAATTACAGCTATCCTGAGGATATGGATGCCATCATGGAATTTCCCTTCTTACACAGGAAAGAAATGGGGTATTCTCAACATATAATTAAGTAGGATACAGTACGCCAAGACTGTGCTCATTCTACTCTTGTGTTGGTTTAACTGTGCCTCAAGCAGGAAGTCTTTTTTTCACAACTCATCTTCTAGGCTTATGGGCGCCTCTTTGCCACGTAATATAATTGAAATAAACAACCTTTACAAACTACAGCAAGGTTTAGGATTGTATGACAAAACCGCTATGGTGCTTTCTTTATTTTAAACATAATTACTTGAGGGGTGTGGAAAGATAAAGGAGATGAAACATGATTATCTTGTCTTTAAAAAGCAAAATGTCTATGATAATCTTCAGAAAAGACTTACAGTAATTCACAGCCTGGAAAAATACTTGTATGCCTTCTCAGTATGATGTAATTACATGGTCAGTCATCAACATTTTCTGACTTATCTTCTTACGGAAGAATCAAAGGCACTTACAGACAGAGACAGAAGCACGGGGAAGACTCTGTCTATGCCACAAACGGACTGTCATCTTTTCCAGTTCTCTTTGAGACCAGTTTCATATACTGGGCTTATTCTTGCATTGCTGTTACATCATTTTGTTGTATTTGTGTGTGTGGTTGTTTTTGAGTAAATTTTTTTATCCCAACGTCCTGTCTCTGTTGATGTATTTCTAGCCCAGGACAACCCAAACAGTCTGAGACACAAATACAACTTTATCGCTGACGTGGTGGAGAGGATCGCCCCAGCCGTGGTTCACATTGAACTCTATCGCAAGTAAGAGCGGCACCTGTGTGTGTGTGTGTGTGTGTGTGTGTGTGTGTGTGTGTGTGTGTGTGTGTGTGTGTACTTGTTTTCCTACATTATCAGGACCCCAATGTCCTAACACTTCACCTTAATGTCCTGAAAAGGTAGGAAAACAATCACTTTTTTCAGGTCCTGAATTTGTTCAAATGCTATTTTAAATTGAAGGGTTAGGTTTAAGGTTTTGGGGTTAGGTTTAGGGTTAGGGAAAATATTTTTAATGGTGAAACATTTTACACTCCAAAAAGTCCAGAAATGTCACGTAAACACAGCTGTGTGTGTATGTGTATGTGTTCGTCCTTGAATATCTGTAGACACATACCAGAGTTTACTTTACAACCCACCTGGATGTGAGACCACACTAGTTGGTAAAACATTTAAGTTAAAACCCTCCCTTTTAACGTACTTCTCCTTCTGTCTTGCATCCTCTTTCCCTGTCTTTATCTCTCCATCCCCCTTCTCCCATCCCTTTATCTCTATAAATGTATCTCTCTCTCTTTCTCTCCCTTTCTGCATATCTATCTCCCTCTCTCCCTCTCTCCCGCTTTCTCAGGATGACGTATTCTAAGCGGGAGGTGGCAGTGTCCAGTGGCTCAGGGTTCGTGGTGTCGGAGGATGGACAGATTGTGACCAACGCCCATGTTGTGGCCAATAAACATCGAGTAAAGGTGGAGCTGAAGAGTGGCGCCACCTACGACGCCAATATCAAAGACATGGACGAGAAGTCCGACATCGCACTCCTCAAGATCGACTCACCGGTAAGAGGGGACACCAGAGGTCACAGACATAGCTCAACAGTTCAGAATTTAGTACAAATGACTTTATTCGAACAACTTAACCCATGAATAACTGACATAGGAGACAAACGGACACATAGGGAAGAAGTTTACACTTAGAAACAGTTGCAAAATTGTGGTAGTTCGCTTGTGTTGTGTGCTACGCATTCCGTTACAAAGATCAAGTTTCAGGTTTTATTATTTATTGTCGATGTAAATTGTCTGGTGGCGATTTTTATGAATTGTTCAGCAGTCTAATGGCTTGGGGGTAGAAGCTGTTGTGGAGTCTTTTAGTCATAGACTTGACGCTTCGGTACCGCTTACCGTGCGGTAGCAGAGAAAACAGTCTATAACTTGGGTGACTGGAGAGTCTGACAATTTTATGGGCTTTCCTCTGACACCGCTTATTATATAGGTCCTGGATGGCAGGAAACTTGGCCCCAGTGATGTACTGGACTGTTTGCACTAATCTTTGTAGCGCTTTACGGTCAGATGCCGAGCTGTTGCCATACCAGGCGGTGATGCAACCGGTCAGGATGCTCTCGGTAGTGCAGCTGTAGAACCTTTTGAGGATCTGGTGGCCCATGCCAAATCTTTTCAGTCTCCTGAGGGGGAAAAGGTTTTGTCGTACCCTCTTCATGACTGTCTTGGTATGTTTGGACCATGATAGTTCGTTGGTGATGTGGACACCAAGGAACTTGAAACTCTCGACCAGCTCTACTACAGCCCTGTTGATGTTGATGGGGGCCTGTTCGGCCTGCCTTTTCCTGTAGTCCTCGATCAGCTCCTTTGTCTTACTCACATTGATGGAGAAGTTGTTGTCCTGGCACCACACTGCCAGTTCTCTGACCTCCTCCCTATAGGCCGTCTCATCATTGCCGGTGATCAGGCCTACCACTGTTGTGTCGTCACCAAACTTAATAATGGTGTTGGAGTTGTGTTTGGCCACGCAGTCGTGGGTGAACAGGGAATGCAGGAGGGGACTAAGTACACACCCCTGAGGGGCCCCAGTGTTAAGGATCAGCGTAGCAGATGTGTTGTTGCCTACTCTTATCACCTGGGGGCGGCCCGTCAGGAAGGCCAGGATCCCGATGCAGAGGGAGGTGTTTAGTCCCAGAGTCCTTAGCTTAGTGATGAGCTTCGTGGGCACTATGGTGTTGAACGCTGAGCTGTAGTCGATGAACAGCATTCTCACATAGGTGTTCCTTTTGTACAGGTGAGAAAGGGCAGTGTGGAGTGCGATTGAGATTGCGTCATCTGTGGATCTGTTGGGGCAGTATGCGAATTGGAGTGGGTCTAGGGCGTCCGGGAGGATGCTGTTGATGTGAGCCATGACCAGCCTTTCAAAGCACTTCATGGCTACCGACGTGTGTGCCACGGGGCGGTAATTATTTAGGCAGGTTACCTTCGCTTCCGTGGGCACAGGGACTATGGTGGTCTGATTGAAACATGTGGGTATTACAGACTCGGTCAGGGAGAGGTGGAAAATGTCAGTGAAGACACTTGACAGTTGGTTCACGCATGCTTTGAGTACACGTCCTTGTAATCCGTCTGGCCCAGCGGCTTTGTGAATGTTGAACTGTTTAAAGGATTTGTTCACATTGGCTACCGAGAGCGTTATCACACAGTCATCCAGAATAACTGGTGCTTCAGTGTTGCTTGCCTCGAAGCGAGCATAAAAGGCATTTAGCTCGTCTGGTAGGCTCACGTCACTGGGCAGCTCGCGTCTGGGTTTCCCTTTGTAGTCCGTAATAGTTTCAAGCTCTGCCGCATCCGACGAGCATCATAGCCGGTGTAGTAGGATTCAATCTTAATCCTGTATTGACGCTTTGCTTGTTTGATAGTTCGTCTGAGGGCATAGCGGAATTTCTTATAATCGTCTGGATTTATCTCCCACTCCTTGAAAGCAGCAGCTCTAGCGTTTAGCTCAATGTGGATGTTGCCTGTAATGGCTTCTGGTTGGGATATGTACATACAGTCACTGTGGGGGGGACGTCATGGATGCACTTATTGATGAAGCCGATGACTGAGGTGGTGTATTCCTCAATTTTTTTATTGTAATTATTTCACCTTTATTTAACCAGTTAGGCCAGTTGAGAACAAGTTCTCATTTACAACTGTAACCTGTCCAAGATATAGCAGAGCAGTGCGACAAAAACAACAACACAGAGTTACACATGGGATAAACAAACGTACAGTCAATAACACAATAGAAAAATTTGAATACAGTCTGTGCAAATTAAGTAAGGAGGTAAGGCAATAAATAGGCCAATAGTGGCGAAGCAATTACAAATTAGGAATTTACACTGGAGTGATATATGTGCAGATGAGGATGTGGAAGTAGAAATACTGGTGTGCAAAAGAGCATAAAAACAAATATGGGGATGAGGTAGGTAGTTGGTTGGATGGGCTATTTACAGATGGGCTGTGTACAGCTGCAGCAATCGGTAAGCTGCTCTGACAGCTAACGCTTAAAGTTAGTGAGGGAGATATAAGTCTCTAACTTCAGTGATTTTTGCAATTCGTTCCAGTCATTGGCAGCAGAGAACTGGAAGGAAAGGCGGCCAAAGTAGGTGTTGGCTTTGGGGATGACCAGTGAAACATACCTGCTGGAGTGCGTGCTACGGGTGGGTGTTGCTATTGTGACCAGTGAGCTGAGATAAGGCAGAGCTTTACCTACTAAAGACTTATAGATGACATGGAGTCAGTGGGTTTGGCGACGAATATGTAGCGAGGACCAATCAACGAGAGCATACAGGTCGCAGTGGTGGGTAGTATATGGGGCTTTGGTGACAAAACGGATGGCACTGTGATAGACTGCATCCAATTTGCTGAGTAGAGTGTTGGAGGCTATTTTGTAAATGACATCGCCGAAGTCAAGGATCGGTAAGATAGTCAGTTTTACGAGGGTATGTTTGGCAGCATGCGTGAAGGAGGCTTTGTTGCGAAATAGGAAGCCGATTCTAGATTTAACTTTGGATTGGAGATGCTTAATGTGAGTCTGGAAGGAGAGTTTACAGTCTAGCCAGACACCGAGGTACAGTTGAAGTCGAAAGTTTACATACACTGAGGTTGGAGTCAAAATTAGGGGGCGCCATTTTCACTTTTGGATAAAATGGTGCCCAAATTAAACGGCCTCGTACTCTGTCCTACATCATATGATATGCATATTATTATTACTATTGGATAGAAAACACTCTGAAGTTTCTAAAACTGTTTGAATTATATCTGTGAGTAAAACAGAACTCATTTGGCAGGCAAACTTCCAAACAGGAAGTGAAAATTCTGAAATGGGTCGCTGTGAAAGGCATCGCCTATTCAATTGCCTAATATTTATGGATATGTATGCACTTCATACGCCTTCCACTAGATGTCAACAGGCAGTAGAACGTGGAATGAAGTGTCTAGCCTTATGTGGGACCGAATGAGAGCCTTTGGAGTGACAGGTCAATCATATATCATACAGTTTTTGGCCACGCACTTGGGTATGTCATATCTTTGTCTGCAAATCGTTAGATAGACACGAAGAAATGCTCCGTCTGGGACGTTATTGGATATATATGAGAAAAAAATCCTGAAGATTGATTCTCAACTGAGTTTGACAAGTTTATTCGACTTTTACTATCACATTTAGAAGTTTTCGTTCATTGCGTCAAATCTTCATGGACACGTGAGCTACACATGCTAACCAAAGTTGCTACAACTTGTTCTTCTTCGACAGAAGAAATGGACATTCTAAAACAAAACAACGATTTTTTGTGGAACTAGGATTCCTGGCACTGCATTCTGATGAAAGTTCAAAGGTAAGGGAATATTTATGATGTTATTTCATATTTTTGTTGACTCTGTTGACTCCAACATGGCGGAGAATGGCTGAGCGCTGTCTCAGATTATTGCATGCTGTGCTTTTTACTAAAGTTATTTTTTTAAATCTAACACAGCGGTTGCATTAAGAACCAGTGTATCTTTAATTATATGTACAACATGTATTTTTCATCAAAGTTTATGATGAGTATTTCTGTATTTCACGTTGCTCTCTGTAATTATTCTGGCTGTTTTGGAGCCATTTCTGAACATGGCGCCAATGTAAAACCACGATTTCTGGCTATAAATATGCACATTTTCGGAAAAAACATAAATGTATTGTATAACATGATGTCATAAGACTGTCATCAGATGAAGTTGTTCAATGGTTAGTGATTAATTTTATCTCTATTTGTGGGTTTTGTGAAAGCTATCTTTGCGGTGAAAAAATGGCGTTGTGTTTTGGGATATGGTAGTGAGCTAACATAAATATATGTTGTGTTTCCGCTGTAAAACATTTAAAAAATCGGACATGTTGGCTGGATTCACAAGATGTTTATCTTTCATTTGCTGTATTGGACTTGTGATTTCATGTACAGTATTTATAATATATGATATTCCCTGTTGCGCTAGGCTAGGCTATTCTAGTCAGCGTTTCTGATGAGAATGATCCCGGATCCGGGATGGGTATTGAGTAGAAGTTTTAACTCGTTTTTCAACCATTCCTCAAATTTCTTGTTAACAAACTATAGTTTTGGCAAGTCGGTTAGGACATCTACTGTGTGCATGACACAAGTAATTTTTCCAACAATTGTTTACAGACATTTACATTACATTTACATTTAAGTCATTTAGCAGACGCTCTTATCCAGAGCGACTTACAAATTGGTGCATTCACCTTATGATATCCAGTGGAACAACCACTTTACAATAGTGCATCTAACTCTTTTAAGGGGGAGGGGGGGGTAGAAGGATTACTTTATCCTATCCTAGGTATTCCTTAAAGAGGTGGGGTTTCAGGTGTCTCCGGAAGGTGGTGATTGACTCCGCTGACCTGGCGTCGTGAGGGAGTTTGTTCCACCATTGGGGTGCCAGAGCAGCGAACAGACAGATTATTTCACTTAAAATTCACTATATCACAATTCCAGTGGGTCAGAAGTTTACATACACTAAGTTGACTGTGCTGTTAAACAGCTTGGAAAATTCCAGAAAATTATATCATGGCTTTAGAAGCTTCTGATAGGCTAATTGACATAATTTGAGACAATTGGAGGTGTACCTGTGGATGTGTTTCAAGGCCTACCTTCAAACTCAGTGCCTCTGCTTGACGTCATGGGAAAATCAAAAGAAATCAGCCAAGACCTCAGAAAAGAAAATGTAGACCTCCACAAGTCTGGTTCATCCTTGGGAGCAATTTCCAAACGCCTGAAGGTACCACGTTCATCAGTACAAACAATTGTACGCAAGTATAAACGCCATGGGACCACACAGTTGTCATACTGCTCAGGAGGAGATGTGTTCTGTCTCCTAGAGATGAACATACTTTAGTGCAAATCAATCCTAGAACAACAGCAAAGGACCTTGTGAAGATGCTGGAGGAAACGGGTACAAAAATATCTATATCCACAGTAAAACGAGTCCTATATCAACATAACCTGAAAAGCTGCTCAGCAAGGAAGAAGCCACTGCTCCAAAACCGCCATAAAAAAAGCCAGACTACGGTTTGCAACTACAAATGGGGACAAAGATCGTACATTTTTGCGAAATGTCCTATGGTCTGATGAAACAAAAATATAACTGTTTGAGCACAATGACCATCGTTAAGTTTGGAGGAAAAGGGGGGAGGGTTGCAAGCCGAAGAACACCATCGCAACCATGAAACACGGGGGTGGCAGCATCATGTTGTGGGGGTGCTTTGTTGCAGGAGGGACTGGTGCACTTCACAAAATAGATGGCATCATGTGGAAGGCAAATTATGTGGATATATTGAAGCAACATCTCAAGACCTCAGTCAGGAAGTTAAAGCTTGGTCGCTAATGGGTCTTCCAAATGGACAATGACCCCAAGCATACTTCCAAAGTTGTGGCAAAATGGCTTAAGGACAACAAAGTTAAGGTATTGGAGTGGCCATCACAAAGTCCTGACCTCATTCCTGTAGATAATTTGTTTGCAGAACTGAAAAACTGTATGCGAGCAAGGAGGCCTACAAACCTGACTCACCAGCTCTGTCAGGAGGAATGGGCCAAATTCACCCAACTTATTGTGCGAAACTTGTGGAAGGCTACCCGAAACATTTGACCCAAGTTAAACAATTTAAAGGCAATGCTACCAAATGCTAATTGAGTGTATATCAACTTCTGACCCACTGGGAATGTGATGAAAGAAATAAAGCTGAAATAAATCATTATCTCTACTATTATTCTGACATTTCACATTCTTAACATAAAGGGGTGATCCTAACTGACTTAAGACAATGAATTTTTACTTGGATTAAATGTCAGGAATTGTGAAAAACTGAGTTTAAATGTATTTGGCTAAGGTGTATGTAAACTTCAGAGTTCAACTGTATTTATAGTTGTCCACATATTCTAAGTCAGAACCGTCCAGATTAGTGATGCTAGGCGGGCGGGCAGATGCGGGCAGCGATCGGTTGAAAAGCATGCATTTCGTTTTACCAGCATTTAAGAGCAGTTGGAGGCCACGGAAGGAGTGTTCTATGGCATTGAAGCTTGTTTGGATGTTTGTTAACACAGTATCCAAAGAAGGGACAGATGTATACAGAATGGTGTCGTCTGTGTAGAGGTGGATCAAATAATCACCCGCAGCAAGAGCGACATGATTGAAAAATACAGAGAAAAGAGTCGGCCCGAGACATTAACTCTGTGGTACCCCCATAGAGACTGCCAGAGGTCTGGACAACAGGCCCTCCGATGTGACACACTGAACTCTATCTGAGAAGTAGTTAGTGAACCAGGCGAGGCAGTCGTTAGAGAAACCAAGGCTGTTGAGTCTGCTGATAAGAATACGGTGATTGACAGAGTCAAAAGCCTTGACCAGGTCAATAAAGACGGCTGCACAGTACTGTCTTTTATCGATGGCGGTTATGATATCGTTTAGGACCTTGAGCGTGGCTGAGGTGCACCCGTGACCTGCTCGGAAACCAGATTGCATAGCGGAGAAGGTACGGTGGGATTCAAAATGGTCAGTGATCTGTTTGTTAACTTTGCTTTCGAAGACTTTAGAAAGGCAGGGCAGGGTGGATATAGGTCTGTAACAGTTTTGGTCTAGAGTGTCTCCCCCTTTGCAGAGGGGGATGACCAAGCTTTCCAATCTTTAGGAATCTTAGACGATATGAAAGAGCGGTTGAACAGACTAGTAATAGGGATTGCAACAATGGTGGCGGATAATTTTAGGAAGAGAGGGTCCAGATTGTCTAGCCCAGCTGATTTGTAGGGATCCAGATTTTGCAGCTCTTTCGGAACATCAGCTGTCTGGATTTGGGTGAAGGAGAAGCGAGGGGGTTTGGGCCAGTTGCTGCGGGGGGTGCGGAGCTGTTGGCCGGGGTTGGGGTAGCCAGGTGGAAAACTTGGCCAGCCGTAGAAAAATGCTTATTGAAATTCTCGATTATTGTGGATTTATCAGTGGTGACAGTTTCCCAGTCTAAGTGCAGTGGGCAGCTGGGAGGAGGTACTCTTATTCTCCATGGACTTTACAGTGTCCCAAAACCTTTTGAAATTAGTGCTGCAGGATGTAAATTTCTGTTTGAAAAAGCTTTGCTTTGCTTTCCTACCTGACTGTGTGTATTGGTTCCTGATTTCCCTGAAAAGTTGCATATCGCGGGGACTATTGAAAGCTAGTGCAGTACGCCACAGGGTGTATGCAACTACAATGCCATTGGATGAATCCCGGAACATATTCCAGTCTGTGCTAGCAAAAATCCTGTAGTGTAGCATCCGTGTCATCTGACCACTTCCGTATTAAGCGAGTCACTGGTACTTCCTGCTTTAGTTTTTGCTTGTAAGCAGAAATCAGGAGGATAGAATTATGGTCAGATTTGCCAAAAGGAGGGCGGGGGAGAGCTTTGTATGCATTTCTGTGTGTGGAGTAAAGGTGGTCTAGGATTTTTTCCCTCCTGGTTGCACATGTGACATGCTGGTAAAAAAATTGGTAAAACTGATTTAAGTTTGCCTGCATTAAAGTCCCCGGGCCGCTAGGAGCGCCACTTCTGGGTGAGCATTTTCGTCTTTAATTATGGCTTTATAGAGTTGGTTGAGAGCGGTCTTAGTGCCAGCTCCGCTTTGTGGTGGTAAATAGACGGCTACGAATAATACAGATGAGAACTCTCTTGGTAGATAGTGTGGTCGACAGCTTATCATAAGGTACTCTACCTCAGGCGAGCAATACCTCGAGACTTCTTTAATATTAGACATCGCGCACCAGCTGTTATTGACAAAAAGACACACACCTCCACCCCTCGTCTTACCAGAGGTAGCGTCTCTATTCTGCCGGTGCATGGAAAATCCCACCAGCTCTATATTGTCAATTTCTTCGTTCAGCCACGTCTTGGTGAGACATAAGATGTTACAGTTTTTAATGTCCCGTTGGTAGGATAATCTTAATAGTAGGTCATCAATTTTATTTTCTAACGATTGCGCGTTAGCAAGGAGAATGGAAGGCATTGGAAGTTTATTCGCTCGCCTCTGGCTTCTCTGAACGATCCCCAATCTGCGTCACCTTTTCGGGCGTCTTTTTTTCACACAAAAGGCGTGGATCTGGGCCTGTTCCAGTGAAAGCAGGATATCCTTCTCGTCGGACTAGTTAAAGGAAAACGTTTCTTCCAGTCTGCAGTGAGTAATCGATATTCTGATGTCCAGAAGTTATTTTCGGTCATAAGAGATGGTAGCAGCAACATTATGTACACAATAAGTTTTTTTAAAAGTTACACAAAACGCACCGAAAAATAACACAATTGCGCAATTGGTTGGGAGAATGTAAAACGTCAGCCATGTTCTTCGGCACCATCTTTATATGAAACAGTGGGTCAGTGCCAATACCATATTAACAATGTGCAGGTATACTGGATTGGTAGGGGTAGATATAGGGGTAAGGTGGCTAGCCATCAGGGTATATGATAAACAGTTGCAGCAGTGTATACTATGATTATATGTGAGTGTGTGTGCTTGTGTAGAGTCAGTACGAATGTGTGTGCATGTTATGTGTGTGTGAGCAAATTAAGTGTGTGAGTGTCAGTGTGATTGTGTGTGAGTGAGTGAGTACAAAAATGAAAAATAAATGAAAGGGTCAATGCAGATAGTCCTTGTTGCCATTTTGTTAGCTATTTAGCAGTCTTATGGCTTGGGGATAGAAGCTATTCAGGAGCCTGTTGGTGTCAGACGTATTGCTCCGGTACAGTTTGTTAAGCGCTAGCTCGTTGTATTTCTTGTCCTGAGGTGGAATATATACAGCAGTCATGCTAACAGCTGAAAAATCTCTCAGGAGGCAGCAGGGTCAGCATTTGACCATCAGGTATTCCAAGACAGGTGAACAATGGGTCGAAACTTCAGCATACCATTTGCTATTGATGAAGAGGCATAACCCTCTCCCTCTCGATTTCCCTGAATTCATTGTCATGTCCGCTCGGTGAATGGAGAATCCATTGAGTTGGATAGCCATGGGGGGCATCTTGTCCGAACACCATGTTTCAGAAAAGCAGAGAATATTGCAGTTACGAGATTCACATTGATAGCAAAATCACAATCGGAGGTCCATCTTATTACCAAGTCATTGGCCAATAGAATGGAGAGAAGAGGTGGCCGGTTTTCCCTTTGTCTTAACCTCGCCTGGACTCCCCCTCTCCTGCCTGTTTTGTTGCTGGCGTTTTCTCATGGGCAGCCCGGAATTGAAGAAAGAGCCCAGGGCAGATGAGTCAAAGTTAAAGCTGGAATTAAGGTTAGTAACTGCCAATCTTCACAATATTCCTTCAAATTGAAACTTTATGGAATATTACAAGTGGCATAAATAAGAGGGTTTGAGGAGTGTGACTTTACACAGTAGCTCCCATGCTATTTAATCCCTGCCTATGAGCGTGAGTGGGAATGACATTGAGAGTTTCAACTCCCAGGAGACAGATTGGATTTTAAGTACATCCTTCCAGGCCAACAGCAGCCATCTTGGTGCAGTACTTTCCTATATCTTACAACTGCAAATCTAGACACCACTAGCAAATGTGAGCAACAATTGAACAATAACAATTACTTAATATTATTCCCTATTGGTAGAAAGTTGTTATTGGTAGAAAGTTGTTGTTCAGCTTGATAACACAGCTGATTGTTTGAGAGGTGCAACATGTGCAACGAAGTGGTCCTTGTAAACACTGGCATTCAACACATAGTTAATGTTGGCAATGGCATTCAGATAAAAATACTTCAGAGACAACAGTCGTTAGGAAACGATTCTCTGAAAGAAACTTGGAATACATTCTGCAAAGACTCATTACCAGCAGATGAATACCCATGTCATGCTCCAATGAGCAAATAGTTTTGCTCATAAATGGCATGGAGGTAGGCCATGCAAGGTTTTTGCCGAGGCAGCGTACAGTAACTTAGAGAGATTGTTGCTTTGTGGACTAGTGGGATACACATCCCACATGAATCATATTCGACAGCCATATGAAGGAATGTCTGGCACCCATTCAAAGCCACATGCTAGGAGTAACTGCACCGCAGAATGCCTCGCAGAGCATTCCCTCGCTTCAATGCACAGCTGAAAAGACACTCACGACAAGGACAGGGCTGCACACAGCATCGGCCAAAACGCCAAGACAAGCACAAGGTTATGTTTTCTTTTATGCGGCCTACAGTGGTTCCCCAAACTGGCCCTGGAAGACCACTGTGCTATACACTCTGGTCTACATTCAATACACATACTAGACAACTGGAAGGTGATATCAGACCCAAAGCAGTGATCCATGGACGTCTGAAGAAAAGATTATGGATGGAAAATACAGCATCATTACTTCTCAAAAACCAGTTTCAAGACACTGAAAAGTCTAATGGTTTGTGCCCTGTGGTAAGACTACCATCCAACTACTGGTTGACCATGACAGCCCAGTACCTGACTGTGGATTGACCATATACCCCGTGCCCCACTCTGGCTACATAGCTAAGACAGCTGTTGAACTCTTTGCCCCAGTTTTCTCTTCTGTGTGAGAAAGTGTCTACCCAGTCTGCCCAGTGGGCACAGTCCCAGTTCCATGACTAACCCCCACAGTGGGACAGGACAGAGGCTATGGGCTAGGGGGAGAGGGGAGGGGGTCTGACTCATGACACCCCAGCTAATGAGACAGTGGGTACGGGCAGGGGAGAGTGGATATTAGGGAAAGAGTCGACTAGAGATGGAAAGTGTCAGTGAGAGAGAAATTAGAGGATGAGAGAGAGAGGGAGATAATTAGAGGCCAAAATAAAGGAAAAGTTGGAATTTCCTAATTTGTATGAAAAATACAGTAAGTTGTCACAGTTCTGTCCTCAGGGCTTCAGGTCTGTACTCTTTTAACTATGTATTTATTTCCCTCTTTTCCTCACTCTCCCTCCATCTGTCCCTCTCTTGCCTCAAATGTGCGTCATGAGTATGGGTGACTTCTATCAAACTTTGTAATTCATATCAGCACACTGAGAGAGAATCGATCACACATGTTTATGACTTTGAGCTTTGAAAGTTGACTCTTTGAATGTAGAATACCCTCTCTTCTTCCTCGGTGCTTCATGAGAAGCAGAGTTTATTGGCGGCTGGGTCGGTCCGTTCTTGTGTGGTGTACCCTCGTCTCTGGGGAAGACATTACACGTCTGCAGCTACATTAGTCTGTCTGCAGAAGTTGGGACTTCAGAGGATGGGAAGGAGAAAGGGAAAAAGCGCTACATTCATTTCTGACAGAGAGAGAATGGGATGGAGAGGCAGACAAAGACAGAGGAGATGTGGCCTGGAAAACGGATCCAAATGTCTGCAAAGCTAAGTGATCTAATAGGCTAATGAGATGGCTGTGTGATGTGACGCTGGGAAGATAAAGCTAGAAGTCATCATGCGGGGGAAAGAGCAGCTTGTTAACCCTATCCACTCCCTCACTCACTTCCTCAACTGTCGGTGGTGCAAAGTAGCGCACTGTCGGTGTCCTCAGTTTAGAATATTTGAGATGATTTTGTTCATGGAAGTCATGTCAACAGACATGACTTCCATGAAACAGGTAGTTAAACACACCCAACCAAATGAGGACACAACATCCTCATCAATAAATACAGTGAGTATATGTGTCTCAGTACTCAACCACAATGTTAGTCTGTATGCTCCCCAGGTCGTCCACCTCCTAAAGGGTGGTAGGATGACTGGCGCTGGCTAGACCGACCAGGGCTCTTATTGGTCCCCGTTCAGGAGACATCCAGGACATGCTCTGTTTCTCAGTGGAAAGAGTGGCGTCCTTCAGAAAGAAGCAGAGGGAAAATGAATCACATCCTCGTCTCATCCTCCATTTCACTCGCTCTCCCACAATCGCTCCCATCCTTACGGAAGCAGCGTGTCGGGACGAGGGCCAAGGGAAGCAGACTGGCCTTGCTCTTTTATTCCATGCTCCAGACAAGGCCTAGTTTGTAGGTGGTTGTTTCCCAGGCCAGCGATGCAGTGGAAGAGAGACCCATACATCCTAACCGCATCTCATCAGATCTGCATGGCCCACAGATTAAAGGCGTGTGGTGTCTAGCCGCCCGTTGGTGAGATGCCATCCAGTCTTCCAGGGTGTCTGTAAATCATGCTGGAAACACAGAGAAAGCTTTCGACCATGTGTTTGCTGTTGTGTTGGCTGTGGCATTTACAACAACATGTGCACCATATTGATCCCCAGAGCTGATGGTTCTGCAGGTATTATCATGTTGGATCAAGCTCCTCTTTATCCACTGAGGCACAACCCTTGGGACAAAGTTCATGTGTAGCCATAGTAGCGTTCACCCACACACAGTCACACCATTTGCTAGTGGCCCCATGATATGTATGCATGGTAGCATAGGACTAAAAAGTTAACATAATACCTACAGATGCGCTGTCTTAATTTGACCCTGCTTCTCACAGCAGGAAAATAATCATGCAGTAACAGGAAATGTGAATTATTATGTGGATTATAATACATTTTGTAGGGGTTGATACATAATTAGATAAATGTTTTGTTACCGCAAATCAAGTCTGACATTAAGCGGAAATTAGTAACTTTAGAAGCATTTTTAAAACCTTGAATACACTACAATTTGCGTATTGCCTTGAAGTCCCCTATAAGAAAAGCACAGTAGTGACCACAGCAAAGACTCTAGAAGTGGTCATAGGTTTAATCACCAAACAGGGGGTTGTTTCACTGGCATGCCTCTGTGCTGTTTACAGTTGTTTTTTGTTCGGGTTCATGTAAAATTAACCTTTTTTCTCAGGTTTGCATACGCCTTCGAAACTATTAGCGACAGTCCATCACAGCGTGAGGCTTGACAAAAACCAAGTTTGCACCTGGGATCAAGTCATAAAAGTTAATGTAATGGGTTTTTAAGTGATTCCAAACGGGCAAAGCTGTAATTTGAAACAAAGACTTGTCTATGGCAACAAAGGAGGTATTTTCCTCGTTGGTCCTTCCACCATCTCCCATGGCAGACACTCTAGATGTACAGTATAATTTTGGTTGAGATGATAGGATAAAGCCTGAATGTCTGAAATTCTTACCACCACTTCTAAGTGCCTCTGACATGCAACTGTTTTTCTGGATGGCTGCTAGTAAATACTGGTGCTTTCTGTTGACGTTTATCTGTCACTATCTCAGCCTCTATTAAAATGATATTGTGCCATTCTCAGTTATCTTCTGTATGAGTCAGCGGAGAGCTTGGGAAACAGGTATTTTTTATAGAAAGGTTGAAATTTCAACTGAAAGTTTTAAGTTAAGATCTAGAACAAGGCAGTAGTGCATTTAACTGAAAGCATCTCACATGATGTTGGGGACGGCCAACGCAGGAGAGGGTTGCCTGCTCCTCTTCTTGTCCCTCTAACCACCTCTCCTTAATGAGGTCAATGTCATGGGTTGACAGGGTTCGATACTGTGACCAAAACAGTCGCTTTTGCGACCTTTTGACTGGGCAGTGCGACACACATTTTTAATTGGTCGCAAGAGTGCCAGTGAAACAAATTTATCTGGTCACGTACATTTTTGGTTCACGGGTTGCTTTTTTATCATCATGATTTATTCAAACTGTAATGTGCAATTGACAAAAAATTTACCAACTTTCTAAAGAGGCAAAAATGGCACGGTGTAACGGCTTTCGTTGGTGGAAGGAGAGGAGGACCAAAATGCAGCGTGGTACGTATCCATAATAACTTTTAATGAGAATGAATACAAAATACAAAAAGAACAAGAGAATCAAAATGAAAACCGAAACAGTCCCGAATGGTGAAAACACTAAAACGGAAAACGACTACCCACAACTCATAGTGGGAAAACAGGCTACCGAAGTATGATTCTCAATCAGAGACAACGATCGACACCTGCCTCTGATTGAGAACCATACTAGGCCAAACAAATAGAAATATAACGTATAGAACAAAACATAGAAAAACAACCTAGAATGCCCACCCCAACTCACGCCCTGACCAAACTAAAATAAAGACATAAAAAAGGAACTAAGGTCAGAACGTGACACACGCGACTGCCCCTGTCTGTGTGTGTCAGGGCTCCACATGCATGGGAGGTTGTGGAAACCCTCCAGACCAGTCAATCATCCCTGTTGTGGCCAGCTTGTGCCAGTGAAAAGATTAGGCCATTATAATAATGCTATTTTTAATCTTGGCTATGTAAATGATTAAAAAGATGGATTCCTGAAGCTGTTTGTTTTTGTGTCGTGGGAGGATGGACTCTACAAGGTGTCGAAAGCGTTCCACACGGATGCTGGCCCATGTTGACTCCAGTGCTTCTCACAGGTGTGCCTGCCACCTACTGCTATACCCCTTTCAAAGGCACATTAATATTTTGTCTTGCCCATTCGCCCTCTGAATGGCACACACACACAATCCATGTCTCAATTGTCTCAAGGCAAAATCCTTCTTTAACCTGTCTCCTCCCCTTCATCAACACTGATTTCAGTGGATTTAACAAGTGACATCAATAAGGGATCATAGCTTTCACCTGGATTCACCTGGTCAGTCTATGTCATGGAAATAGCAAGTGTATTGTTTTGTACACTCAGTGTATTTTAGAATTTTAAAAAAATTATGTGAATGTCAATGCCATTGGGTAGGCTTATTAAAAAAGGCATTATTCTTAAAGTGGTAATGCATACTTACTTTATATATATTTTTTAAATCTTTTTTCTATAGGCTTTTTTTGTATGAAAGATCAAATGACCTATTGAAATTATGCACGCATCATTCAGTTTCCTGTCAAGTCTTGACCTGGGCCAGTATTTTTGTTCCTTTGAGGCAGTAGCTTTCAGTTGCAGGGCACTGGCCCTGTGTACTACTGGCAAATTTAACTGAATGTCGAGCCCTGCTGTGTGCGGTGCGTGTAGCCATGTGGCCTATATGTCTACCACTGTTTGTAGCCATTAGCGATGCTAATGATAGCCTAATTGTTTTTGGATAGATGGAAAAGCAATTAAAACTTCAAAGTAGCCTATGCCTACCTGGCAGAATCATGATTATTTGCATCAATCCAGTGGCCATTTGTTTTGAAAACTCCATCACAAGTATGCTACAAAAACACTGCTAGCCAAATACAACTGTCTGGTTGGTGTGCACCTAAATTAAAGGGGTACTACACTGAAAAATCTACATTTCTCAGATTTTATCCAGACCTCAAAAAAAGGTTCCCTATTTTGATTTAAGCATTGTTGTTGACATATAACATCCAATTTGGTTGTTTTTCTATTAAAATGGGTGCTTATGAGAGCAAAAAAGTTTATTGCTGTTGTATCGTTTTGGTATCAAGTATACTTTTTTCATATTCTACCCTCTGGAAGGTTGCGTAGAAAATAACACATGGGACTTTGCACTTTGCACTTTATTTTAACAGTCTCTTATTTTAACAGTCTCTTATTTCAACAGTCTCTTATTTCAACAGTCTCTTTTCTTTGCTGTTAGAGTTAATCTACCCAACTCAAGGAACACAAGCTAATTTGAAAGATGGCTAGTCATTATTAGCCTGGTTTTGTATGGAATGCAGGAACATTATGGGACACAGGCCAGGTCATTTCTCATTGTTTGTAATAACAAAAATTGTGCAACCAAATAATGTGCTGGTGCCACAAACTGAAAAAGTTTGGTGCAACAGTGTCACCATTGGAAAAAGTAAGTATAGAACCCTGGATGAGTGTTAATGCATTAAGGCCCATGGTCCAAAACAACCTGGTGAGTCACTTATGGTCAAGAGAAAGTCAGAAGCACTGAAATTACATATACAGTATTCGACTCGGTATCCACAAG
Organism: Salvelinus namaycush; assembly: GCF_016432855.1. NCBI lineage: Eukaryota > Metazoa > Chordata > Actinopteri > Salmoniformes > Salmonidae > Salvelinus > Salvelinus namaycush. Next base: position 23,205,227 of record NC_052328.1, read on the forward strand.
GACAAAAAGCAGCTGAGTACAAGTGGTCAGTAGGTGATAGCTAGACTAACAGTCCTCACACATGAATAGCCATTTGATGTTTGCTTTATTCCTATTCACACCTAGACACTCCCACCCTCAAGGGCTCATATCAGCTAGCCTTGGCATCCACAGTGTATGAGTTAATGTGTGTACGCATGACTGTACCGCCCACAAGTCAGTGGCAGCATTGTGTGGAAGCAGATGGATATGTGCAGGTGTTTGTCAAGTTGTGTTTTTCATTATTCACTGGGCTGAGACAATTCAATAAGCGACAGGTCAATGTTATATTGATCACGCTGTTATTACCAGTATCACCACAGCAAGCGGTTGGTAGACCGTCTCAGTGTTAGGGATTCAGATCGGGCTGACTTCTCTCACTTCCTCCCTCCATCTGCTTATCCCTTTAACTCGGTGGGGTCAAGGTACGGGATGGTGTGTGTGTGTGTGTGAGGGTGTGATGGTGGGGAGTCACAGACTGGATAGCAGTTCACAGACTGCTATTCCGGTGTCAAGTCTGGATGAAAGAAATTAGAGGGAGTGGTGGTGGGGTTACGCACTCTCATCTTCTAACTGTCATCTTCTATTAATACTTAGGCTACACCTCAGGGGTCAAGTTCGCACTGAGTTCCCGCAACCCAAAAAGCTCAAATGGCGTCTTAGAGTGTTAGATGGATTTTATACTGTATAAAGACCTATTCAGCTATTGTTGGCAACGGTCAGCAGTCAAAAGTGGCCCTTATGTTGTGTCGTCACTCCGCAGAGATGACAATCACCATGTAATAACCTAGTGTGTACACTATATTGGAAAGGAAAATGTAGTGTTATCATATTTTATGATGGCACTGCACTATGAATATCCCTGGGTAGTTGATTACAGGACGTGTTTCTGTGTTTGGATACAGAGACTTTTGTCTGTGTGTATCTTTGGCTTGTTGGCCAGTCAGTCTCAGTTACCTTAGCTTCCACACTGTGACTCTATTTATAACCCAGGGTAAACAAAATGGATACAGGGGAACAACCGGGAAAGGTCTCTCAAGATTGTGCTGTTGTCAGGGAGTTTGTTGGGTGGTGTGTTGGGAACTACACACTCAACGTGATGTGGCGACGCGTGGGCTATGACCATACACTCATTGGCTATGACTGAACAGAAGGGAGATGATTTCATGCAGACAGGGAAACTGTGGATGGATAAATATACCCTCTGTCTGTCTGTCTAGGCACTGTTTCTGGCTCATGGTTTCCTTACCATGGAGTCTCAGTTGTTCAAGAGTTTAACATAAGTGGATTTGTACTGTTTTATGAGGTACTGGCCAGTGGCCACTAATAAAAGAGATGCACTGTGATAGGAGAAAAATGAGGATGGATAAAAAAAACATTGTAGTTACTCCACAATACTAACCAAATTGACAGAATGAAAATAAGGACGCCTGTACAGAATAAAAATATTCAAAAGCATGCATCCCATCCTGTTTACAACAAAGCACGAAAGTAATGCTGTATAAAATGTGGCAAAGCCACTAACCTTTTGTCCTTTTTTTTGCCCCAAAGTGTTATCTTTGGGGCAAATCCAATACAACACATTACTGAGTACAGCACTATATTTTCAAGCATAGTGGTGGCTGCATCATGTTATGGGTATGCTATTAATTATTAACAACTGGGGAGTTTTTATTAAGGATAAAAAATAAACGTAATTGAGTTAAGCTCAGCCAAAAATCCTAGAGGAAAACCTGGTTCAGGCTGCTTTCCACCAGACACTGGGAGATTAATTCACTTTTCAGCAGGACAATAACATAAGACACAAGGCCAAATCTACACTGGAGTTGCTTCCCAAGAAGACAGTGAATGTTCCTGAGTGGCCGAGTTACAAGTTTGACTTGGTTTGACTTGGATATGTGGTGGTGTGATAGTGTTAAACGATATACTGTTCTATCTTTTGTTTTATGTGTAATGTAAGTGCCTTAATGTGTTTGGACCTCAGGAAGAGTAGCTGCTGCCTTGGTAATGGGGATCCATAATAAATATAAATACTTAAATCTGCTTGAAAATCTATGGCAAGACCTGAAAATGGCTCTCTAGCAATGACCAACAGCCAATTTGACAGAGCTTGAAGAATTTTGAAAATAATAATGGCCAAATGTTGCACAATCCAGGTGTGTAAAGCTCTTAGAGACGTACCCAGAAAGACTTACAGCTGTAATCGCTGCCAAAGGTGATTCTAACATGTGTTTACTCAGGGTGTTTTATTTATTTTTCATTTTTTTTTTTTTTTTTTTTTTTTTTACAAATGTTCACATTTCGACATCAGAGTATTTTGGGTAGATCGTTGACAAAACATGCCAATTTAATCCATTTTAATTCCACAAAATGTGGAAAACGATAAGGGTTGTGAATACTTTCTGAAGCCATCCTTATATCACTGGCGGTCAGTGCTGTTTATTTTTCATGAGTATGGCCTTATTTCTATTACAGTATATTGGATGAATCTCATTCATATTCCATTCACCTAGTTCAATGTAACAACGAAAGGTTTAGGCTACTACATGATACTCAAATTTTCCCTATATCCATCATGAGGTGGCTACAACCTAGCCTATGAGTGAATGTTTACAATGTAGGTGCACACAGGTCGAGAGAAAAATTTGAGATGATGGACAGTGACACATGGACAGACAGTGACACATTCAATACCGCCTTGCACACTCTTGCCTGCATCTAGCTTATCTTGGATGTAATCATTAGTCGAACAGTTGCAAACAAGAGTTTCTATTGGACAGATTCAGGTATTTTCATCCCTGTTTCGTTTGATTCCGTTTAAGAAACGCTTTTCAACAGAATCGGCAGAATGAATACACCCCTGATCATGCATAAACACAGTTCACTTTCATAGCAGTCACATTGTATTCCTTCTCGCCTCTATGCACTCTCCTCCTCTCACCCTTTCCCTTCGTTTGTGGACTTCAATGAACAACACATCAGATGTATGTGACCAGGCAACAAAAAAAACTTTCCAAGCCAAACCATGTCATAACCGCTACACACAGCCTTCATCGTTGTCACCATATTAGCTAAAGTAACGTCCTAGTCAACATAGCCAATGAAACTAATGCTTTAGTAAACTCACTACATACAGTTTTTGTTGAAAACTGTTCAACTACTGTCTTTCTCTCTCTTTGAGTCAACTACTCACCATATGTTATGCACTGCAGTGCTAGCTAGCTGTAGCTTATTCTTTCAGTACTAGATTCATTCTCTGATCCTTTGATTGTCAGTTCATGCTGCAAGACCCCTGATAGGTTGGAGGACATCCTCTGGAAGTTGTCATAATAATTACTGTGTAAGTCTATGGAAGGGGGAGAGAAACAAGATCCTCCTAGGTTTTGTCAATGTACCAAGATCCTCCTAGGTTTTGTCAATGTACCAAGAGGAGGACGGAAGCTAGCTGTCCTCCGGCTATACCATGGTGCTACCCTATAGAGTGCTTGTCACGTATACTACCTCTCCGGCCTCTAGGTCATCAGGCTGCTGATTATCCCGTACACCTGTCACCATCGTCAAGCGCACCAGCGCCTCATGACACTCACCTGGACTCCATCACCTCCTTGATTATCTTCCCTATATCTGTCACTCCCCTTGGTTCTTTCCTCGGGTGTTATTGACTCTGTTTCATGTCAGTGCGTTGTTTGTGTTTCGTGTTTATTGTTTTGTTAATTTATTAAAACACTCACTCCCTGTACTTGCTTCCCGACTCTCAGCGCACTCGTTACAGTGCTATTGAGGCTACTGTAGACTATTTGGTGACATTAATATATTTAGTACAGTTTTATCTAAAACCTTTTCAATGTTTTACTATTTTTATTTTTATGAAATTCACTGAGGAGGATGGTCCTCCCCTTCCTCCTCTGAGGAGCCTGCAATGGTATGTATGTGGGGAAGGATAGTTTTACGGCCCACAGTTTCTAGTGCTGCTGCTTAGATATAACTCAATGTTACTGAGGGATGTGTACCTATTAAATATCTCCCCCCTAACCTGTCCCCCCTACAGATCAAGCTTCCTGTGCTGATGTTGGGGCGTTCGTCAGACCTGAGGCCTGGGGAGTTTGTGGTGGCCATCGGAAGCCCCTTCTCCCTCCAGAACACAGTTACCACAGGAATAGTCAGCACAACCCAACGAGGGGGCAAGGAGCTGGGCCTACGCAACTCTGAAATGGAATACATTCAGACAGACGCTATTATTAACGTGAGTCTGTGAACACATGCACGCACATACACACACATCATAAAGGATTGTGAACTGAGAACTGAAGTAATGTTATTTTCTGTTTACAGTATGGTAATTCAGGAGGCCCTCTGGTGAATCTGGTGAGAATACTGTTTGTTTATTGACAGCTATACAGTTTTTGTACATGTCTAATAGACAGCAGATAATGTGTCTGAATGATGGCACATAATATTTTGAGACTGTATGCAACTGTGTGATTGCGTGTAGGAGTGTTACAGTGTTATTAGTGTGTCACTTTGTTTATGAGTGATTCTGGTCAGTCTGGTTGTCAGACACTACTTGAATGACTTTGTTATTGATTGTGTTATTGAAGGATGGTGAGGTGATCGGGATCAACACTCTGAAAGTGACGGCTGGTATCTCATTCGCCATCCCCTCCGACAAGATCCAAGAGTTCCTGACTGAATCCTACGACAGACAGTCCCGAGGTAGGATGCTAAATCCCTATGGTCATCCTGTGTGTAACATCTAAATATGTCCCATTAGTGTAAGGTCCTGTCTACACTCTTATCCACATGTTTTGAGGATAACCATAAACACTTAGACATTTTGATTCAAGCCCCTTTATAACTAATCTTAACCCATGGCCTAGCTTCAGAATCACTCAATTATCCTCCAAGTCGAAAGGTATACCCCATTGCAAACCTGGTGGTTTTCTTGTTGTTGTGTTTCCTTAGGAAGAGCTGTGACAAAGAAGAGATACATTGGTGTGAGGATGATGACACTCACCCCAGCGTAAGTAGATCCTTAGTCACTGGTTATACTTGTAATGAAAAGGATAAAGATGGTACTTTTCTTTTCTAGGACCGTCAACTCTCGATACATGCAAAGAAAGATTTGAGACTGTGAATGTGTACACTAAACTGGAAAATGCAGTTATTCAAAGCTGTCAAAAAGAATGTATTTGAACTGGACCTGGTGAACTGCATTTCAGTTTGATACGGAAAACAGAGGACTTCTTCTTAAAACGGAGCACCTCTTCCCTTTCACTCTGTAGGTTAACCAAGGAGCTGAAGGTGCGACACAAAGACTTCCCTGATGTCACCTCTGGAGCGTACGTCATGGAGGTGATATCTAAAACGCCGGCCGCGGCGTAAGTACAAACTAACAGGGATAGTAGAAACTCACTCCATCTCACCAACAGTGGAGGTTTCTTATGAGTGTGAGGACAAGTTGTCTGACTTTTTCTGTGCTAAGGGATATTGTCTTTGGCTCCTTCCGCTGACTGTACACATGTTTCAAATTTATATAGACCCTCAACGCCCAACTCTCCCCACACAAACTCACTCACATTCACACTCTCTCTCCAGTTTTCACGTGCAAATGCACACACACACACACACACACACACACACACACACACACACACACACACACACACACACACACACACACACACACACACACACACACCCTTACTAAAACATTGCTGAGACTCACTTTAAAATTCTTGTTCACCCACTCAAGAATCCCTCCCGACCACAGTTCTACCAGAGAGGGGTTGGGGGACACTGAGGTCAGCCATCCCCTTCCTCCCTCAAGCAGCAAGGGGTATGCTGTGGTTTTCCTGGGACCACTCACCCAACCCTAGTACACTCTCTGTTTCATTGGAGATATAAGTGTTAGTCGTGTTTTCCTGAGTAGTATGAGGGGAATGTGGAAGTGTGGCTGTATTATAAGTGGTGGTGGCGGCCACTGTTCACATGTGTGATTAGAGAGTAGTTGTGTGCAAATTGGAGGCCTTGATATCACTTCTGGTAACCGCTCCAGTCTTTGTGCAATTTCGTTTTACTAGATCTCTATTCTGGGTGTGTTTGGTCTATGGGAGTGTGTTGCACAAAGCAGTCTCCACCTGTAATTATTGTGGTCTTGATGAAGGATAAGTGAAAGGGGTCCATTTGTTTTCATTTCAGTTCATTGTAGCACTAAAAAGTAAGGCATCATAGAATGTGTGAAAGGCAACAAGGCCGATGGAATCCATTCTTAGCTGATTGTCAGTGCAATAAAGACCAATATTGAGTCTATACCTTAAAATGACCTTAAAATGATCTTATAGCTAGGACTCGGCGGTATATTGTATTTTACTATAAATAGGGTGTCCACCAACTCTGCCCTGAGTTGTTGAATATGTGCTTTGGTGATGACATTTTCCTTCCTTATGTTATAAAATAAATTTTACCAAGACAAATATGTTTGGAATCGTTCAGTGGGATCTTCCTCTAACATACATTACGATTATATCCAAAAAGTCGGATTTCATAACCTAATACATCCCATAATAAGCACCTAGCTCTGTTGACAGAGCGGCAAAGCTTTCTTGCTGAAACTTTTGAGGATTTTACATTTTGTGGTCGCCATCTTCCAAGTTGTTTCCGCAGGTCGCAAATAGCAAAATTAGCATGACACAAGCTGAAATAAATGTAAAAGGCTTTGAAAATAAAAAGCTTGCGGTACGCTCAGTGCTCTTAATACATTTCACAGAGATGTGCTTGTTTTGTGAGAAGTCTTTGAAAAAGAACAGGAACTTCAAATGAATATGAACAGTGTGTACTAAAATATGTCTCAAATTCGACATCTATCTTACCAATATTGTTTTAATGGTGCTTTCAAGACAACTGGGAACTCGGAAAAGAATCAGGTCAAATCATGACATCAGTGGTCTTCAGGTCAGAAAGTCAGAGCTCTAGAAAGATGGCAGATTTTCCGAGTTGGATGACAGTTCAAACTATTTTTCCCCTTCAGAGCTAGTTTGTCCAGTTGTTCCCCGTTATCTTGAAAACACTGAAGTCGGAAGTCAGAGATTTCCAAGTTCTCAGTTGTCCCCAGTTGTTTTGAACGTGGCATATGTCCTTCGGATTTGAGAAGAAATATGACGAGTTCAATGGTAAACCTGTCAGGTAGCCTTATGCCACGTTCAATACAACTGGGAACTCAGAAATAAACAAGCTCCGACTGGGGAAAAATAGTTATGAACGGTCATCCAGTTCGGATGTCCAAGTTGGAAACTCTGGCTCAGACTTTCCGATCTGAAGATCACTGACATCATGATTTCAGCTAGTTCCCAGTAGAAAGCACCGTATATTCCCACAGAGCATCCAAGCCTAGCTGACGCGATGCTAGTTTCCTGAATTTTGAAAAAAATGTACAACTTTTTTTCTCTGGCCCCCATTTAGTCACCTTAATTTTGACAATCCTACAAGGGTAAAAACGCTAATAAATCTTGAACTGATTATGATAGAGACATGAGGTTTGGACCATTGGTTTTCTTAAGAGTATCCGCAATTAACATATATTTTTCCAATTGGTCAAAAGATGCGATTTTGATTGGACAGCCGGTATTGATGCATGGACCAGTTTGGGTTTTTATTTAACCTTCTATAACGGTATTTCAATGTTTGGTTTGTGCCCCCTGTCACTCAAGGAGAGGGCAGTTGCTCAACCATGGAGTCACGAGCACTTTCTTGCTGTTCACTCTGAAGTCTGCATGGTCAGATAGATGCAACAAGATGTTGGCGACGTACTGCTTTCTACAAGCATTCTATAATTACACTATTATTTTATGTATCTTACTGTCTACAATCTAGTTTGTCTTTTCTTAGCAAGTGGCTGAAATAAAGCTTGTTAGCCGCTAATGCCAATTGCTAGTTTGCTGGCTAGCTAGGTTGCTAAATGTACAGTACTAAGAGCAGTGTTGTAGTGAATGGTGTACGCAGGTATGCGTACACTCACTTCTTAATTACCACTATGCATATCAACGTAGTGTAGTAGAGGTATACGCCATATGAATTAATAAGTCTGATGGAACATTTCAGAATGTTTAGCTTAAAATGTTGATAAACTATTATTTCTACATAGTTTCATTGCAGCAAGGTTCACAGTGGTAGGCCAATCCGCAAATGTTCCAAAATACAAATAGCAGGAAAACAGTGTTCTAAAATTCACACCGCACATGCAAGTGGTTTCATGGACAGAGATGTAAATATGATATCCATTAGAACTATCATGGGTTGCTAACATGACTAGGATAATGCCCTTGGCTGCTGGACAATGAAAGAAAGATGAAAGAAAACCAATAGAACAGGAGAACGCATATAAGTCATATAAAATAATTGCCTCCACGTTTCTATGGTGCAATTTTTGTCTATAGGTGTAACGTTCTTTGTCGGAATGAGAAGGATCTATTTATATTATTTATTAAAACTGAACACTGAGACAAAATAACAAAATGGAACAACACGAAACAGTTATGTCTGGTGCAGACACAAAACAGAAAACAACTACCCACAAAACACAGGTGGGAAAAAGCTGCCTAAGTATGATTCTCAATCAGAGACAACGATAGACAGCTGCCTCTGATTGAGAACCACACCCGGCCAAACACAAAGAAATACAAAATATAGAAAATGAACATAGAATGCCCATCCAAATCACACCCTGACCAAACCAAAATAGAGACATAAAAAGCTCTCTACAGTCAGGGCGTGACAATAGGCTAACGTTACTTTGAAGAAAGGTAAGACATTCCTCATAATATGAAGTGAAATATCCAGCTTTCAAACAATGAAGGAACCGGAAAAATATAGCAGTGCTAATGATAGACCTAACCGTCTTCTGGGAGATGGAAAGGCTTTCCCCAAAACCTTATTAAATGTTAACTAGCTACAAAGTAGCCTATCCCTACCGGACAGAATGATAACATGATCATATGCATCAATCAAGTAGCCATTTGTTTTGCAAACTCCATCTCATGTGCTACAGACACACTGAAAACCAAATAACAGTGCTAGGTACCTGCACACTTGAATTAAAGGGTAACTACACTCAAAAATCAAACATGTTTTTCATGTTTTTTCCAACTTTAAAAGTGGTCTCCTGATGTGGTTTAAACATTGTTGTCGACTTAGAACATTACATTTAGTTGTTTTTCTATTTTTAAAAAAGTGTTGCACAGTGTGGAAATGACGACAAAAGTGCAAAACAATGGATTAAACTGCTGAAAATATTTTTGGGGTTTGAAGTTGGATTGAACAGTATGAAACAATTAGAATGGAGAAAGCCCCATTGAAATCACATATCATTTATGTGTTGCCACTCTTGGGTCTTGGGTAATGAACTACTCATAAAGCATATTTAGAACTTTTATTATTCAAAAACATAAAATACTGTAGAAAATGTGAAAAATATTGTGATTTGATATTTTGTCCATATTGCCCCAGCACTATACCTAACCGTTCCATCCAGCATGTTTCTTTCTGTAGTTCTCATTCTGATGTGTCCTTCTCTTCTTAGTGGCGGTCTGAAAGAGCATGATGTGATCATCTCCATCAACGGCCAGCAGATCACCTCTGCAACCGACGTCAGCACCATCATCAAGAAGGACACCATGCTGCAGGTGGTGGTTCGCCGTGGTAACGAGGACAACATCATCACCATCACTCCCATGGAGATCGACCCATGACCCCCCCAGCCCCACCAATGAGTTGGTGCTCATTACCATCACCAATAGACCTTATATGGACGTGTGTTTTTAATCACGCCCCATAGAGTATCTGTGGCCTTTAGGGTTTTGTGGCACCATGCGTCCGGCCAGGTTAAGACCGCCTTGGAAAGAAACGGTTGTACAGAGCATCTCAGCAGAGTTGTAATTCCTCATCCATGTGTATTATTACACTTTTATTATTATACGCTTCTACTACTGTTTACTGTTAAACACAAGCCAGTTGACCTGTTGTGATCTGCTTGTTTTGTTGTTTTATACTGACTGATTGTTCAGATGGAGGCCCACCATGGCAATCTAAAACAATGTGGAGAGCAGCTCTGGGCGAGTTGTGCAATTATTGTTTTCTAAATTCCTTACCTAAGTACTGTAGTTTTATGGTTTGTTTGTCGATGACATTTACGAAGAAGAGAATAAAGACTTGTAACAGCGTTTTATGATTGTAATTTTAATGTTGGAAATGTAAGGATCAACATGCAGTGCTCGCGTCTCTCACTCACAATCTTTTTCAAGCACTCTCTCTCTTTTTCTCCGTATCTCCCTCACTTACACACACACTGTGATGGACTGCATCCTGACTGAGATTAGGTTTACAATATTTTATTTGAGTGAGTATGAGCTTTGCCATGACACACACACTCACGAGGAAGACAAAGTTGATGTGGGGCTGTTTTTTTATTTAGTTGTACTGCCTTCATAATGGTTTGATACTCACCTGGTGTGGCAGTTGGGCCAGGGGCCCTGGCTGTAGGCTGACCTCACAGGGAGGAGAATGGTCAACAAATGTGATCCAGATGAGGTCCTACGGATGATGAGACACTCACATGAAGACACTCTACCCAAGTCCTTTCCCAAATACATCACGATGCAGTCATACTATTAAAACTCCCTGCCATCACTTCATAGGCATAGCCTACAGGCATAACATAATCATGTAAGAGGACTGGTACACATTCTAGACATCATGGCAAGCAGGTTATGGGCAGGACATGATCACAGTAAACTGGCCACTGTATGCACTTGTGTGTGTGTTATCATAAATACAATAGTATTTTGGGTATAGGGAACAACATGTTATATTATCCCAAAAAGTGATCGTTTTCAGTTGATGTAGGCCTAGATTATACCTGATTTCAGTGAATGAATACCATTAAAAGGATATATCCTTGGGCATAAATGACAGAGACCACTTGAGCCAACCTAGTGCAGTACAGATGTTGTGGCTCAGGATTGTAATCTTCCCAATGCAGTATTCACAAGTTACACAGAGTAAAATATATAGGAGAGCGGATCTACCATGGTACGTTAGATGTGTATAAAGAAAGTGTGGTAGCGCATTTCAATAACAGTCAAAAGGAAATGCAAGTTAAGCAACTGCTGCCATCTAATGGTTCTATGAAGCATTACATCCTTGTACACAATGAAAACACTTAATGGAGGATTCAACTTTACTTTTTCTGTCTCCATCACACAGATGTTTGAAAGTGTTCCATTGATAGCCTTCACATCACTCTGCAAAAACATTGTTCCAGTGGGGTTGCTAACTGACCCAGAGACAGTGAAAACATCAAGCACATGTGACTCCATAAGTCTAGTGGTGTATTCAGCTGTGAAGGGCAGGGTGTGCCTATGTAAGAAGCCAGGGTTTGTGTCAAAACATTCAGTCATACGGGCCATGACAGCATTATCTCATGCCTCTTGTGTATTAGCCCTGCTGTGTCAATATGTGTTAATTGGCTTAGATTGGTTACATGTGTAATCAAACTCAGAGATGGATCAAGATAGAAACATTTGGCTAGACCTAGTGTAAAATGTTGTATTTTAAATGTATCTACCTAGACTAAGCATTGTCCATGTCTAACCCAGAAATCATTTTAGCTTGATCATATAGTCCTCAGACTTGTTAGCCTGATGTAGTATCTATAGGTCAGAGGAACTTATGCAAATACTTTTCTTTGGAGTCCGAAATCACTTTCTTTCAACCATCGCCATGTGATGTCATGCACATAGCTGAGCTAAACTGACTTCTAGGGGTTATGATACCTGTGTTTTAGATTAGTCCCCTGGGAATCTCTACCAGTCGCTATGAGTCATGTTCCTCACACAGGTGGCTGGTGTCACCTTAATTGGGGAGGTAGTAACGCCTGGAATGGAATAATGGAATGGCATCGAACACATTAAACACGTGGTTTTCATGTGGTTGATACCATTCCATTTACTCCATTCCAGGAATTATTAAGAGCCACCCTCCCCTCAGCAGCCTCCTGTGGTTCTACATTAGCTTTCCTCTTCTGTTTCTGTGATTGTACACCAATCATTACAAAAAAGCTGTATTCTCCTTGCTCAGGCCCAGCTTACCAAGCTCGTTAAGCTTGACCAAGCTGGTCAACCAGCTAAACTGGATTTTCCAGAAAGGGCACATTTTTATTTTATCGTCAAGGAAGGACTTTATGATTTACAAACACTGATCTAAAATATCAGATTTTATGACGTTACAGTAGCTATGAGCTCATTCCACACTGGGGGCAGTAAACTTCTGCAGAACTATGCAGAAATGTATTCGCACACCCTCTCTTTGCCCTCCGTCGAAAACACTTTTCTTAAATTTTTTCTCCAATCACACACACGTTTACTGACACAACTCGTCAAAGTCGCTTGGGTACTACAAAACATTATATTCGATGATTGGTCAACGGCTATCTTGTGGAGAAGTGACGCAATTTTCTTGGCCGCATCCGAAGGCAGAGGGAGGGTAAATTTTAATGGCAGTCACTGGTGCTATAAAATAAATTAAGTCCGGAATCTGGGAAGGATTCATGACAATTTCGGTTATCAATGTAGCTCTTTAAACGCGTTTTTTTCCGGGTACATCTGCGTCGTATTTGTAAACTGTAGCTATCGTTGTTGCACGAAGTTAAGGCTTGTTTTGTGCGATTACAGTACGCCAGAGTCAGACTAGGCCCAGCCGGGTGCAGAAGAAGCGGTCCCACTGAGTTGAGAGAGGTGTGTTTTCGGTGTTTTAAAACGCATTTCGGACCATATCTTGTTTTAATATGTAACTAGCTAGCTAATTTTGAGAGATGCATTTCGACACCTTTTTGTTACAGAAAATAACATCTTTAACGTTGCATTTGCTGGCTAACAAACGTTAACGCGTTAGAAATGTAAACATAGCTAGCTACAGTTAGCAGTAACGTTAGCTAACTACTATACATGGCTAATGCTGGTTCTTAGCAGATGTCCGGCCTTTTTCTTACATTTGCCCAGTCAGCCGTGTCATGAGTTGAGCGTTACTAGTTGGCCAGTGAGCTGGCTACGCAACATCGCGCTTATGTTTAATTTCAATGTGTAACTAGTTAGTTGGTTAGTTAGCTGTTAACGTTACTAGTGCTGAAAATACAATAGATTGAGATCAGTGTTGAAAGGGAAAGGTTAGCTAACTAGAGCTAGATAGCTAACTAGCCGAATAAACTAAAATTGATTGAGCTTAGTCGGCTAATTAGATGCTTTAGGTAGCTACGGTGGTTTTAGTGAATCCATCATTGCAATGACCCCCATCACACCTAATTTATTAGCAACGTAATCTCGAACCTCAGCGGGAGAGCTAAACCTGATAACTAGTCGTTTGATTTAATCAGCTACTCCATTATAAACTGTATTCAGGGAAAAACAACATCCAATCTATTTTGCAGGTAGGCCTTCACACCATCCACCAGCTTTGCATGAGATAAATATTGTTCTAGTTAACTAAAGTTATTGTTTTCTCGTGTTACACCCACAGAGAATATGTAACATATCAATCATGACATCCAGATTTGGTAAAACCTACAGCCGTAAGGGAGGGGAGGCCAACTCCAAATTTGACGAGGTCTTCTCCAACAAGAAGGCCACACTGAGCACCAAATGGGGAGAAACCACTTACAAGGCCCAGCTGGGCTCCAAGCGGCCCCTTCAGAAGCCTGAGGTAGTTGAGTTACTCAAGAGGCCCCGCATTGAGGATGACGACAGCTCAGAGGATCCTTTTGGTTTTGACAGCGACGATGAGTCCAATCCTGTCACCTCCCACTGTGTGCCCCAGTCTGAACCAGCTGAAGGTGAGGCCAGTAATACGCCGCCTGCTACAACCACAGTCCCAGTGGATAACAGTAGGAACAGCACAGCTACAGGTAAGAACTGGATGCCAGAAAACTGATGACTTACTGTTGGCTTTAAACATGTTGGACATGTTTTCATGGGAGGAGTTGCTCGAAAGTCTAGCATGAGCCTGTGTCTGTCTTAAAGTGGTAGTGTTTTGCAGCACCAACCACCTTCAGTAGAGCTGCTGTGTGTCTGGTGGGAACATGTTTCCACAGGTGCTTGTAGAACAATTGTATGTATACAGTAGCTAAAGAACACCATGCATGTCTCTTGTATTTCATGTTTTGTTGTTGCATTTTTTTATTATGGAAGGACAACTGCTTCACATGATCCTTGTGATAATGGTTATGATGAGAGCCTTGGTGTGGATATTTCTGGAGCAGATAAAGTGAAAGGCTCCCTTGTGAGCATGTTTCACTCTGCTGGCAGCTTCTGTGTCAGCTTATCTCGTCTTTGTCTGTCCCTGATAGCTCTCTAAAGAGATCAGGCTTTACTGTAACACTAGTCTCAGCAGGTCTGTACCCATTTCATTTAGAATAACTGATTTAGAAATTATACAAACCAAACAACCGTGTTGAACAAAGTCTGAAACGGTATTATTTTACAATATAATGCTTGTGTAGAATGTATATTGCTTCCTTCTGTTAACTTGCTCTTTCATCTGCTTTGTGCTCACAGGCAAGCAAACATTGTCCAATGAGGGTGCAGAAAAGAGTAGCCAGTCCTTGTACAGAAGTAAATCGGACAGTAACCAGAAGCCTATTGCTCAGTCCTCTGTTACAAAGACTGTTCCCAAGGACCCTTATGTGGAATGGAGCTTAATAGGGACCCAAAGGTCTTCTACCTCCACTAGCATGGACCCTGTCCAGGAAAAAGACTCAGCTGAGGCACCAGAGTTTAGCGGAGACTCACAGTCCTCTTCTTCCCAGGATGGGCTCTCAGCTGCGATGAAAAGTGCTCAACAGGAGGCCCAGGCCGAGCCTGTTGACAACCTTCCCCCCTCCCCGTTCCTCCTCAGGCCCTCCAACACTAGGAAATACATCCGTCCCAAACCCAACAAGGCCTCTGACGTTCCAGATGCTTCTGCTGCTTGCGACGTCAAACTGCCTGTAGCCGCCAGCGTTCCGGCTGCACTGAAGCCCAACAGTGTGTCTGCTGCCAGCGGTAGCGGCGGTGCTAATGCTAGCACGACGGCGGCCAAACCTGCTGGCAGGGGTCGGGTACGGGACTATACGGTGCTGCATCCATCCTGCCTGTCGGTGTGTAACGTCACCATCCAGGACTCCATAGAGCGCAGCATGGACGAGCTCATCACCAGCACACCCCCTACTGACCTGCGGGCGGTGGGACGGCTGAGGAAGAAGGCAGACGTACCTCCAACCAAACCCAACAGGTAAACGACTCCACTGGCTGTGGCCCAGACAGTACACTCTAACTCCTCCCTCCCACTGGTCCTTCATGACATGCTTGATACTACTTTCTTGATATTGTACAAATGTACACTACCGTTCAAAAGTTTAGGGTCACTTAGATATGTCCATATTTTTTTAAAGAAAAGCTTTTTATTTTTTGTCCATTAAAATAACATCAAATTGATCAGAAATACAGTGTTAAAATAATTGCAAACGGGTTTTCTAATGATCAATTAGCCTTTCAAAATGATAAACTTGGATTAGCAAACACGTGTCATTGGAACACAGGAGTGATGTATTACTGATCAATTTGATGTTATTTTAATGGACAAAAAATGTGCTTTTCTTTCAAGAACCAGGGCATTTAAGTGAACCAAAACTTGTGAACGGTAGTATACATTTACCGTTGAGCACGTAATGTCTCTTCTTATACCCACTTACTTTAGCTTGCCCCTATAATTGTTTTCTATATGTGGTTTACCAAATGTTTCTACTACATTGAGACCTAGGTGATTCTGTTCTCTCGATTTAAGCACCTCTTTTGTTTTTAGAAGACATTTGAATCCTTCGACTATGTTTTTGTGTGTTCCATGTCAGCTGCTGATTTGAAATTAAATGATTCTCCTCTTGTAACATCAGGTTCCGCACCACCCAGAGTAAATCCAAGAAGGAGACCAAGCTGGAGTTTTTTGGCTTTGAGGACAAGGGTGACCAGGAGGGGGAGGATGGTGCGGACCCCACGGCCGGCGGCAGCAGCTACAAGATAAAGTACTTTGGCTTTGACGACCTCAGCGAGAGCGACAGTGACGAAGAGGATGGCACCCGTGTCAAAGTGAAGAGGAAGGCCAAGAAGGCTGCAGCAGCGGCGGTAGCAGCCATGGCTGTTAGTGTGGATAGCCCTCAGCCCAGCGACTCTCAGGACAGCCAGAGCAGCAGCAATACAGGTGATGTATACTGTTGATGTTTGTGTTTGTCTATGGGTAATAGAGGCTTTAGCTGTATGAAAAACAGGTGTGATAGGCTATGTCATACTGTCAAAATATATCAAATATTATTTGTTGCATGCTTCATAAACAACAGGTGTAGACCAACAGTGAAATGCTTACTTACAGCCCTTCCCAACACAAAGAGAAAAAAATGATAAAAAAATAAATAAATTATAACACAAGGAATAGATGCATAATGAGTAATGTTAACTTGGCTATATAAACAGAGTACCAGTACAGAGTCTATGTGCAGGGGTACGAGGTAGATATGTACATATAAGTAGGGATAAAGTGACAAGGAAACTGGATAGATAATAAACAGTAACAGCAGCGTATGTGATGAGTTAAAAGTTTGTGCAAAGATGGTCAATGCAGATAGTTAACCAATAGCTACCTGGACTAATAATTTAGCAGGCTTGTGGGTAGAAGATGTTCAGGGTCCTGTTGGTTCCAGACTTGTTGCATTGGCACCACCTGCTGTGCGGTAGCAGAGAGAGCAGTCTATAGCTTTGGTGGCTGGAGTCTTTGACAATTTTTAGGGCCTTCCTCTGACATCGCCTGGTATAGAGGTCCTGAATGACAGGGAGCTCGGCCACATTGATGTACTGGGCCATACGCACTACCCATTGTAGCGCCTTGCTGTTGGATGCCAAGCAGTTACCATACCAAGATGCTATCAATGGTGCAGCTTTAGAACCTCTTGAGTATCTGAGTGCCTATGCCAAATCCTTTCAGCCTCCTGAGGGTGAAGAGGCATTATCGTGCCCTCTTCATGACTGTGTTGTGGTGTGTGTGTGAATAATGATCATTTGTTAGGCTCATGCTTTGCTTACTGTCAGTTTGCCTTCACCATGTAACTGGATTTCTGTTGTAGATGTATTTCCATCATGTTGATTCCACTGTTAACCTCATTGTGCTGCTCCCCCACTCTCAGATATTCTGGAGTTTTCTGATGACTCTAATCTTGGTGAGTCTGAAGAGCAGAAGGGTCGTTCAGGAAAACAAGCGGACACATCCAAGGAAATTGGCAGGAAGATCTTCAGTGGACCAAAAAAGGTGAGGGAGTAGGGATGCACATTTCCGTCTGTTTTGCTGCCAGCTAACCTAACCTCGTTAACCGGTCAACAAACAGTTCCATTTTTTCCAAACAGTAAAATTAGGTGACCAACAGAAAATAGCCTACTATGCATGCATACAAGGAATGGACAATAGCAAGCCTATCGTCTTAGTCAAAAGGCTATAGCCTATTATTGAACGTGCAACTCTTGTAATAAAACGTCATTAAATATTTGCCAAAATGCAATTAGCTGGAAAACACAGTTCTAAACAGTGCAGCTAATGCGAGCGTTAGAAACTTAGAAAGATGGGGAATCTAATAGCAACCACTAGGATGGGTTGCTAATATGACTAGGATGGTGCTTCTGGACTAACGAAAGAAAGTTGATATAAAAACCAACAGAACAGGAGAGAAATTATGTCTTAATTAAAATAATAATAATTGCCTCCACGTTTCTCTAGTTGGATTTCGCTAGGCTACTTTGAAGCAAGGTAAGAAAGACATGCCTCATTATTTGAAGTAAAATAAACTATTCAGGTTTCAAACAATTATACTGCCTCAAGCTCACGTTGCAAAGTGGTGGGTGACTCGCTGATAGTCTGCCTACCGTTTATTAAAGCCTATGCACTCGAATGAGAGGCGCGCTTGAATTACGTTGAGATGAGAAATAAATATAGCTATTTTTAATCGTGGCCATCTGTTTTTAACACTATTGCATTTAGAATTGTTGGTATTGGCACATTGAGCAATGACTGGTGTTTATAAAAGCATGTTTTACTCCAGTGGCAGCTTTTTAACCTGTTTGGGCTGCAGGGGCAGTATTGAGTAGCCAGATAAAAGGTGCCCATTTCAAACGGCCTCGTACTCAATTCTTGCTCGTACAATATGCATATTATTATTACTATTGGATAGAAAACACTCTCTAGTTTCTAAAACCGTTTGAATTATATCTGTGAGTCAAACAGAACTCATTTGGCACAAACTTCCTGACCAGGAAGTGGAAAGTCTGAAATCGAGGCTCTGTTCTACTTCCTGCCTATAAATGGGCATGATACGTATGAGTATACATGCACTTCATAGACCTTCCCCTGGATGTCAAGAGGCGGTGAGAGAAGAAATTTAGTGTTTTATCTTGGTCTGAAGTGGAATACAAGCTCTTTGTATGACGTGTCCCCCATTTCCGGTTTTCTGGAGAGCGCGAGGTGGTACCTGGATTTGCCTTCTGTTTAGCTGCTGTTATAGGCGACTACTATCTCCGGCTTTGATTTTATTTGATACATGTGACCATATCATCGTAAAGTATGTTTTTTCAATATAGTTTAATCAGATTATTGAAATTTTTTCGGGAGTTTTGCCGTGTTCTGTTCTCTGACTTTGTTGACGATGGAGAGATTCGTGCCACTTGGCTAGTGTGCTTGCTAATTCAAGAGGGAAAATGGATGTTCTAAATCCAAACAACGATTGTTCTGGACAAAGGACCCCTTGTCCAACATTCTGATGGAAGATCAGCAAAAGTAAGAAAAATTTTATGATGCTATTTCATATATCTGTCGTAGATGTGAACTAGTCGTCGGCGCCCAAGTTTTGGGTACTCTAGCTATACCGAAGCTGGATGTCGTAATGAAGTTATTTTTTAGAATTCTAACACGGCGATTTCATTAAGAACTAATGGATCTATCATTTCCTATACAACATGTATTTTTTAGTTATGTTTATGAATAGCTATTTGGTCAGAATATGTGTGTCAGAAAAAGTGTCAGAAAAATATCCGGACGTTGTGGGAAATAGTAGCTACGTTAGCACATTGTATAACCACTGATTTCAGCTCTAAATATGCACATTTTCGAACAAAACATAAGTGTATGTATAACCTGATGTTATAGGACTGTCATCTGATGAAGAATATCAAGGTTAGTCAAAAATTATATATTTTACTGGTTTGTCACGATCGCTAACTTCTACTGCTGGGGAAGGGCTTGTGTTTCTGGCTATTGTGGTAAGCTAATATAACGCTATATTGTGTTTTCGCTGTAAAACACTTAATAAATTGGAAATATTGGCTGGAATCACAAGATGCCTGTCTTTCATTTGCTGTACACTATGTATTTTTCAGAAATGTTTTATGATGAGTAATTAGGTATTTGACGTTGGTGTCTGTAATTATTATGGCTGCTTTCGGTGCAATTTCTGATTGTAGCTGCAATGTAAACTATGATTTATACCTGAAATATGCAAATTTTTCGAACAAAACATAGATTTATTGTATAACATGTTATAAGACTGTCATCTGATGAAGTTGTTTGTTTGTTAGTTTGGTTGGTTCTTGGTTAGTTAGGTTGGCTTTGTGCATGCTACCTGTGCTGTGAAAAATGTCTGTCCTTTTTTGTATTTGGTGGTGAGCTAACATAAATATACGTGCTGTTTTCGCTGTAAAACATTTAAAAAATCGGACATGTTGGCTGGATTCACAAGATGTGTACCTTTCATTTGCTGTATTGGACTTGTTAATGTGTGAAAGTTAAATATTAAAAAAAAATGTCTTTTGAATTTCGCACCCTGCACTTGAAGTGGCTGTTGTCATAAGTGTACCGACGCCGGGCTGCAGCCATAAGAAGTTAAGGAGGTGCTCTGGCGCTGTCTGACAGGTGCTGTGCCGTTCCTCTCCTCAAACTAGGTTCTGTATGCTGTGCGCGTGTGACAACTAAGATACATGGCGACTAATGAAAATACACACGCACCAATTTAATACACTTAATTATGCAAATTAACCTATAGACAGATAACGTGTCAAATGCATCTTTGGCGGCTAACCGATTTAACGGTTAACCATTAACATCCCTATGAGGAAGTTACAAAGTCTGATGTATGTGTGTGTGAGTGAGATGGAGATTGCGTATGGAAAGAGTTTTGTTTGTGTGTAGCTGTGCTCATGAGGAAACACTGATACGAGCTACAATTTCTGTCACTAAGGGGAGTAGATGTTCAATATGTCTCAAGCACTCATGGGTGAGTGAGCAGCCAGAGAACATTCTCTTTTGAAGGGATAATTGTGCTGGAATCAATGACAGGATCACGTCTGCTTTGCTTCACTGGATATATAAAAGCGTTTTTGCAAGGCAGATGAATGGGACAGGCCTAATTACATGACTCTTCAGAAACGTCACAAGAACCTCTCTCCTCCACTCAAACATTTTACCAAATCGAGCGGAAAGTCACACCATTTTCATAATTGACATGCCTAGATTGACCATCAAAATTAGTGATTTAAGCCAGTTAAGAGGACCAACAGATTGTTTTAATTCCAATAATAAGTAGTAACTGTACCAGCCACAGTAGCTGAGTCATACAGCAACAGTTGAACAACAGTCAATTCAGCAACAGTTCCTCAACAGTACTCTGCACTGTAAGAATTTCACTGTACCGTTTACACCTGCTGTATCCAGTGCATGTCAAATCAAATGTTATTTGTCGTATGCAGTGAAATGCCTATTTACAAGTCCTTAACCAACACTGCAGTTTTAAGAAAAAATGCAGAAAAGAAGAAAAACAGTTACAAATAATTAAAGAGCAGCAGTAAAATAACAATAGCGAGGGGTACCAATGTCAATGTGCGGGGACACCCGCGGGGACACCGGTTAGTCGAGGTAATATGTACGTTACCGTTCAAAAGTCTGGGGTCACTTCGAAATGTCCTTGTTTTTGAAAGAAAAGCACATCATTTTTTTGGTCCATTTTAAAATAACATCAAATTAATCAGATAGTGGAGACATTGTATCTGGATGCGGCTGATTTTTTAAATTATTTTTTAAACATATCTACATAGGCGTACAGAGGCCCATTATCAGCAACCGTTACTCCTGTGTTCCAATGGTATGTTGTGTTAGATAATCCAAGTTTATTGTTTTAAAAGGCTAATTGATAATTAGAAAACCCTTTTGCAATTATGTTAGCACAGCTGAAAACTGTTGTGCTGATTTAAAGAAGCAATAAAACTGGCCTTCTTTAGACTGGTTGAATATCTGGAGCATCAGCATTTGTGGGTTCAATTACAGGCTCAAAATGGTCAAACTCGTCAGTCTATTCTTGTTCTGAGAAATGAAGGCTATTCCATGCAAGAAATTGCCAAGAAACTGAAGATCTGGTACTACTCCCTTCACAGAACAGCGTAAACTGGCTCTAACCAGAATAGAAAAAGGAGTGGGAGTGCCAGGTCTCCTCCAGAAGTGACACTTGGCATTGAAGCCAAAAAGTTCCTTCTTGGTTTCATCAGACCAGAGAATCTTGTTTCTCATGGTCTGAGAGTCTTTAGGTGCCTTTGGCAAACTCCAAGCAGGCTGACATGTACGTTTTACTGAGGAGTGGCTTCCGCCTGGCCACTCTACCATAAAGGCCTGATTGGTGGAGTGGTGCAGAGATTGTCCTTCTGGAATGTTCTCTCATCCCTACAGAGGAACTCTGAAGCTCTGTCAGTGACATCGCGTTCTTGGTTACCTCCTTGAAGGTCACTTCCAAGGCCCCCCGTTTGGTCGGGCGGCCAGCTGTAGGCAGAGTCTTGGTGGTTCCAACCTTCTTCCATTTAAGAATGATGGAGGTCACTGTTCTTGGGAACCTTCAATGCTGCCGTCATTTTCTGGTACCCTTCCCCAGATCTGTGCCTTGACACAATCCTGTCTCGGAGCTCTACGGACAATTCCTTCAACCTCATGGCTTGGCTTTTGCTCTAACTTGCACTGTCAACTGTGGGACTGTATATAGACAGGTGTGTGCCTTTTCCAAATCATGTCCAATCAATTGAATTTACCACAGGTTTGTCATTATGGGGTATTGTTTGTAGATTGCTGAGGATTTAAAAAACATATATATATTTATTTATATTAATTTATTATTATTAATTAAGGCTGTAACGTAATAAAGTGAAAAGTCAAGGGGTCTGAGTAATTTACCTAGACATTAGTTATTCTATCAACAATTAGGTAATAAATTCTTTCCGCTGCCATTTGTCACATGATCTATTTCACAGACGACAAATTATCCACCCGTATCTAATGTATTTTATTTTGTTTTGTCGACATTTGAAAGGTTTACAGACATTTGCTCTTTCCATCAGCTTCGTCATTCTTTTTTTTGGTCTGACATACTTTACTCACATACTTGTTGGATGGAACATGCAAAAATATAAACAGCTCATTGTAGCTCTGCCACAAAAATGGAAGAGGCAATTACTCAAAAGAGAAAGGAATTAATTAGGTTGTCTGCCGCCAATCAAAAACCATGCATGGCTTAAAATTACTAGTGTGAATCATAAAATAAATCAGTTTCACTTCAGGTTGAGAGGTTTGACAACATGCAGCCTAAAATTCAAGACAGTTGGAACATATTTGATGTCACAATATGAACTGACACAACATTTGATGCATCAATCCATTCTTTTCAATTTAAACAAACATTCTCGCTACACACAATGTGCAATGTAATGTGCAATGTATGGGACATTGAACAGTCAGCTCTGTGAAAAGACTGCAATGAAGAAACCGAATCAATAGATCAGCTCTTTTGGTACTGTCCTTCGGTGGCTCGCATTTGCAGTCAGGTCTAGCAGTGGTTGTTAATGTCTGTGTTCAGATGGACTTAAAAACAGTACTGTTAGATCTGAAAAGCCACAATCTATTAATGGAAAATATGATTATACTCTTAGGTAAAATATTTATTTGTAGGGCAATATCTGTAGAAATGGTACAAATAGTGTTTCAAGACCCTTGTGACATCACAGTAAAACAAGATGTAGCACAATTGTAATAGACTGGGAAAGATGGATTAGTCTGTGGACTTGAGGGATTGGTTGATTTGCCGATTCACTTGGAGTCCAGTACAAATAGGAGAACTTTACACTGCGTGTACAAAACATTACGATCCTGCTCTTTCCATGACATACTGACCAGGTGCAACTCAATATTAGGAGGGTTCTTAATATTTTATAGTGTGTGTGTGTGATATCTCACACACAGTACCAGTCAGAAGTTTGGATGTGTACTCATTCAAGGATTTCTTTTTTATTTGGACTATTTTCTAGAATAATAGTGTGAATACATAAACTATGAAACATATTTTGATTTGTTACTACATGATTCCATATGTGTTATTTCATACTTGTGATGTCTTCACTATTATTTTACAATGTAGAAAATTGTAAAAATAAAGAAACCCATGAATGAGTAGGTATGTCCAAAATGTGTTGACAGGTACTGTGTGTTTCCACAAGGTCCTCCAACCATGGGGGAGGGGGGAAGCAGAATCAGAAATTATGCAAGTAATGTTGTTTGATACCAATCGGTCTGCTGGTTTCATAGCTAAAAAAACACACATGGTTTGTGTTAATCACAACATCGTCTCAATATAGGCCAGTCGTATTCAGGACATGCACTAGACCAGGGTTTCCCAAACTTGGCCCTGGGGCCCACCTGGGTCCATGTTTATTTGCCCGAGCACTACAAAGCTGATTCAAAGCTTGATGATGAGTTGGTTATTTGAATCAGCTGTGTAGTGCTAGGGCAAAACCCAAAACATGCACCTAGGGGGGGACCCCATGACCGAGTTTGCTAAACCCTGCACTAGACGACTTCAAAAATGGATAGGTTTCCATTAGAATGCAGTGTCTGAACATACCCATTTCCTAGGTAGACCTATTCAGTATCATTAAAACATAAAGCAGGTCTGATGTTTGTATTCCTTCCATCACAAACTCACCACTTTTATTGCCGATCTAATGGTTTAATAATTACCGTTGTTTTTCAAATGGATAGAATTTTTATTAAAGTGAGCTTCCTGAGTCATGGAGATAGGATAATAGTATAAGAAGAACTTAAATGTCCCCAACGTGCTATTTAGGGGACTAATGTATTTATTTCGGAAGTCGGTTTTGGTCAAAGTTAAAAGAAGTGACTGTTTTTGTCCAGGAGTCTTCAGAAAGCAACTTCATGAAACGATCCATGTAGCTTCATAAGTCTATACGTTATGAAGTTGTTTATTATACAATTCTCCACTATTAGCTCCTATGTTATTGTGATTATGAGGCTAATAATAAGTCAGATTTATCTAGTACCTACTGTTCCCAAAACTGAGGAAGTCGAGGTTTGTTTTGCTAGTTCATCATGAATCCTTTCTACTACTACTGAAAGCTGTACTGTAATCATTCCCAGTGCTCCTGTACTTACCCTGTACCTGTTGTTGTGCAGTCCCCTGCTAAAGCTGTGTACAATGCTCGCCACTGGAACCAGCCTGAGCCTGAGGAGATTCCTCTGCCACCCCTTGCCTGCGCGCACACTGCTCCGGTGAGAACTACGCTAGGACGCTGCCAGGGCTCTGCCTTACACTGGTCACACACAGATGCACGCACGCACACCATGTATTGAATTTGCGATCTGTAGTAAGCCGATAACAATGCTTTGTCTAACAATGCGTTGTCCTAGAAATAATGCATTGACCAAATAGCAGCCTCACCTACTTGAGATTTCAGAGGGGGAAATTTAAATAAATATTAGCTGTGTTCTGCTTAGTCAAGACTTTGAAAATGTCCCAATAGGAGACATTTTAGATTGTCCAAGGGCACCTGGAACTAGGTTTTGTTTGTCTCGTCTAACTTTGCTTTTTGATTTATTCCCCTCTCCAGGCCAGCATATCGAGCGGAAGCAGCAAGGACACCAATTCTCACAAAGACGACGGTCTGTTCAAAGCGCCTCCTCCACCGCCCAAAGTCATCAAGTCTGTGACCATCCCCACTCAGCCTTACCAGGACATCGTCACGGCTCTCAAATGCAGGAAGGAACACAAGGAGGTGAGCCAGGCATGCTGGGTGACGCGTCACTCCCTCAAGACAGTCGGCATGATCTTTGCACTGTTAATATCACCCGACCGCTTATCTGCCATTTTCACAGTTTGCGTGCTTGTATGGATAATTTTTTTTCTCCCGCAGGCCACTCTGTCGTTATTCATTTCAAACACAGTTTAGACTGTTGATGTCCATTTAGAGCGCAGTGTAAGCTTGTCTTTGTTAATTTATAACACAGTATGCGCAGGAGGGTTTCTGAGGAGCATGCTGTTTCATTAAGGCCTAGCCACAGCTAGCAGATTTGCCTTCGTGCTCTTGACCAGACAGTTGGTTCCACATCCCCCTTACCAAGAGGGACTGAACCGAATCTATCTCGTTGGGCAGTGTCTTCGCCTTAGATAACCTTTGGTGGCCTGAGTACACACACATAGTTATTGATAAGCCTCCCGGGACCTCCCGGGTGGCGCAGTGGTCTAGGGCACTGCATCGCAGTGCTAGCTGCGCCACCAGAGTCTCTGGGTTCACGCCCAGGCTCTGTCGCAGCCGGCCGCAACCGGGAGGTCCGTGGGGCGACGCACAATTGGCATAGCGTCGTCCGGGTTAGGGAGGGTTTGGCCGGTAGGGATATCCTTGTCTCAGTATGTAAAAAATGTAATGTAATGAAATGTTAAAAAAAATGTAATAAAATGTATGCACTCTACTGTAAGTCGCTCTGGATAAGAGCGTCTGCTAAATGACTAAAATGTAAATGTATAAGGGAGTATTATCCCAGTCAGCTAATGGAACTAATCGAGTGGAGCCGCTTTGCATGCTGTGTGAAATTCTTTTTTTTTCTCCTTCTTAGGACAGACACATGCACACAGACACTTGCATTAGATAACAACAATTTTAAATCATGGTTATTTTGCTCAATGTTCAGTGCCATTTTCTTGTGTAAATGTCAGTCATTATCTCTCCCCCCTTGCAGCTGTACACGGTTGTGCATAATGTGAAGCACTTCAACGATGTGGTAGAGTTTGGTGAAAACCAGGAGTTCACTGATGACTTTGAGTACCTGGAGACAGGCCTAAAGAGTAGCCAGCCACTCAACACTCGATGCCTTAGGTAAGATAAACCCACTCAACATTGTCCACCTTGGCAAAAAGAGCTCTTCTTATTTAACATTTCCGGAAAGAATTCCGACCCTTTGACTTTTTCCAAATGTTATTGTATTACAGCCTTATTCTAAAACGCATTGATGAGGAATTTTCTTAATTTAGTCTACGCACAATACCCCATAATGACGAAGTGAAAACAGGTTTTTAGATTTTTTTGCAAATGTATTAAAAATAAAAAACCGTATTCAGTTCCTCAGACCCTATGCTAAGAGACTTGAAATTGAGGTCCGGTTCATCCTGTTTCCAATGATCATCCTTGATGTTTATAAAACTTTTATTGGAGTCTACCTGTAGTAAATTCAATTGATTGGACACGATTTGGAAAGGCACCTGTCAATATAAGGTCCCACAGTTGACAGTGCATGTCAGAGTAAAAACCAAGCCATG
The DNA here is from genome assembly GCF_016432855.1 of Salvelinus namaycush. Lineage (NCBI taxonomy): Eukaryota > Metazoa > Chordata > Actinopteri > Salmoniformes > Salmonidae > Salvelinus > Salvelinus namaycush. The sequence continues at coordinate 23,231,988 of NC_052328.1, forward strand.
AGGTTGAAGGAATTGTACATAGAGATCCGAGACAGGATTTTGTCGAGGCACAGACCTGGAGAAGGTTAACAAAACATTTCTGCGGCAATGAAGATCCCCAAGAACACCGTGGCCTCCATCATTCTTAAATGGAAGAAGTTCGGAAGACTCTAACTAGAGCTGGCCGCCCAGCCAAACTGAGCAATCGTGGGAGAAGGGTCTTGGTAAGGGAGGTGACCACGAACCCGACAGGACAACAACCCTAAGCACACAGCCAAGACAATGCAGGGGTGGTTTCAGGACAAGTGTATGAATGTACTTCAGTGGCCCAGCCAGAGCCCGGACTTGAACCCGATCGAATATCTCTGGAGCTACCTGAAAATAGTTGTGCTGCAACGCTCCCCATCCAGCCTGACCGAGCTTGAGAGGATCTGCAGAGCAGAATGTGAGATTTTTCCCAAATACAGGTGTGCCAAGCTTGTGGCGTCATACCCAAGAAGAATCGAGGTTGTAGTCGCTGCCAAAGGTACTTCAACAAAGTCCTGACTAAAGGGTCTGAATACTTATGTGAAGTCGGAAGTTTACGTACACTTAGTTTGGAGTCATTAACTCGTTTTTCAACCACCACAAATTTCTTGTTAACAAACTATAGTTTTGGCAAGTCGTTCAGGACATCTACTTTGTGCATGACACAAGTAATTTTTCCAACAATTGTTTACAGACAGATTATTTCACTTATAATTAACTGTATCACAATTCCAGTGGGTCAGAAGTTTACATACACTAAGTTGACTGTGCCTTTTTAAAAAGCTTGGAAAAGTCCAGAAAATGATGTCATGGCTTTAGAAGCTTCTGATAGGCTAATTGATATAATCTGAGTCAATTGGAGGTGTACTTGTAGATGTATTTCAAGGCCTACCTTCAAACTCAGCACCTCTTTGCTTGACATCATGGGGAAATTAAAAGAAATCGGCCAAGACTTCAGAAAAAGAAATTGTAGACCTCCACAAGTCTGGTTCATCTTTGGGAGCAATTTCCAAACGCCTGAAGGTACCATGTTCATCTGTACAAACAATAGTACGCAAGTATAAAAACCATGGGACCACACAGCCGTCATACCGCTCAGGAGGAGACGCGTTCTGTCTCCTGGAGATGAACGTACTTTGGTGCGAAAAGTGCAAATCAATCCCAGAACAACAGCAAAGGACCTTGTGAAGATGCTGGAGGAAACAGGTACAAAAGTATCTATATCCACAGTAAAACGAGTCCTATATCGACACAACCTGAAAAGCCGTTCAGCAAGGAAGAAGCCACTGCTCCAAAACCGCCATAAAAAAGCCAGACTAGGGTTTGCAACTGCACATGGGTACAAAGATCCTACTTTTTGGAGAAATGTCCTCTGGTCTGATGAAACAAAAATAGAACTGTTTGGCCATAATGACCATCGTTATGTTTGGAGGAAAAAGGGGGACGCTTGCAAGCTGAAGAACACCATCCCAACCGTGAAGCACGGGGGCGGCAGCATCATGTTGTGGGGGTGCTTTGCTGCAGGAGGGACTGATGCACTTCACAAAATAGATGGCATCATGAGGCAGGAAAATTATGTGGATATATTGAAGCAACATTTCAAGGCATCAGTCAGGAAGTTAGAGCTTGGTCACAAATGGGTCTTCCAAATGGACAATGACCCCAAGCATACTTCCAAAGTTGTGGCAAAATGGCTGAAGGACAACAGTCAAGGTATTGGAGTGGCCATCACAAAGCCCTGACCTCAATCCTATAGAAAATGTGTGGGCAGAACTGAAAAACCTTGTGCGAGCAAGGAGGCCTACAAACCTGACTCAGTTACACCAGCTCTGTCAGGAGGAATGGGCCAAATTCACCCAACTTATTGTGGGAAGCTTGTGGATGGCTACATGAAACGTTTGACCCAAGTTAAACAATTTAAAGACAATGCTACCAAATACTAATTGAGTGTATGTAAACTTCTGACCCACTGGGAATGTGATGAAAGAAATAAAAGCTGAAATAAATAATTCTCTCTAGTATTATTCTGCCATTTCAGATTCTTAAAATAGTGGTGATCCTATCTGACTTAAGACAGGGAATTTTTACTAGGATTGAATTGTGAAACTGAGTTTAAATGTTTTTGGATAAGGTGTATGTAAACTTCAGACTTCAACTGTAATATATATGATACATTTTTTTAAACCAGTTTTTGCTTTGTCATTATGGGGTATTGTGTGTAGATTGAGGGGGGGGGGGATTTAATACATTTTAGAATAAGGCTGTAAGGTTAAAAAAAATGTGGAAAAGGTCAAGGGGTCTGAATACTTTCCGAAGGCACTGTGTGCTCAATCCAAGAGGACAACATGGAGTGATTATTTATTTATATATTTAAGAATCTTTAATTATTTTTACTTGTCCACTCAATCCTTTTATGTGCTCTTCTCCTCTGAACTTCTTCCAACACTCTCCCCCTCTTGCGCCTCTCTAGTATAATCAGTTTAGCCGCAAGGTGTGCAATGCCCAGTTTCCGGATGCACCTACGGGCCAGAGGGAAGGTGGCTCAGGTCTTCAAGATGTTGAATGATGCCCCGCTGCATCCGGTAGGAATCTGACGTCTACAACCACAATTGACTCAAACTGTAGTAACTGACCCAAACTAATGGTAACAAAACCAGTGGGTTTGAATAAATCTACCTCAGCTTATTTGTGGCCATGACCTATTTGTCCTGTAGATGCTTCACATTTTGCTATTGAACCTGAATTTGAATAAACAAGGGAATATTTAAGGTCTTCCCCTGCAACCAAATGCTTTTGAACTGATTGTTGCCCCTCGCCGCTCTCCCTTCACTCTTCTCCAGAACCTGGCCCTGTGTACTGCCTCTCTGATGTACATCCTAAGCAGAGACAGGTTAAACATGGACCTGGACCGGGCCAGTCTGGAGCTGATGATCAGACTGTTGGAGCTGGAGCACGACCACTCGGGCCACCACCAGGACCAGCTCACTGCCAAGGAGATGACCAAAGTCAAGGAGAAGATCCGCAAGCTGTGTGAGACGGTTCACAACAAGCACCTGGACCTGGAGAACATCACGGTACGCGGGGTCAATCAGAATAATGATCTTTGTATTGATGGTGGTGAGTTGGATTTCTATAGCACTTTGTTTGTTTTGCAGTCGTGTCACCTGGCCATGGAGACCCTGTTGTCTCTGACCTCGAAGAGGGCCGGGGACTGGTTCAAAGAAGAGCTGCGCTTACTGGGAGGCCTGGACCACATTGTAGATAAAGGTGTGTGTTGTAACAGTTTTGACTTGAGGTTATTCTTTTGTTAAGGGTGCCAGGTAGGTTATGAAATGTTTGATTTGTCCTTTTTACTTTGAGTTGGTCTCATCTGGCAGTCAAGTCTACAGCAATACAAACTGGTAAAAGTCAGTACTGGGAAATACGCTTTTCATAAACTGTTAAACATTGCAACTATTTGAATATTTTGCATTTGTTGTATTATTCAACATCAATGATCATACAAATACAAGTCACTACGCAATAATAATCGTAATAATAATATGTTCACTTAAGATGCAACTTATGAGACTTCCTATCTAGGACATCTTACTTTGTTAGGCATACATGTGAATTATTGTCTTCTGCAGTGAAAGAATGTGTTCAGAACCTGAGCCAAGAGGATGACAAGGAGAAGCTGGTGTCATCGCTATGGGGGGCAGAGAGGTGTCTAAGAGTACTGGACAGTGTAAGTACAACATCAAGGAGCGTTGGCATGCTCAGATGTTTGAAATCCATTAATTGAATACAAGAGGGGAAAGTACATTGACTCTGCACTCTGCCTCATCTGACCAGCTTCGATTTGACAATTGAAAAGGCATTTTAATATCAGTCTAGTGTGTCTTTCTGTCCTTCCATTGCAGGTGACTGTCCAGAACCCAGAGAACCAGGGCTACCTGATCGCCTACAAGGACTCTCAGCTTATAGTGTCCTCTGCCAGGTGAGAGAGACTGAAACGCATGCTAATCTTTTGACACCCACGCTCGCTTGCTCCATCGCTCGCTCGCTCCATCTTGCGTTCTCTCTGTCGTTCGCGCCATCTCGCTCTCTCTCTTGCTTCATTTCTCTCTCTTGCTTCATCTCTCAGAGGTTTGCGGTACTGTGAGGACATGATTCAGCGCTACAGCCGGGAGGTGAAGAGCTCTCTGTGTTCGTCAGGCACGGCGCTGCCCCACTGCAGCTTCAGCAACGTGGGCAAGGCCGTTGAGGACTGCATGAGGGCAGTCATAGGGGTGCTACTCAATCTCACCCACGACAATGGTAATATCACTGCATCAACATGACCTCTACATCGAGCAACATTGTAGCTAGCGCAATGCGTTCCCAATCCTAGTGCCTTGTTTCTCTGCTCCTCGTCTCTTTTGATCGCATCCCAGCTGTGCTAGAGTCCTCAACACACCACAGCTAGCTGCAGGGTGACGGCAGAGTGGTAACTTTGGACTGTACTGTGGTTTTTTAGAGTGGGGAAGCACTAAGACTGGAGAGCAGGACCGGCTCATCATCACAGCACTCAACTGTGTCCTACGGGTCCCACGCTACATACCTCAGGAACAACGCTTTGACATCAGAGTCCTGGTGAGAGGCGCTGTGTGTGTTGTAGGCCTGCATGGAAATGATTACACAAATCCAGTTACTTGTACCCATCTTTGAAACATGTGGGTCCTGTGTACCCACTTCATTGAAGTGCCACTTAATGAATGCCTAGGTAGTAATTAAAACCGACGCTTCAATGTAGTAATTGCAGGTTGTTTGTGCTCAATGTTTTATTATGGGTCTTAATGAAGTGTATGTCCTTGAGCCTTTTTAACAGCATCGCTCCTCTCCTGTCTGTGTGTGTGCACGCTGGTATAGGGCTTGGGGCTGCTGATTAACCTGGTGGAGTACAGTGCCAGAAACCGCCACTGTCTGGTGGACATGGAGTTTACCAGTTCAACCAGCCCTGAAGGCAACCAGGGAGAGGCAGGGGGAGAAGAGACCCAGACCCCTGAATGCATCCAGGGAGAGGCAGGGGGAGAAGAGACCCAGACCCCTGAAGGCATCCAGGGAGAGGCAGGGGGAGAAGAGACCCAGACCCCTGAAGGCATCCAGGGAGAGGCAGGGGGAGAAGAGACTCAGACCCCTGAAGGCATCCAGGGAGAGGCAGGGGGAGAAGAGACTCAGACCCCTGAAGGCATCCAGGGAGAGGCAGGGGGAGAAGAGACCCAGACCCCTGAATGCGTCCAGGGAGAGGCAGGGGGAGAAGAGACTCAGACCCCTGACGGCATCCAGGGAGAGGCAGGGGGAGAAGAGACTCAGACCCCTGAAGGCATCCAGGGAGAGGCAGGGGGAGAAGAGACTCAGACCCCTGAAGGCATCCAGGGAGAGGCAGGGGGAGAAGAGACTCAGACCCCTGAAGGCATCCAGGGAGAGGCAGGGGGAGAAGAGACTCAGACCCCTGAAGGCATCCAGGGAGAGGCAGGGGGAGAAGAGACTCAGACCCCTGAAGGCATCCAGGGAGAGGCAGGGGGAGAAGAGACCCAGACCCCTGAAGGCATCCAGGGAGAGGCAGGGGGAGAAGAGACTCAGACCCCTGAAGGCATCCAGGGAGAGGCAGGGGGAGAAGAGACTCAGACCCCTGAAGGCATCCAGGGAGAGGCAGGGGGAGAAGAGACCCAGACCCCTGAAGGCATCCAGGGAGAGGCAGGGGGAGAAGAGACCCAGACCCCTGAAGGCATCCAGGGAGAGGCAGGGGGAGATGAGACCCAGAACCCTGAACAATTCCTAGCCTCCACAGATCCAGCTACAGCAGCCCTTACAGAGGGTGAGGCTGAGAAGAAGACCAAGGGCTCCTCTTCAAGTGCCCTGGCTGCTCTGGTGCAGGTAATAGTTCTGTTATCACCACTTCAGAATAATTTTGAAGGGAATTTGTAGTAAGAAGATCGAAAAACACAGGTAATTGAGTTACTCTTGTGCATTTGTCTGCGTCTTCCACAAGTACATAGAGTAGCCCCCGGCTGAATTCCTTTTTGCTGAATGAGCTCTATTTTGGTGTCCTCTGGTACATTCTAATGCCTTGATTCCATCAGAAATACACAGCCACATTATTGACTTTACCTCCCAGATTGGAAAATGTTGTGAATTGTCAAAAGACATTACTTTTTACAATTTAAATTACTGAAAAATGTATGAATTCTGTGTATTGTTAGTTATTTTGGATATCGTCTAGGCCTATATGATCAGGAATATTTAGTAAAGTGTTATATCGTTCTGATTTTACGTAGCCTAAATTCTTTTCAATAGATCATTAGGTAGGGCTCTATAAAATCCGTTTATTTGTTTTCTGATCCCGTTTTAGTTTTGTCAAATTAGTTTTTTTTCTTTTTCCAGTTTCCCATTTTTCTAGATTTTCAGGTTTTTGCTCTCAGATCACTTATTTTTTTATAAATCATCCAATTTAGTTGGTTTTCTAAGTCCACAACAATGCTTAAGCCACATGAGACCACTTTTAAGGTCTGGGAAAAATCTGAGAAGTAGATTTTTGACTGTCAAAATCATCGCTAACGGCTACATAAAGTGGTAGACGCGTGCACAGCACACACACAGACGGGGGCATTCTCGTTGGCTCTTAGAAATTTGCAGGAAATGCGATTCACTCTGTTCATGTCGTATGATTATCTTGGGAAAATAATGCCTTTTCAATACATTAGTTTATTCCCTACTAAGGTCAATACATTTTTGAATATTGTTGAATTCTGTTTTAATGCCTGGATTCCATGAGGGCCCTAATGAGCCAGAATGACCAGAATGAGGCTCTCCTCTACCTATTGTTCCTGCAGAGATGATTCACCATCTTCAGTGAATGTTTTCATCATTTATCTGCAGATAATCACCAAAAAGCCTCGGCACATCAGGAGCCTATGCAACGTAGTGAGCCAAATAAGTCTCTCTCCGACGCGATCGTTAGGCCACACTGACTGACTAGACAAGTCACTCACTTTTAGCATCACTGTCTGGCAAAACCCGACCTCCTAGGAAATCCTTTGGTTTACTTGCCCCAATGCGATAACTTGGACATAACTACGTTGCATGATTTAACAATGGTAAAGGGATATAGGAGATCGACTTTATTCAGCCAGTTGTTGACCTTTTTATAAACTAGTCAACACTTGCTGTTCAGTTGTCAAAGCACAGTAAATAGACTGTGAAACACTCTAAAGGAAATAAATGAATGTGGCAGAAAACAATAATTAGGCTGTCGTGGATTTCAACTAATTGTTACCACTGACATGCAGATTCACAAGCATCATGTTCTCTTCCTCTGTAAAGTAATTTGACTGCAACCAACCACAAGCACACACATTGTACTGGGAGGCAGAATGTGTTTCCCTGTCATCACTTGCTTTGTGACTGACAGGAGCCTATCCTATCAATAGATTGCTAGAAAGATTCATATTGTTCATCGTAGTTAATATGAAGTGGAAAAAGTAGCCGGCTGAAAATGAGTCTGTAACCGGATGATTAGCCGATGGCCAGAGCTAATGTCTGTCTGGCAGGAGTTTGACTGTCTTTTCCTCCGTCCACAGTTCTTCCTGGAGCGGGAGCGAGCAGCCATATTGGCTGAGGCGCAGACTGATGACCTCATCAGCGAACCGCCCAAGCCCCAGGACCAGAGTGGGGAGTGGCAGGAGACGTCGGGCGAGATTCAGTGGGTCGCTGCAGAAACCAACGACAGCGAGAATGACAAGGAAAAGGACACAAAGAAAGACGAGGAAGACGAGGAGCTAGATCTCAACAAAGGTAAAGATGTGGGTCTGTGTAAAATATGTTTTTGTAACAGTTTCCAATAGTATCATTACTCCATGTTGTGTTGTTCTCCCTCTCTCTCTCTGTGGTGGTGTAGCTCTGCAGCATGCTGGGAAGCACATGGAGGACAGCATTGTGGCTTCCTACACAGCTCTGCTCCTGGGTTGTCTGTGTCAGGGCAGTCAGGTAAGCTTCCGGCAAACTAGCGACAACCCTGCTCCTCAATCCTCGCACTGGGGGTGCAGGCTATTGTTCCATCTCAGCACTAACACACCTGATTCAACTAATCAATAAAGGGCTTGATTGAGTTTGCAGGTTTGAAGTACAGATGTAGGATCTTAATTTGAACCAGTTTGCTACAGCAGGAAAATAATCCTGCAGCAACAGGAAATGTGAATTATACTTGGACATTAGTGGTTGATTTGATTTTCAATTACAGAAAATGTCTTGAATTCCAAAGTGGAAATTAAACTTCAGAAGCCTTTTTAAACCTCAAATAGCCTACAATTTTTTAATTACAGGAATGTTGTCCTGCAACGGGCTGATCAAATTAAGATCCTACATTTGTATAGGCTACTGCAAACCAGTGCCATTCTTCTGTCTTGATGGTAGGTTTCTTAGTGGCATTTTCCTTTAGAGCCTTTTGCTAATAGTGTTATCTGTGCAGTGCTAGTATTTTCCCCTTGCAAAATATCAGGAAGAGAAATTGAATCTTGTCAAAGACAATGGCAATAATATATGTATGTATACTTATTAACAAGTAAGTGAAAAGTAAAGGCAACTGCAGTGCTCTACTTTGTCCATGGTGAATAGAAGAACCAGATGGTGGTCTAAGCCACTGCCTCTAGAACTCCTATACCACTGCAGCATGCGATTGAATCCGGAACACTTATTCAGCAACTCTCTCTTTCCCCTTTACCTCTGTCCTAGCTGATAAACAAATAACAATATGAGAGGAAGCAGAAAAAAGAACCTGATTGCAGTTCAGTTGCATAATGCTTCATCAGAACTCACTTGTGAGAGCTTGAGTCTGTCAGAAAGTAGGCTATTAAACTTAACATGACAAAATACATAAAAGCACAAAGGCTATTTTTGGATAAATATAAAGAATAGGTAACATAAAAGCCTAGTTGTAGCCCATCGATAAATGGAAATCTGTGGGAAAGCTAGTAGCCTTCTCCCCTAAACACCTCATCATGAGTCATTTTCTGCTCAACCTACATCGGTGCAGAGTTGACCAAGATCTGTGCAGATGCACCGAAAGGTCAGCTGAAAATAACTTGTCATTGCTTAGTTATTTTAGCTGGTTGCGTATTTTTGCGAGAGGGAAATGTTGCCCCTTAATGTGTATTTGCTTCATTCTCTCTCCTCAGGTTAATGTGACTACTGTGCGGGAAAACCTTCCCAAGGGAGATTTCTCAATCATGACAGAAATGCTGAAGAAGTTCTTAAATTTCATGAACCTTACTGTAAGTAGGCAACGTCTTTTGATAATGACCTAGCATCTCTTTCTCCTTTTACATACGTGCACAATACAAGCTAACTTACTTTCTCTCCGATCTCTTTTTCAACAGTGTGCATTTGGCACCACAGGGCATAAGTCCATCTCTCGTGTCATAGACTACCTGGACCACTGTTAGTGAACCCTTCTTTGCACTCTGAGTGCAGATAAGGGGACATCTTTTCAGATCTGGCAACCCAACAAGGGTCCCACCAGATCTGGCAACCTTAGCAAGGTTATGTCAGATGTGGCATACCCAGCAGAACGGGCTGTACAGAGAATCCACCAGAGATCATCGGTGTCCCAACAGTGTCCCCCAGCATTGCTTCAACATGCGTTCTCATTCTGAAGAACAAGACACACACCACACACACAATGGCCTGTGATGGTTGTAGAAAAGGGAAGGTAACTGTAGAAAGCCCCTCTCTAAATTTCAGTTCTGGTTATGTCCATTTGCATAAGCTCGCAGTCAAGTTGAAATCTTCTGGCGTTTTCTTCAGTGCATCATGCTTGTTTAAGTTCTTCTCACAAGGTCATGTAATGTAACGTCATTCTACATTTAAGAAATCATCAATTCAGGATGACTGTTAATGTTATTTAAGTCTTTGTATTTAAATAATGGCACTTGAATGCTTTTAAAAAATTGTTTTACTCATTGCCCTTCCAAATTTGACTTTACAGTAAAAAAACTGAGTTTTGTGTTTGTTTTAAATTTGCAATTGGTTGTTTTTATGCTGTGTGAGATGCTTCAAGTCTCTACAGTTCCTTACCTTTTACATGTTCCACCTAACACATCACTTGAAGTGGTTGGATATAATAACTACTGTATGTACGGTTTTCATTACACTCCCAGAAACCCTGGTAAACCGGACTGACCTTAATAATAACCAAACCTCGGCCAACTGGCATAATCCTCATTGAACATAATTGTTGTTTGCCCATACTGTGGGTGTCAGTGGTGGCTGGTGGCACTTTAAATGAAGAAGACTGTCTCTTAGTAATGGTTGGAATGGCAACACGTTTGATACCATTCCATTCACTCCATCCATTACTAAGAGCCGTTCTCCCCTCACCAGCCTCCTCTGGTGGGCATTGTATCGCACCACTTCAAGTAGCGCTGATCCAGAACCAAGCCCAGGGTTCACCACCTGGTTCTGGGCAGCTGCAGGGGGTGCAGGTTGCATCCAGCCCTGCAGTAATTATCAAAAGTCTGCACACCTAGTACCCTGTGTTGGTGATCCCTGTCCTAACCCCAACCCCCTAGGCACCCCCAGCTCTGAGCACTGGATAGTAAAATGGTGACAATTCTACCTAGTTTATCGGAGGGAAAAGTGAAGTAACTACCATACTGCTTTTACCTATCCTTTCCGATCTGCTTGTTGTGGTAGCCTCTGGACAGGGCTGTAGTGTTTCTTTACTGCCCCTTGTGTCTTAAGGCGTCATGTTGGACATGACCTTCCTACTCTGAGCGGTGAACCAGAACCCCTAAACCTCCTTTCAGCTACTCTATAACTAGTCCTGTGCTCCAATAAGATACTGATTGAATGACTGCCATACAGATTTCATTTCCCTCTGATTTGTAGAGCTGCAATTGAACAGACATGTTACCTGCAAGTTGAGTTGCAAATCTAGGATGTATTCATTATGACGATTCTGTTGCAAAATGTTTTTACAAACAAAACAAGGGTTTCTATTGGACAAATTCAGTTAGGTCCGTTTCGTTCCGTTTTTCTGTTTGCTTCCGTTTGGTTGTTAAACGGTTTCTGTAATGAAAGGAAATTCCGAATGTAAACACCTGTAAATAGTGGTTAGTGGATGTTAGAATGCTAGACTACTTTTCTGAAGCTGATATTTTTTATTTTCTACAATATTTCTGAGTTGTCATTTTGAAGTAAAAACAAAAAAATACAAAGACAGCTGCAGGACGAAAAAAGTTTGTACCAGTTTTGAGGACGTTGTCTTTGATTACATGTAAATAATTGTAACTCAAATAAAAAGTTGCTACTTTTGGTACACCACTATCTTTCTTATGTCTGGTATTGTGTGAGAAATACGTGTGTATTCATTCTGCTATTAACATACTGACTGGCTTAGCCTCAGGAGGCAAACATTTATACATAGAACTTGAGGTATTCGTGTAAAGAGACTATGCATGACTGTATTCTGTTTATCCCCTATGAGGCCATGAGTGCTTTCTGGGAGTGTGTGTTGCTTCTCCCTCTCCCCCCACCCCCTTCTTTGTTCATTCACCCTGACAGACTCAGACTGAGTTGCACAATAGAAACAAGCATTTTATACTTAAAGCACCACATTGACAGTTTAGACAGCTGTTCCTGCTTGACAGACAGCTGTTTTAATAGAGACAAATGTGTGTTAATACCCCAGCCTCTTAAACCAACAAACCACTTTGTAGAATTGTTTGAATATCTGTCAACCTGACATTTATGACAGTGGTGTCAATAGAGGGGAGACATACAGTACACATGTCTGAACCTGACAAGACATGCCAACATAAGCTGTGAAAATGTATGGTTGCAGTGCAATATCAAAATGGACAGTATGTCTATGGAAGGGAGTTCCAAGTGTTATTTCTTTTCATAGCTCATTGTGAATATTTTTGAATTTCAGGTAGACATGAGTGAGCTCTACTCTGAATTTCGATGTGACTATCAGAAGCGATGGCTGCTGTTTACTTTAAGTGTATAAAATGTGAATAAATATGAATGGAGTAAAGGGGAGGGGGTGTATTTCCCAGAGGCTAATTGAATTGTTAATTCCCCCAATGAACATGGAGATCCTACTGGGTTAAAGGATGGAGAGAATAAAGGAATATAATCCTCCCTCCGGTCGGTCTAAATGTAATTCTCACTGTAATTTCTCTATACTATGGATCAGTCTCCCAATCTGCCTGTCTTCCTGTGTTCATGTCTCTGCCACCTCTCTCTCTGGTTTTCATTTGGCCAGAATGACCACCAGGTGGCATGAGCACTGAAGTACTGACCATATGTGCCTCAATATGGTGGTGAACAGGTGGAGACACTCCATTGTTGACACTGGAATAATTGCTCAGTGTATTTCTCGTACGCGCCTGTGCACACGCATGCAGGAGTCTCCTCGTCAGTGGTGCTGCCTGCCATTTCTCCCACAGGCTCTTATAATGCTATGCTAGCTTTGGAGTGATTAAAACCACTCCCGAAACGCCAACTTTGGAGTGATTAAAACCACCCCACTCCCGAAACGCCAAATTAAGAAGATATACACCTGCACAGAAGTATACACTCTGGGAACCAGTGAAAAATATACTGTTTCATCACAACCATCACCACACACACACTTGGGGCTCCTATTTAATCTTGCACCTTAAATAATTGACTGGCACAGCAGAAAGAGCCACTAGCCCATCTGTATTCCTAAGTGTGTGTGACCTGCATTGTTATGGGTGGCTTTCATGTCTTCAGACCAGCCAGATGACTAATAGAGGGCTAGGTAGCTATCTGAGCCAGGCTGGGGTTGTTTCATGTCTTCGGACCAGACAGATGACTAATAGAGGGCTAGGTAGCTATCTGAGCCAGGCTGGGGTTGTTTCATGTCTTCGGACCAGCCAGATGACTAATAGAGGGCTAGGTAGCTATCTGAGCCAGGCTGGGGTTGTTTCATGTCTTCGGACCAGCCAGATGACTAATAGAGGGCTAGGTAGCTATCTGAGCCAGGCTGGGGTTGTTTCATGTCTTCGGACCAGCCAGATGACTAATAGAGGGCTAGGTAGCTATCTGAGCCAGGCTGGGGTTGTTTCATGTCTTCGGACCAGGCAGATGACTAATAGAGGGCTAGGTAGCTATCTGAGCCAGGCTGGGGTTGTTTCATGTCTTCGGACCAGCCAGATGACTAATAGAGGACTATGTAGCTATCTGAGCCAGGCTGGGGTTGTTTCATGTCTTCGGACTAGCCAGATGACTAATACAGTGCTAGGTAGCTTTCTGAGCCAGGCTGGGGTTGTTTCATGTCTTCGGACCAGCCAGATGACTAATAGAGGGCTAGGTAGCTTTCTGAGCCAGGCTGGGGTTGTTTCATGTCTTCAGACCAGCCAGATGACTAATAGAGGGCTAGGTAGCTATCTGAGCCAGGCTGGGGTTGTTTCATGTCTTCAGACCAGCCAGATGACTAATAGAGGGCTAGGTAGCTTTCTGAGCCAGGCTGGGGTTGTTTCATGTCTTCAGACCAGCCAGATGCCTAATAGAGGGCTAGGTAGCTATCTGAGCCAGGCTGGGGTTGTTTCATGTCTTCAGACCAGCCAGATGACTAATAGAGGGCTAGGTAGCTATCTGAGCCAGGCTGGGGTTGTTTCATGTCTTCAGACCAGCCAGATGACTAATAGAGTGCTAGGTAGCTATCTGAGCCAGGCTGGGGTTGTTTCATGTCTTCAGACGAGCCAGATGACTAATAGAGGGCTAGGTAGCTATCTGAGCCAGTCTGGGGTTGTTTCATGTCTTCAGACCAGCCAGATGACTAATAGAGGGCTAGGTAGCTATCTGAGCCAGGCTGGGGTTGTTTCATGTCTTCAGACCAGCCAGATGACTAATAGAGGGCTAGATAGCTATCTGAGCCAGGCTGGGGTTGTTTCATGTCTTCAGACGAGCCAGATGACTAATAGAGGGCTAGGTAGCTATCTGAGCCAGGCTGGGGTTGTTTCATGTCTTCAGACCAGCCAGATGACTAATAGAGGGCTAGGTAGCTATCTGAGCCAGGCTGGGGTTGTTTCATGTCTTCGGACCAGCCAGATGACTAATAGAGGGCTAGGTAGCTATCTGAGCCAGGCTGGGGTTGTTTCATGTCTTCGGACCAGCCAGATGACTAATAGAGGGCTAGGTAGCTTTCTGAGCCAGGCTGGGGTTGTTTCATGTCTTCAGACCAGCCAGATGACTAATAGAGGGCTAGGTAGCTTTCTGAGCCAGGCTGGGGTTGTTTCATGTCTTCAGACCAGCCAGATGACTAATAGAGGGCTAGGTAGCTATCTGAGCCAGGCTGGGGTTGTTTCATGTCTTCAGACCAGCCAGATGACTAATAGAGGGCTAGGTAGCTATCTGAGCCAGGCTGGGGTTGGTTCATGTCTTCAGACCAGCCAGATGACTAATAGAGGGCTAGGTAGCTATCTGAGCCAGGCTGGGGTTGTTTCATGTCTTCAGACCAGCCAGATGACTAATAGAGGGCTAGGTAGCTATCTGAGCCAGGCTGGGGTTGGTTCATGTCTTCAGACCAGCCAGATGACTAATAGAGGGCTAGGTAGCTATCTGAGCCAGGCTGGGGTTGTTTCATGTCTTCAGACCAGCCAGATGACTAATAGAGGGCTAGGTAGCTATCTGAGCCAGGCTGGGGTTGTTTCTATTTTTCTATGTTCCACCTCGGAGGTGAGTCTGTCTTAATTCAGTGAAGAAGAAGAGGGATGTTAGGGTGTGTGTGCGCTCGAGTGTACGCGCGCATGATAGTGTTGATATGAGATGGACGACCCATGCTCTGTCACCCATGCTCTAACTGATCCCAATGGAGTGTCTTGGTTCAGCCACAGCAGATTACCTGTGGGATTGAAAACACGTACAGTTTCAATGCATAGTAAAACAGGGAATGCTTACAAACTTGTACATTCAGACTACTACATACAGACTTTATATTCAGTACGGTGGATAACCTAAATCCTATTCCTCTCCGATATAATCCCAGTAGGATTGTACATGTTTTTACACAGTTGACCCTGACGCTAACGGTGTGGATAGGGACTTAAAGGGAGAGGTGAGAGACTTTGTCATTTTTAAAGTTAGAGTGTAAGGTGTGAACATGAATGCAATCCCCTAGATGTAACTTCAGGGCGAGTTCATGTACTGAACAATAACACACAGGACCAGAGAGTGCACACTACAATCTAAGTAGTCTCACTCTTGTTCTCCCTCTCTCTGAGTATTATTTTCCTCTCCTTTGCTTATGATATTTGTTTCCCTCCATCTCCATTTCTCAATCAATGTCTGTCTCTCTGTAAGCGTTCTCTCTCTCTTGATCCCTTCTCAAGGGGTCTCTCTCCTCTCTTCTCCATGTTCCGCTGTCTGTTTAATTTACCCTGCCATGTTCTGGAGAATTTTCTGATTGACTGCCAGCAGACCACATCTGAAGACCCAGTTACTAGCTTGACAGTATAAAATAGCTGCGGTTTTATTGACTTCAGAGAGGCTGACAGTCAGAAACATACCTTGGGGCACTCTTGAGTGTCAGAAGTTTCTGTGATACCCAGGGAACTGGACTGATCTGATCAGGACATTCAGTGTGACGCGCCTTGATGATGACAGCGCTGGAATGTTTGATATTGAGCTGGGTTAGAGGCCAGAGCCAGATATTAGTTGTATTATTTTGCATTAGCACTGGTATTACCCCTAAGATGCTAGCCCACCTTTAGTGAGTGTTGTGTCATTGACTATCATTAAATGTGAAGACTGTATCTTATCAAATCAATTCTCTATGTGTAATTTAATTACGTGATTAAACTAATCATGTAACTTTAATTAACTAGGAAATTGGGGCACCACGGGAATATGTTGTTTATAGAGTTTCAATTTCCGAATATAACTCTTCAGATATTTTCATATCTTATCGAGTACACTCTTGTATTAATGTATTATTATTACCTCATCAGTCATATTCTTGAATGTCGCAAACCCTTGGATATCTGCACGAATCGGCGATATACAATTAGTTATACATTGGGTGCTACATGATACAAAGAAAAAGTCCCTAGCGGACGAAACCGATATGACGGCTTGGTAGACAAAGGAAAGGGGGTAGGGACCACTCAAGAGCGGGAAACTCATAGCTGATAACTACACTCATAGAAATTGCTAATACTTTGAATATGAACAACCGCTGATTTGAAAAGAAATGACAATTCACATATTTATGAGCGTATGTCTTGTTGTCTCTCTCTGTGGTCGCCGGTCCATCTACTGGAGAGAGTCGACAGAAAAGTCTCTGCTTGCGTTCCCCAGAAGTCACAGCCTGTCATAGTTAGAATGGATACTTCAGAGTACCATTCGGAATTGTTCTTAGAATCAGATGCCTTTACCAGACTAAAGTATTTAAACAGCTGCAGTCTGAATAATTATTCTTTGTAGATTTCTTCGCCATTTCAACGTGGTAATGATCTCCACGTTCTCTGGTCTTGTCCTTTGGTAGAGTTGTAGTTCTTAACCATTTCAACATGTAGCGTCAGCTCCATATTTTCTGGTCTTCTTAACCATTCGAGACGTCCAGCTAACTGTGGGTCTCTTTGGCATCGAGTAGTACTTCTTTTCTGTGGAAAGTTTCAGAGTTCCAGCCATTTCAATATGGGAACTCCCTATCTTGACTAAATGTAAATGTTGTCACGAGTCCTTTTATTCTGGAGTAGAAAAGGGCGGTTCCATGATGCCTGATGTAATGTCTGGCTCACGGGGGTGTGGCCACTGACTAGTTAAACTTTATATGAAAATCCATACTCTTATTTAGAAGGCTAACATCACATTTCATCTTTTCACAAATAGTTTCATATGTAATCACATACGTTTCACAACATTTAGATGTAAACCTGATAATTGAGAAGTGTACACAAATATAGATACAGTAATGTGGATTTCCTGTCCTTCATGAGATCACCAAATGAAACACACTTGACATGACTGTCCCGTAAGTGTCCACGGACCACTCCCACATTCTCAAAAATATAAATATTGTGCAATTATTCAAACTTTTTATGTCCAAGTGTCTCTCTGTGTTCCACAGTTTACATTCCAATCTCAAACACTACAGAGCATCGAGGCAGCGTATTTTACGACTGCCATAAAACAGCCGACTTCCCGCTCTCCCCCCTCTACGAGCGAGAGCACGCTGTAGAGCTGACCCACTTTAACCTGATCCTTCAGATCGTTACAGGAGAGTTATGACAGTCCCCCTCTGGTGGGTTCAATCTTGTGATTATCCTGCAAGTTGCAAACCAACATAAAAAAATAATGACCACGTGATGTCCTGGCTGTGGATCATTGTTGCGGTCCCCCTCTGGTGGTTGACCTTGGTAGGCTCTCTAAGAGCGGAGCGGTCCACCACAAGGATGGGCAAAGGATGTCTGGTTGGTGATTGCCGTTGCAGTCCCCCTCTGGTGGTCAACCCGGGTAGGATTTCTGCAAATGGAGCAGGACCCGCCACAAAGATGGGCTGTGGATGTCCGAGTTGGGATTGCCTTTCTGGACCCGTCGTCCAGGCTAGTTGATCTAGGCAGTAACTTAGGCAGATGTTAACAACGCACACACACTCATGAAATACATAATTACATTTCTTCCCAAATGAGCGGTGTTGTGGCACTAAGTGACGGTTGTATGGGGAAGTTGTTTATGGCTCTATCACTTCCTAAGTGTCAAAGGAAATTAAACGAAAAGGAATGAAAGCATAAACAAAACATATACAAAATATAGTTATCACACCTTCATCTAATTGGACTGTATTCTATATACGTCCAAGTCTTGGCAAAATGGCCCTATCATGGCATTGTCTAATGCCATATCTAGGGCGTTCCTAATTTGTGGTGTGTTGCTTAGGGCACTATCCTAAGTTGATAACTACATGATATGTCTACAGCTGTAAGGAACCAGCTTCGGGCAGTCTACAGGGATGACCTATGGATCTCTGTGGGGAAACTGATGAGTACTGTAGCTGTAGAGTCAAAAGGACTTAGTAAAGTTGAAAATGTACTCTAAGGCTGGTATTTTGTTCTGACCCTTAAAACCTCTTGACGATAGGGGTCAGATTATTATTATTTTTTAAAAATAACGTTCCCAAGGTAAATGGACTATTTCTCAGGTCCAGATCGTAGAATATGCATATAATTTACAGATTAGGATAGAAAACACTCCAAAGTTTCCAAAACTGTCAAAATATTGTCTGTGAGTATAACAAAACTGATTCTGCAAGCGAAAACCTGAGAAAATCTAACCCGGAAGTGTTTTTTTTATTTTTTTATCTGTGTTTCCTGGCCCGTCTTTCTTCCATTTAAAGGGGTATCAACCAGATTCCTTTTCCAATGGCTTCCTCAGGCTGTGACCAGGCTTTAGACATAGTTTCAGGCTTTTATTTTGAAAAATGAGCAAGATTTTTCAAAACTAGTCAGGTGTCCTCTGATTAGTTCCTGCGCGCGAGAGGGTAGCTCTCCATTTTCTTTTTCTCTCTTATTGAATAGGTTACGGTCCGGTTGAAATATTATCGATTATGTTTGTTAAAAAAAACCTGAGGATTGATTATAAAAAACATTTGACATGTTTCTACGACCATTACGGAAACTTTTTGGAATTTTCGTCGAATGGAACGAGGCTTTGGTTTTCTGAACATAACGCACAACCCAAATGGCGTTTTTTTGTTATAAAAGTAATATTTATCGAACAAAAATAACATTTGTTGTGTAACTGGGAGTCTCGTGAGTGCAAACATCCGAAGATGATCAAAGGTAAGCGATTCATTTTATTGCTTTTCTGACTTTCGTGACCAAGCTAACCAAGCTAATATAAGGCTAACTGTTCTAGCATTGATTGATATACTCACAAAAGCTTAGATTGCTTTCGCTGCAAAGCATATTTTCAAAATCTGACACGATAGGTGGATTAACAACAAGCTAAGCTGTGTTTTGGTATATTTCACTTGTGATTGCATGATTATAAATATTTTTAGTAATATTTTTGAATCTGATGCTTTTGGGAATTGTCTTCTGCCTTTCAGGACCGGAACGAGGCTGTAGTTTTCTGACATAACGCTCAACCCAAATGGCGTTTTTTGTTATAAAAGTAATATTTATCGAACAAAATAACATTTATTGTGTAACTGGGAGTCTCGTGAGTGCAAACATCCGAAGATTATCAAAGGTAAGCGATTAATTTCATTGCTTTTCTGACTTTCGTGACCATGCTAATTTGGGGCTAGCTGTTCTAGCATTGATTGATACACTCACAAAAACTGAGATTGCTTTCGCTGCAAAGCATATTTTCAAAATCTGACACGATAGTTGGATTAACAACAAGCTAAGCTATGTTTTGGTATATTTCACTTGTGATTGCATGATTATAAATATTTTTAGTAATATTTTGCGCCCTGCAATTCAGAGGTTGTTTAGGAAAATGATCCCGTAGCGCAGAGAAGTTAACCTCTCTGGTACAAGTGGGACGGTAGCATCCCACCTCGACAACAGCCAGTGAAATTCCAGGGCGCCATATTCAAAACAACAGAAACCCCATAATTAAAATTCCTCAAACATACAAGTATTATCCACCATTTTAAAGATAAACTTGTTGTAAATCCAACCACAGTGTCCGATTTCAAAAAGGCTTTACTGCGAAAGCATACCATGCGATTATGTTAGGTCAGCACCTAGTCACAGAACCATACAGCCATTTTTCCAGCCAAAGAGAGGAGTCACAAAAAGCAGAAATAGAGATCAAATTCATCACTAACCTTTGATGATCTTCATCAGATGGCACTCATAGGACTTCATGTTACACAATACATGTATGTTTTGTTCGATAAAGTTCATATTTATATCCAAAAATCTCAGTTTACATTGGCGCGTTATGGTCAGAAATGCATTGTCTCAAACAAACATCTGGTGAAAGTGCAGAGAGCCACATCAAATTTCAGAAATACTCATCATTAACATTGATAAACGATATAAGTGTTATTCATGGTAATAAAGATAAACTTCTCCTTAATGCAACCGCTGTGTCAGATTTCAAAAACGCTTTACGGCGAAAGCACACTTTGCGATTATGTTAGGTCTGCACCTTGCCACAGAAACCCATACAGACATTTTCCAGCCAAGGAGAGTGTCACAAAAGTCAGAAATAGCATTCAAATTAATCACTTACCTTTGATGATCTTCATCTGGTGGCACTCCCAGGTCTCCATGTTAGACAATAAATGTTCGTTTTGTTCGATAATGTCGCTCTTTATGACCAAATACCTCCTTTTTGTTTGCACGTTTTGTCCAGTAATCCAGTAACAAAAGGCTCGTGCACTAATTCCAGATGAAAAGTTTTTAAAAAGTACAATAAAAGTTAGTAGAAACATGCCAAACGATGTTTAAAATCAATCCTCCGGTTGTTTTTGTCATAAATAATCAATAATATTTCAACCGGACAAAAGCTTCGTCAATAGGAAAGGAGAAACAAGAAAGGCGCGTTCCCAATCAGGGCGCATGGCTGATGAATGGAAATTTCCACTGGCCACTGATTGAAAGTGCTGTATCTCCCTCATTTTTCAGAGTAGAAACCTGAAACAATGCCTAAAGACTGGTCACATGTAGAGGAAGACACGGAGCTCGTGAACTGGGTCCTAAGTCTTTGTATGGTGGATAGGCTTACAATGGAAAAACAGCCTTTCAAAATAATAGTACTTCCTGGTTGGATTTTCCTCTGGTTTTCGCCTGCCATATAAGTTCTGTTATACTCACAGACATTATTTTAACCGTTTTGGAAACTTTAGAGTGTTTTCTATCCAAATCTACTAATTAGATGCATATCCTATCTTCTGGGCCTGAGTAGCAGGCGTATTAATTTGGGCACGCTTTTCATCCAAAATTCCGAATGCTGCCCCCTACCCTAGTGAAGTTAAGGGATCTGAGCATAAATCCTCATTAAATGTTACATGTGTGTTTGTGCTTACACAAGCGCACATACCAAGGGAAAGAAACCAAGTATCCGGGTAGGCTGCAACCTGTTCAGAATGAGTCTGACGTCATCAGATCATTTCCAGGTCAATGCCTTGAGGTCAGTAAGAATTGATGTCGACCTCAAGACGTGTAAAGGGGACCTGTAGTGATTTTACTACACGTCAATGTGTCTTACACCATTGTAGTGGTGATAGGTATGAAGGAGTCAATTTCATAGCTATGTTATCCACGGAGGAGCTAACCTCACCAGTTGTACGCGGTGTGATCATGGTTCATGACTTCTGATAACTTTCCTCCTGAATGGAGGGTTCTATTTATTAGTTGCATGTGTGTTAACTATCAGAAGAGTGTTCTGGAGATTCCCTTACACGTGTTGCCATCTGAGTGGCTACTAACTCCTCTATCGCTCTTATCAATAGCAATTTGACTTGTGAGATATCTAATCCTCTTACTGATTGTTGCTGGACTGACTATGCTGGCATTGATACTGGTACTCAAGGGGACCAGTTATCCTACCAATTTATTCTGAAATGTTATCCTACTGGAACACATGATTAGAACATTTTACTAGTTGCATTGTAGTTGAAACTACACATGACATGATTATTTTTGCCATTTGTTTTGGAGGTGGAACATCTACTGGACTTCTTTTACGACCAGTGTGGTACACCTCAGTAATATCTTAGATGTGTTCTAAGGTTATCCCGTTTAGGGGACTGTCTGCTCCTCACTGTTCTCATAGGGGAGTTTTGAACTAGATTTGTTTTCTTCTCTGGCAGCCTCGTACAGTGTTGCACGTAGTCTCGGCCGCAGTACTTGCGGAAGTGTCCGAAGGGCAAGAGAAGTTCATCTCAACTACAGTATTGCACGACTTCAAGTTGCTCATTCACAGAGACTGCTGGCTCGAAATCATGAAAAGAATGGTCAATCAGCTGCTGATTGAATGTGTCGAGATATCGTAATATCTCCTTGGATCAGATTCAGCACCAAGAGGTTTCGAAACGTCTTTATATCAAGGGGTGCTTTTCACCGATACCCCTCGTGGATGACTGCGTTGCAGATAGCGTTAAGGGAAGCCAGTGTGGTCAGTGGAGAAGGCACTGTATCCTGTGACCATACATGGTTGGTTTTCCAATCCATCATTGTGAGTAACCGATCCATCAAGTCTGCTCCGAGTAGCAGGGGTTCAGATTCGAGGCTGGTAACATACACAGGGTAAACAAGCGATATGTCCTGGAAGTGTAGTTTCAGCATGATTCTCAATGAGAGAGGCGAGGTAGTCTGAGTGAAACCTTGAAGTATAGTATCGTATCATTCCACTTTTAATCAACGTTTAGTTGGCTTCAAAGCCATTTTGAGATCATCAAACAATGTTTGAGAGATGAGCGATATTGTCGCGCCCGAATCAATTAGCGCATGACAAGTTAAGCATTCCTCCAGGACTGTTTCAGGTATGGCCGTTTAGAGTCGCGTTTAGTGGACATATTCCCCGCAAAGTGGAGTGGTCGTTCGCAACTACGTGATGTGCCATTTCTGTTCAAGGTGAAAACGGATCGACTTTTCTGATTTTGATTGGGCATTGTTTTAGCGAAGCTTTTCACAATTTTTCTTCACAATATTTGATCAGAGTCTATCGACAAAGCCTGTGGGCTTGTTTCTTTAACAAACGGGTGCTGGATAGGGTCTCGAGTGAGAGCAGGAGAAATTAGATTTTTAACTTCCTTGCTAAGGGTGTTAATTCCTGCGGACCTGGTGTCCGGCAAATCCCCATCTAGTCCTTATGACTTATCTTTTACCCTTTTCTCAATTCTTTCTCACTTTAGTTCATCACGTAGTGGAACTTCTAGAGAACATTGGTCTACGTTTTGATTGTCCTTTAACCCTTTGTTACTCTTGTGCCTTGACACTTTGTGTGGGTTAGGTGCAGGAACGTAGCGAACAGGTCCATTGTAGCGGTAGTCATTTCAATGGCGACATACATTACTGTTATTTCGATTGCGGTGGTTATTGGAGTCGTTGTTTTGTGGTAGAAACCATTGTTGTGCGTCATCTCTCAATGCTCCAATACATGATAATGCACTCTCTAACTGGAGTGAGTGCTCCTGGTCAAACTTCAAAACCGAGTAGTCAGGGCTCTTAGCGTTGCAAGCTTTTGATGCCTCAAAAGCTGTGCTTGCAAGCTCTCTGAGTTGTAAGATAGGCAAGCCAACGTGGGCTGTAGGGTTCCAAGTA
Organism: Salvelinus namaycush; assembly: GCF_016432855.1. Classification (NCBI taxonomy): domain Eukaryota; kingdom Metazoa; phylum Chordata; class Actinopteri; order Salmoniformes; family Salmonidae; genus Salvelinus; species Salvelinus namaycush. The sequence goes on from NC_052328.1 coordinate 23,255,267, forward strand.
GGTAATGAAGGTGGGATACATGTTCGACAGGAACATTTGTTTAAATGGTAACAGCTCTTCCATTCCTGTTTCAGTGAGTAGGCCAAAGTAAGCTGAACAAAGCCTATGATAGTAAGCTTGTGGGTGTTAATTCCGAGCTTGTTTGTCAGTGTTAGCCAGTGATCTATTGTGTTTGCGAGTTGCAGAACCACTGAATTCTAATTTCAAGGCTGTGGCAAGTTTAGCGTAGTCATTTTGCATGTGTTGCTGTTGTAGACGAATGAAACATATCATGTGTCTATTCGACATTCGCTTCAACAGGTAAACCCTGCCAGAACCCGTAGCATTCCGGTAGCCATCCAATGCGTCCTCTTTGTCAGCTAGGAACGTCTCAATATCGTTTGGCTGACCTGGAACGGGGTCAAAGGTGGGTAAATTCTTGACGAGTTTGTCAAGGCGTTCCACGCCGTGTGGGCGGAGAAGGTTGGCAGCATCCTGTGGGGAAATTGGGGCCGAAAGGCCAAGAGGAGAAGACTGAGGGACACATGAGGGAGGCAAAGTCTGAAACCTTCTATCGTCTTCACTCTTTTGAGTACCGGACTCCTCCGGTTGCTTGATTGGGTAGTCACGCTTTAGTGACGCTGTAGTTTTTCCCGCTAATGGCATAGTTAGGGTTGGTATTGCTGCTGAGTTCAGAGGGTTCACTAATTAGCGGTGGAGTGGGGACCACTCCCTCTGATAGCTTGCACATTATTAGACGTATTAAATTGAATGAGATGATGATATCCAATCAATTGAGATTGTCTGAATTATCATAAGTGTAACCAGTAGTTCAAATGTCACCACTAGGGTCACTTAGTGGCTGAAGCCACATGGGATTCCCACGAAGGTGGGACTTCCTTCAGTGCTGGGTAGTACTGAATGGGCTTTGCAAAAGCAAATTTGACTGATTAATCAATGTTAATGATAAATCAAACCTGTATAGGCTATTTGGGAATTAAACTTTAATTAACCTGAGAGCGTTGCTGTATCAAGGTTAATGTGGAAAAGTCTTAATTGTCTCATTTGTAGAAACCAATCGATTTGGATATTATTTAAAATGTCCATTTGAAAAAGGTAAGTCTGGCAATTTTACTTATTAGTTTAATTGAATGAGACATCGATATCCAATCAGTTGAGATTGGCTGGATATCATAAGTAACCACTTGTTAAACATGGTACATGTTGGGTGTCACCTAAATAATTATTTAAAAAAATATATTGGTGATTCTTCACCCCCAGGGGTCTGTTCACAGAAAGCTGAAGTCAAACAGAAGTACAAAGGGCGGGACTTCCATCGCCCCAGACGGAGGAATTTCAACGTGACACAGGAAAAACAAAATGGCTGTTCTCCTTTGTTAGCTTAGCATCTCATGCCAGCTAATCCTACTTTGTACACTTTGAAGCATAACATAGGATCCCCTTAAACAAGGGAATGGTTTTGCTAGTAATCGTCTTACTTTCAAAACTTTTTGCCAATATTTTTTGCGATGTTTTAACCGGAACACGCGGTAAACAAAGAAATACACAGAGGCTACTCACACTACTGAAACCGCGAGGGACAGAGAATTATCGCTTTGTCAAGCTAATAGCTCCTCAAATTTCAATCGGCTGGCTCTGTGTCCTTGCTCGATAAATGAATAACGACCGAGTCTACCCGGTTCTGAAACACGGGAGACAGAAATAGCACGTTTGGCCCAAGGTGTCTATTTCTCTAATTTCTGTAATTAGCTGGATTGTTATCCAAGTACTAGAAATGTTATCACTAACTTTACCAACGCATAAGACGTCATCAGATACGCGACACCGGCACAACTTCTATGGGCAAACACACACAACTAATAATTCCTGTCTACAACTCGCCTACAGTTTAACATAATATGGGTGTATAATGCAATCTGCTTTTCAATTTTATATAGGCTGAATCAAAATAAATGCCTCATTCTATCTTAGATTCCTCACACGGGAGCATCAAATGTCGTGTCGTTGACTATCATTAAATGTGAAGACTGTATCTTATCAAATCAATTCTTTGTGTAATTTAATTATGTGATTAAACTAATCATGTAACTTTAATTAACTAGGAAGTCGGGGCACCACGGGAATATGCTGTTTATAGAGTTTCAATTTCTGAATATAACTCTTCAGATATTTTCATATCTAATCGAGTACACTCTTGTATTAATGTATTATTATTACCTCATCAGTCATATTCTTGAATGTCGCAAACTCTTGGTTATCTGCACGAACCCTAGCCTAAATCATGAATCAGCGATATACAAATTGGTTGCTAACTAACTTAATCAATCACAGAATTACATAATCACACACACAATTAGTTATACATTGGGTGCTACATGATACAAAGAAAAAGTCCCTGGCGTTCTCTGGTCTTCTCCTTTGGTAGAGTTGTAGTTCTTAACCATTTCAACATGTAGCGTCAGCTCCATATTTTCTGGTCTTCTTAACCATTCGATACGTCCGGTTTACCGTGGGTCTTTTTAGCATAGAGTATTACTTATTTTCTGTTGAAAATGTCAGAGTTCCAGCCATTTCAATGTGGGAACTCCCTATCTTGACTAAATGTAAATGTTATCACGAGTCCTTTTATTCTGGAGTAGAAAAAGGCGGTTCCATGATGCCTGATATAATGTCTGGCTCACGGGGGTGTGGCCACTGACTAGTTAAACTTTATATGAAAATCCATACTCTTATTTAGAAGGCTAACATCACATTTCATCTTTTCACAAATAGTTTCATATGTAATCACATACGTTTCACAACATTTAGATGTAAACCTGATAATTGAGAAGTGTACACAAACAGAGATACAGTAATGTGGGTTTCCTGTCCTTCATGAGAAGTGTCCACGGACCACTCCCACTCCCACATTCTCAAAAATAGAAATATTGTTTAATTATTCAAACTTTTGACATCCAAATGTCTCTCTGTGTTCCACAATTTACATTCCAATCTCAAACACTACAGAGCATCGAGGCAGCGAATTTTACGACCGCCATAAAACAGCCGACTTCCCTCTCTCTCCCCTCTACGAGAGAGAGCACACTGTAGAGCGGACCCACTGTAACCTGATCCTTCAGATCGTTACAGGAGAGTTATGACACAAGACACATCACAGAAAAGCCCATTCGGCCCCATGTCACACAGGAAGTAGAAAGAGAACTGCGTGACTGAAGGAGACACAGATGTGTCAGTGTTATACAGGGGGATGCTATTTAAAGAGGTGGATTTCTGAGAAGAAAAACAGACCTGAAAGACCTTGTATTTGCATTATCTTGCATAAATGAATCTTTGAGTTATTCAAAGGTAATTAATATTAATCCTCCCCTCTGGCTGGCTGCCCTGTGAAGTTGCTGTGCCTAGGGGCAGAGGAAACAACCACACCACAAGAGGCTTGAGAGGGGAGGACATGGCTCATAATAATGTCTGGAATGGAGTGAATGGAATGGTATCAAACACACAGAAACTATGTGTTTGATACTGTTCCATTCATTTCGTTCCAACCATTACTATGAGCCTGTCCTCCCCAATGAAGGTGAACCACACAGGAGTGAGACAACCACACAGAGGGAGGCCACGCAGAGGGAGCTTCCTGTCCAGCTAAACTAGCAGGGGTTAGACAACCTTCCTCCAACCTTCCTCCTGGAGAGCTACTGGCGTGCAGGTATTTTATTAAGATCCCTGTTAGCTGTTGCGAAAACAGCAGTGACTCTTCCTTCCCACACAAAACTTGAAACATGGCGTAATACAGAACATTAATAGACAAGAACAGTTCAAGGACGGAACTAAAAACATTTTTTTAAAAGGCACACGTAGCCTACATATCAATACATACACACAAACTATCTAGGTCAAATTGGGGAGATGCGTTGTGCCGTGAGGTGTTGCTTTATCTGTTTTTTGAATCCAGGTTTGCTGTTCATTTGACAATATGAGAAGGAATGGAGTTCCATGCAATAATGGCTCTATATAATACTGTTCTGGATTTGGGGACTGTGAAAAGACCCCTGGTGGAATGTCTGGTGAGGTAAGTGTGTATGAGCTGTGTGTAAGTTGACTATGCAAACAATTTGGGCTTTTCAACACGTTAATGTTTCTAATAAAAATAAGTGATGCAGTCAGTCTCTCCTCAACTCTTAGCCAAGAGAGACTGGCATGCATAGTATTTATATTAGCCCTCTGATTACAATGAAGAGCAAGACGTGCCGCTCTGTTCTGGGCAAGCTGCAGCTTATCTAGGTCTTTCCTTGCAGCACACGACGGAACAATAATCAAAATAAGACAAAACTAGAGCCTGCAGAACTTGCTTTTTGGACTGTGGTGTCAAAAAAGCAGAGCATCATTTTATTTCAGACAGACCTCTCCCTATCTTTACAACCATTGAATCTTTATGTTTTGACCATGACAGTTTACAATCTAAGGTAACACCAAGTAATTTAGTCACCTCAACTTGTTCAACAGCCACTCAATTCATTACCAGATTCAGCTGAGGTCTAGGACATAGGGAATGATTTGTACCAAACACAATGCTCTTAGTGTTAGAGATGTCAGGACAAGTTTATTACTGGTCACCCATTTCAGAGCAGACTGCAACTCTTTGTTAATGGTTTCAGTGACTTCATTAGCTGTGGTTGCTGATGCATTTATGGTTGAATTATCAGCACATATGGACACAAATGCTTTATTTAATGCCAGTGGCAGGTCATTGTTAAGAATAGAAAAGAGTAGAGGGCCTAGAGAGCTGCCCTGGGGTACACCACCCTTTACATGTTTAAAATTAGAGAAGCTTCCATTAAAGAGTTATATTAGATAGATAGCTCTGAATCCACGATATGGCAGAGGTTGAAAAGCTATAACACAAAAGTTTACTCAACAACAGGTTATGGTCAATAATATCAAAGGCTGCACTGAAATCTAACTGTACAGCTCCCACAATCTTCTTACTATCAATTTCTTTCAACCAATCATCAATCATTTGTGTCAGTGCAGTACATGTTGAGTAACCTTCTCTATAAGCATGCTGAAAGTCTGTAGTTAATTTGTTTACAGAGAAATAGCATTGTGTTTGGTCAGGCTTTTGCTCCAGCCCTGCTCTAACACACATTATACTGTGCAAGGCTTGGAGCAAAAACCTTCATACCCAGAGGCTCTCCAGAGCAGGGTCAGCCACCCCCTGCGTGGTAGGTAGTACTGTAGTTAGTATGGAAGTCACGTAGGGGGAGTGAGGCATCCATATGAGTAAGATCTTTAAAGCTGCAATATGTAACGTTTTGGGCATCCCAACCAAATTCACATAGAAATGTGAGTTATAGATACTTTTGCATATATAGTGTAGGTGGACATTACTTTAAATTAGTGGATTCGGCTATTTCAGCCACACCTGTTGCTGACAGGTGTATACAATTGAGCACACAGCCATGCAATCTCCATAGACAAACATTGGCAGTAGAATGGCCTCACTGAAGAGCTCAGTGACTTTGAACGTGGCACTGGCATAGGATGCCACCTTTCCAACAAGTCAGTTCATCAAATTTCTACCCTGCTAGAGCTGGCTCTGTCAACTGTAAAAGCTGTTATTGTGAAGTGGAAACGTCTAGGAGCAACAACGGCTGAGCCGCGAAGTGATATGCCACACAAGCTCACAGAACGGGACCGCCAAGTGCTGAAGCGCGTAAGAATTGTCTGTCCTGGGTTGTAACACTCACTACAGAGTTCCAAACTGCCTCTGGAAGCAACGTCAGGACACAAGAACTGTTCATCGGGAGCTTCAGGAAATGGGTTTCCATGGCCGAGCAGCCGCACACAAGCCTAAGATCACCATGCGCAATTACAAGCGTCAGCTGGAGTGGTGTAAAGCTTGCCACCATTGGACTCTGAAGCAGTGGAAACGCGTTCTCTGGAGTGATGAATCACGCTTTACCATCTGACAGTCCGACGGACGAATCTGGGTTTGGCGGATGCCAGGAAAGCGCTACCTGCCCCAATGCATAGTGCCACTGTAAAGTTTGGTGGAGGAAGAATAATGGTCTGCGGTTGTTTTTCATGGTTCGGGCTAGGCCCCTTAGTTCCAGTGAATGGAAATCTTAATATTACAGCATACAATGACATTCTAGACGATTCTGTGGTTCCAAATTAGTTTGGGGAAGGCCCTTTCCTGAATGCCCCCGTGCACAAAGCGAGGTGCATACAGAAATAGTTTGTCAAGATCGGTGTGGAAGAACTTGACCTGACCTCAACCCCATCGAACATCTTTGGGATGAATTGGAATGCCCTCAACCCCATCGAACACCTTTGGGATGAATTGGAATGCCAACTGCAAGCCAGGCCTAATCACCCAACATCAGTGCCCGACCTCACTAATGCTCTTGTGGTTGAATGGAAGCAAGTCCCTGCAGCAATGTTCCAACATCTAGTGGAAAGCCTTCCCAAAAGAGTGGAGGCTGTTATAGCAGCAAAGGGGGGACCAACTCCATATTCATTCCCATGATTTTGGAATGAGATGTTAGTGTGTGTCATTCATGTAGTGTGTGTCATTAGTGTGTGTCATTCTCATTGAAAGCAAATCTAAGAAGTGGTAGAGCTGTTCTATGTGCACTATTTCTATGCTTCTCGTTCTTAAGTTATATTTTTGCATTTTTTTTGCTTTCGGTTTTGTACACCAGCTTCAAAAAGCTGAAAATACAATATTTTTGCTTATTGAGAAGATATTTCACAGTGGTTTAGATAGTGCAATGATTCTCTACACTACACATGGCTTGTTTTGCCACATAAACTGAAATTTGGTCAACTATTCAAATTTTTGCAACCAGGAAATGGCAGAGCGATTTCTGCATATTGCACATTTAATGTTGCCCATTGCGGAGCCTTACTCTCTGCTCTTAATTCAGTAAAGGGAAGATAGAAGTATAGATTTGACAGCATTCATTTTTACATTTTAGTCATTTAGCAGACGCTCTTATCCAGAGCGACTTACAGTAGAGTGCATACATTTTATTACATTTTTACATACTGAGACAAGGATATCCCTACCGGCCAAACCCTCCCTAACCCGGACGACGCTATGCCAATTGTGCGTCGCCCCACGGGCGACGCACAATATTGCATTCATGAACCTTAAAGAATATTATGAAGTGAAGTGTTTTGGCATAAAGGGATCTTGTAGCACAGGTCAACAATGTTAAACTCCTTTGCTCCTGGAGTCATGCGTGACTAAAACCTTTGCTTGGAAATCCGAAAACAACAATGCGTGACTCTCTCTTTCTTGCTAAGCTTTTGGTTCCATTAAGTCTGCTTCATAGAGTATGGAAAGTTCACTTAGAGTTTCTTAATTCTGACTAGCCCAATTTAACACCCCCTTCAGGCACAACTACACCTGAACCACAAAAAAAGTATTTCACATGGAACAAATTAACCATCAGGAGGAACAGATAACTCTGCTTCTCTCATGCCGTCTATCTATTCCCCCTTTACGCCTGCTCACATATGCAATTCCTCTCATTCTCTCCATCTCAGACAAACGAAACGTAGATATAGAAATGAGGAAAAAAAGGATTGCTTGTTTATCTGCTTTATTCATTGGAAAATCGGGAGAATGTTAATCAAGGTGTGTGTGTGTGCATGCATGTGTGTTTTGTCTATGAGGAACAACAAACTTGGCTTTGTGTGTGTGGGTATGTTTGTATACAGCCTGACCCCCACTGTCTGGTCCCCAGAGTGTGTGTCCATAGTCAGCTGAGGACGACAGAGGGAATGATGCTTAACACTGGGGATTCAGATTCACATCAAGTTTACATCCTCTTTCTCTCTTCTTCCTCCCTCATACAGTACTAATGAAGCTCTCTCTCCACTTTAAATTACCCTCTCCATCATAGCAGCACCAGCCCAGCCTGGACCACGTGGTCCTGGGACTCTTCCGCCATCCTGGGTGGATGTGGCATCTAATTTTTGGTCCGCTGCACTATGGGGGCATCACAACAGTGATAGTACGCTAGTCGTTCTGGGCTGTATTTGTGACGATTTTATTGGCCATTCGATGTTGCTATGATCCCTGTTGTGTTTCAGCAGGATGAGAGTGGTGTGGACCTCCCACTGAGCTGATTCAGACAAGAGTAAACCTTCAGAGATGCACTAAATTTAACACCTGTTTTGATCCAAGATGGGAAACATGTAGATATGGATCAAGGTTATGAATATAAAGCATCTGTTTACTTTCCTTGCTTGTTAACTTCCTGTTTACTATCCCAACCACCTCATCCTGAAGATTTCTCTAAAACCTGCTGTAAACCATTTAAGGGATCATTGACTGGAGCCAGTGAAGATGACCAGAGCGCTATATGATGGAAAACCTCTCCTCTCTGGTTCCATGGTGGCTGAATCACTGAGTGAAATGTAAAACCCTGTGTGATGTATGCTGATTGCTCAGTACCATTTCTGTACAGTTGAAGTCGGAAGTTTACATACACCTTAGCCAAATACATTTAAACTCAGTTTTTCACAATTCCTGACATTTAATCCAAGTACAAATTCATTAAATAGTACCCTCAAAACATCCGTCTCAACGTCAACACTGAAGAGGCTACTCCGGGATGCTAGCCTTCTAGGCAGAGTTCCTCTGTCCAGTGTATGTGTTCTTTTGCCCATCTTAATCTTTTATTTTTATTGGCCAGTCTGAGATATGGCTTTTTCTTTGCAACTCTGCCAACCCTGTCTTAGGTCAGTTAGGATCACCAATTTATTTTAAGAATGTGAAATGTCAGAATAATACTAGAGAGAATTATTTATTTCAGCTTTTATTTTCTTTCATCACATTCCCAGTGGGTCAGAAGTTTACATACACTCAATTCGTATTTGGGAGCATTGCCTTTAAATTGTTTAACTTGGGTCAAAGGTTTTGGGTAGCCTTCCACAAGCTTCCCACAATAAGTTGGGTGAATTTGGCCCATTCCTCCTAACAGAGCTGGTGTAACTGAGTCAGGTTTGTAGGCCTCCTTGCTCGCACACGGTTTTTCAGTTCTGCCCACACATTTTCTATAAGATTGAGGTCAGGGCTTTGTGATGGCCACTCCAATACCTTGACTTTTGTCCTTCAGCCATTTTGCCACAACTTTGGAAGTATGCTTGGGGTCATTGTCCATTTGGAAGACCCATTTGCGACCAAGCTTTTACTTCCTGACTGATGTCTTGAGATGTTGCTTCAATATATCCACATAATTTTCCTGCCTCATGATGCCATCTATTTTGTGAAGTGCATCAGTCCCTCCTGCAGCAAAGCACCCCCACAACATGATGCTGCCGCCCCCGTGCTTCACGGTTGGGATGGTGTTCTTCAGCTTGCAAGCGTCCCCCTTTTTCCTCCAAACATAACGATGGTCATTATGGCCAAACAGTTCTATTTTTGTTTCATCAGACCAGAGGACATTTCTCCAAAAAGTACGATCTTTGTCCCCATGGGCAGTTGCAAACCGTAGTCTGGCTTTTTTATAGCAGTTTTGGAGCAGTGGCTTCTTCCTTGTTGAGCGGCCTTTCAGGTTACGTTGATATTGGACTCGTTTGACTGTGGATATAGATACTTTTGTACCTGTTTTCTCCAGCATCTTCACAAGGTCCTTTGCTGTTGTTCTGGGATTGATTTGCACTTCTCGTACCAAAGTACGTTCATCTCTAGGAGACAGAACACGTCTCCTTCCTGAGCGGTATGACGGCTGCGTGGTCCCATGGTGTTTATACTTGCGTACTATTGTTTTTACAGATGAACGTGGTACCTTCAGGCGTTTGGAGGTCTTGGCTGATTTTTTTTGATTTTCCCATGATGTCAAGCAAAGAGGCGCTGAGTTTGAAAGTAGGCCTTGAAATACATCCACAGGTACACCTCCAATTGACTCAAATGATGTCAATTAGCCTTTCAGAAGCTTCTAAAACCATGACATCATTTTCTTGAATTTTCCAAGCTGTTTAAAGGCACAGTCAACTTAGTGTATGTAAACTTCTGACCCACTGGAATTGTGATACAGTAAATTATAAGTGAAATAATCTGTCTGTAAACAATTGTTGGAAAAATTACTTGTGTCATGCACAAAGTAGATGTCCTAACCGACTTGCCAAAACTATAGTTTGTTAACAAGAAATTTGTGAAAACGAGTTAATGACTCCAACCTGTGTATGTAAACTTCCGACTTCAACTGTATACCTTCATCTCTCGCTCTCACGCTCTCACTCTCTCTCTCCATCTATCATAACACTCACACTGTAGGTGTGTTGTCTGTACCTGAAGCCATTCCAGAGAATAACCAAAATAGTCCTCCACCAGGCAGATCCTTTGAAATGCATTGTGCTTGCAAAATCCAATAGGCATCAAAGATGAGAATATATCTTTCATGTTGTTGCTTCAGAGGCAATGATACTTTTCAGCCTCCAGTGAACTGGGGTTTGAGTGAAAATCCCCTCTGATTTGCTCTGTGTGAGTTGTAGGGCATAGAATCAGGTTCAAGGGCTTTAGAATGATCAAGAAGCTTTGGCCCTTGTCTGAGGTGAAGGCTGTTCATTTCAAATGTGTGTAATACGCTCCAAAATGTGGTGTGGTTTGACAGTAACAGGGCCAGTTTTTCAATAGTGTGCATCTGCAGACCACAATTAGATTCCTACATGAATTAGATTCCTACATGATCCCCCCCACACCCTACCCTTGAGCACTCCATAGATTCTTCACCATCGCCTACCAGAGTCCTCCTTGCTAGCTAGCGGGAGCGACACTGATAGACAGTGTCCTTTGCTCCCGCCTGCCGAATACCTGCCCTTACCGTCGTCAACAGAACTGCGAGAAAACAGTGCCCGACAGGCAGTGGCAAAGGACACTGTCTACCTGTTGCCCCGCCTCCTGCTAGTACAGCAAGCGGGAGGTTGTGACACTGTGTGCTAGCATGCTAGTTAGGGACACCATTTTTTAACTAGATTTCTAGTTAGCTAGCACACGGTGTCGCCTCCCACCTGTTGTGTACTGGAGTCCTCATTGGGACTAGCTGGCTAAGCTAGCACAGTGTCTTTCATTCCCGCCTGCCGAACACCAACCCTCGCCATCATTAAAAATGCAGGAAAACAGTGCCTGACAGGCGAATGACACTATCTACCGGTGTACGGCTAGCTAGCTACCATTATCGCCCCCCCACCCCTTCTTCTGTGGGGTTTATCAGCAATTGGCATCCTACGTTAATGTGCATTAACGTGTGTAAGTAGTCAGGTTTAGAGGAGCCATGGTTGTTTGTAAAATAAGGTAAAATACAATACAAATTACAATCAAAAGAAAACATGATGTTAATGAAACATTAAAAGGTAATACAATTTCTAAGTTAAATGACAAATCTTTACTATTAGGACCACAGAGATTGTATTACATTAATAGGGATTCTATATATTATGTTTAGGCCCCCACATGTTTTTGGTGCACATAGAAGGTAGCCTACCATACCAGGAAGAAATTAAATCTACTTACAACTCTAGGAATAGAGTACACAGTATGAGTCATAATACCCATTAAACCTAGCGGTCAAACGTTTTTCCACCATTCATTTTTCCCATAGGGGATTTTAGAAACAGTTACAGTAAGGGCTGTGTTTTGTGCAGGCTTACCCTGGCGTGACATTTTGATAACCGTGTAAATCTCTCTAGGACAAGATGACATTTATCCAGTAGTTGAAAAGTACTCAATTGTCATACTTGTGTAAAAGTAAAGATACCTTAATAAAACATTACTCAATTAAAAGTGAAAGTCACCCAGTAAAATACTACTTGAGTAAAAGTCTAAAAGTATTTGGTTTTAAATATACCAAAGTATCAAAAGTAAATGGAATTGGTAAAATGTATTTAACTTCTTATGGCTGCAGGGGCAGTATTGAGTAGCTTGGATGAAAGGTGCACAGAGGTGCCCAGAGGAAACAGCCTGCTCCTCAGTCATAGTTGCTAATATTTGCATATTATTATTAGTATTGGATAGAAAACACTCTGAAGTTTCTAAAACTGTTTGATTTATGTCTGTGAGTATAACAGAACTCATATGGCAGGCAAAAACCTGAGAAGTTCCACTTCCTGTTTGGATTTTTTCTGAGGGTGCTAGATTTTCAACCAAGCTCTCATTGAAATTACAGCGAGATATTGATGAGTTTTCACTTCCTACGGCTTCCACTAGATGTCAACAGTCAATAGAACTTTGTCTGATGACTCTAATGTGAAGGGGGGCCAAAGGAGACAGGAATTAGTCACCACTGCCACGAGCTGACCATGCTTTGACCACGCGCGTTCACGTGATAGGCATCTCCGTTCCATCGCTCAACTGAAGTCAATCTAATTCTCCGGTTGGAACGTTATTCAAGATGTATGTTAACATTCTAAAGATTGATTCAGTACATCGTTTGACAGGTTTCTACTGACTGTTATGGAACTTTTGAACATTTCGTCACGTTATAGTGGACGCGCTTTGTGACTTTGGAATTGTTTACCAAACGCGCTAACCAAAGTAGCTAATTGGACATAAATAACGGACATTATCGAACAAATCAAGCATTTATTGTGGACCTGGGATTCCTAGGACTGCATTCTGATGAAGTTCATCAAATGTAAGGAAACATTTATCATGTATTTTCTGGTTTGTTGACCCCAACATGGCGGCTAATTTGGCTATTGTTCTGAGCTCCGTCTCAGATTATTGCATGATTTGGTTTTTCCGTAAAGTTTTTTTTTAATCTGACACAGCGGTTGCATTAAGGAGAGGTATATCTATAATTCCATGTGTATAACTTGTATTATCATTTACATTTATGATGAGTATTTCTGTTGAAACGATGTGGCTATGCAAAATGTTGATGTTTTTGGAACTAGTGAATGTAACGCGCCAATGTAAACTCAGATTTTTTTATATAAATATTAACTTTATCAAACAAAACATGCATGTATTGTGTAACATGAAGTCCTATGAGTGTCATCTGATGAAGATAATCAAAGGTTAGTGATGAATTTTCTCTCTATTTCTGCTTTTTCTGACTGCTATCTTTCGCTGGAAAAATGGCTGTGCTTATTGTGGTTTGGTGGTGACCTAACAATCGTTTGTAGTGCTTTCGCTGAAAAGCATATTTGAAATCGGACACTTTGGTGGGATTAACAAGATTACCTTTAAAATGATATAAGACACATGTATGTTTGAGGAATTTTAATTATGAGATTTGTTTGAATTTGGCGCCCTGCACTTTCACTGGCTGTTGTCATATCGATCCCGTTAACGGGATTGCAGCCATAAGAAGTTTAAGTATTAAAAGTAAAAGTATAAACCTTTTCAAATTCCTTATATTAAGCACACCAGACGGCACAATTTTCTTGTTTTTTTAAACTGACGGATAGCCAGGGGCACACTCCAACACTCAGACATAATTTACAAATGAATCATTTGTGTTTAGTAAGTCCATCAGATCAGAGGCAGTATGGATGACCAGGGATGTTCTCTTGATAAGTGTGTAAATTGGACAAGTACTTTTGGGTGTCAAGGAAAATGTATGGAGTAAAAAGTATATTATTTCCTTTAGGAATGTAATGAAGTAAAAGTTGGCAAAAATGTAAAGTACAGATACCCCCCAAAAACTACTTAAGTACTACTTCAAAGTATTTTTACTTTAGTACTTTACACTCCTGCATTTATCAATATATTCACCTGTATTTACCCCCCCCCCCAAAAAAAATGAAATGCTAATTAGATCCTAATGTGGCTCTCATAAAGAACTACAAATGCCATGACGAGACTGTCGAATTGAGGAAAAGGTAAGGTTCTCTCTGAATTAACTTCTACGGGATTGGTGTCCCCCCCACAGGATGGTTGAGCTATCGTGCGCTAATGTAATTAGCATGACGTTGTAAGTAGCAAGAACATTTCCCAGGACATAGACATGACTTATATGGGCAGAAAGCTTAAATGCTTGTTAATCTAACTGCACTGTCTAATTTACAGTAGCTATTAGTGAAAAAATACCATGCTATTGTTTGAGGAGTGCACAAAAACAAACTTTTTTCACAGTGTTACAAATCCCTTTGGCCCGACAGTCTAGGGGGGGATGGTAATGGGACCCGTAACATAACTCATGCAAATTATAGTAGTGACAAAGTAAGAGTGAGAACGAAATAACCACGACAACTAATATCTACCGTCAAACGCTCAGGGTTTATTTACAAACACACGGTAATGGGGGGAACAGGAAAAGGGGCTGAGCTGGACCCAAGGAAAGAAATAATAAGTATCCACAAACACCCCTAAGCTAGACTAGCCTACTTCACCAACAGCTAACTAACCAAAAATACAGTGGGTGGTCCGCCCAGTTCTAACTAGTGTATTTAACAAAGTTTTCCTACGGGTAGTGTATGCCCATGGGCGAACTGTCTGGTTACCCCCTTTTCCCACCATCAAACAAACACTCAAACACCATAACAAACCAATACTCACAGGTGGGGACAAAGTGACATGTAGATGCTAAACCACACAAGAGGTCTACAGACATATGGCATTTACAGAGAGATTGCTACACAAATAGATTGAGCTCCAGAGAAAACAACTGATAGGGTTTTTAAACCAAGGGAAAGGGACTGTGATTGGGTAGGAGAAAAGGAGCAGGTGTCTTCTGATTAGCGACTGATTGATGACTGATTGGGGAATGATGATTGTCACCTGTGAGTAGGGGAGAAGGAGAGAAAAGAAATACACACAGGATACTTGTATCCGTAACAACGGCAACAGGTTTGATACATTCACCTCTGAAGGTAAATAATGCACTTACATTCAGTAATCTTGCTTTGATTTGTCATCCTGAGGGTCCCAGAGATAAAATGTAGCATAGTTTTGTTTGATAAAATCCATTTTTATTTTCAAATGTAGGAACTGGGTTCTACAGTTTGAAACCCTGCTGTGTCGTCCCCCCCCCCCCCCCCCCCCCCTCCCATCTAGATGTGTGAAGCTTAGTGTCTTTTCTGTAGGGAAGCTAATTATCCACCATTTATGACATTCCTGGGAGTGTGTAAACAGACATTTTTTATTACCATATCATTTTTGTATGTTCTCTATAGTTATGTACTTGAAAATATCAATTGACCAATTCGGCACATTTTGGCAGTAATGCAGTGGTTCATTGGAACAGTCTAAAACGTTGCACATACACTGCAGCCATTTAGTGGACAAAATCCAAATTGCGCCTAGACTCCTAAGTGATATAATGGCCTTTCTCTTGCATTTCATTTACCAGATCTAATGTGTTATATTCTCCTACATTTATTTCACATTTCCACAAACTTCAAAGTGTTTCCTTTCAAAGGGTATCAAGAATATGCATATCCATGCTTCAGGTCCTGAGCTACAGGCCGTTAGATTCGGGTATGTCATTTTAGGCGAAAATTGAAAAAGGGTCCGATCCTTTGAACTATCTAATGTTAGCTAAATGTAGTAAATGAATAAAATGTCTTTAATTTACAATTCTGTGAACTATCTTGTTAATAAATTGACACAATACCTGTTAGCAAATGTGTCAGGTAGAGATGACGTGCAGAAGCTTGCAGGGATTTGTCTTCTTGCATGATGTCTAGGTTGATGCCAATTAGTATTTTCGAATTGAGAGTAAATAGAGCCGAATATATCGATTAAAGTCCCGTTGTCTGAGAGATATTTGCATGGTTATCAAAATGTTATGCCAGGGTAAGCCTACACGAAACACAGACCTTGTTTTAAGTGTTTCTAAAATCCACTATGGGAAAAATGAATGGTGGAAAAAACAACTGGAACCATTTCCCTGTTTGAACACTAAGGTTTATGGGTATTATGACTCCTACATTGTGGGTCTCTATAGGCTTAGGAAAAGAGCACTCTACTCTGCATAAGTGGAAAGTCAAAATTGGAGATTCCTGATTTTATATTCTATGTTATAGATCTATCTAATCCATTGAGGAACCTATTAACTTAATTCTCCACAAAGGGTGGTCTGTCTCTCCCTACACTTCCAAGAACTCGCTCTCTCAAACTCTTCCCAGAATCAGATCATTTGCAAGTAGGCCTACGACTCATGTACCTGTGCAAAATACAAATACACATGGCCGATGCTGAAAACTGTATTCATATTTGTTTTCTGTTCCAGAGTTACCTTGGGGACGAGAGCAGAAAAAATATAATAATCCGACAGTTGAGATAGGCTCCTTTGTGTTGGTGTGCACGTGCTGAATACACATCAGGAAATAGCAAGCTATATTCCAACATAAAATGTTCTAGATTTGTCTTTGTTTTTCCTCTCATTCCGAGACTTTAGAGCGTCCCCTCAGATGCTGAGCTGCCAGAGTGAAAGAGGCACAGCAATCTCTGGACTCATTGGCTGTTGGGCCCGTGGGGGTTGTGGTTATAGTCTAGACATGCATTACCTCTGCTGAGTTAGCTGACACAGGCTTGCTGCCTGGCCTCTCTGGATAAACATCAATGGAACACCCAGAGTAGAGCTGGTATGATGACAGGCAGGTACCCAGGCTCTGTGTTGGAACATGGCCAGGCAGTGCTGGCTCTATCCTTTTGGGGGCCCTAAGCGAGATTGGCAAATATTGGCACATTTACAGAAATTCAATTTTTTTTGCCATAAGTTATGCCATGTTAAAATTATATCTGAGTGGGAGTGGATAACAAAATCAATGGGGGCCCCCAGGAGGTCAGGGCCCCTGGGCATGTGCCCTTCATCCCTGTTCGGTCATTTGTCCATGATTAAGTTTAGAAAGCTGGCTAGACTAATTTACCAATCTAAAAAATGCTTAGTGAGTGACAATTGAGTGACTGTCAACTACATTTCATAACTGCACCTTGTGTATTCTACTATTGTAACTCAACAGTAATTTGAGACCCAGACTGAGTTCTTAAAAACAAATTGCTTATGCCTGGAGCCTGCCCTGTGGCCAGGCTTCATAACATCCATCTATCTATCCCATTTTATTGCGTCTTGAGAAGTCTCTGAGGTGGCTTACTCTTCCTCTTCCCTTCCCTTATCCCTCCTTCTACGTTCTCCTTTTATTGCCTCTATCTCCCTTTTTTCCCCCTCTTTCAATTATGTTTTTTTATCTCAGCCTAATTAGGAAATCCCATAGGGTTCTGGTTACTTAGCACAATGTTTACAGTTGGTGGTTCAGCCATGGGTTTCTGGGTCACACCAGGCAAGGGACTGACTGGAGCTCATAACACAAGAGCTTTATCACACCAAAAATACTGTGCTTGTACAGTCATATACAAACTTCAATAATCACAGGTGCATCTTGTGTTGAAGGATCGAGACGTCAAGCACAAATCACACTCTCATAAAGACTTGCTGTGGTTGAGTTAGAACAGTGTTTCCCAACTCCAGTCCTCAAGTACCCTCAGCAGTAGTCATTTTTATTGTAACCCTGGACATGCACACCTGATTCAAGTTGTCAAGTAATCATCAAGCTCTAAGGCTCGAGGAGTTGGGAAACACAGAGTTAAAACATGGCAAGTTAAAGACGCATGTATATTTACACTGATTATTGAGTCCCCTGTGTTCTTGGAAAAGTAGGCTGCAAGTCAATCCCATACATGTTGGTGAGAATGCATAGACTAATATATACTCTACATTACATGTGAATAGAAGAGGAAATAGAACAGGGCTCTCACTTCAACCCCAGTTGTAACTAACCTGATTGTGTTTATTAACCAGTTATTTATTAGAATCAGGTGCGCTAGATTTAGGATTGGAGTTTTCAATGCATAGCACTTAGAAGTTGTCCCTTTTCCGGTTTAGAAAAAGTGACTGCTAACTGCTGTTCGTATAAGCTGGTGGCATAGCTAGCATACAACAATCGGTGGTGGTAGTCAAAGTAATTTTTTTTACCCCCTTTTTCTCCCAAATTACAATCTTGTCTCATCACTGCAACTCCCCAACATGCTCGGGAGAGGCGAAGATCGAGTCATGCATCGGAAGCCAGGTGCACCAATGTGTCAGAAGAAAACACTGTTCAACTGAGAATAGTCTCTTGTTATATGCTAGTGTTTTTTCTAACCTGATACAAACTTGTCTTTGTGTGACTTAGTCATAAGACTGGGCATATAGCTAAGATCCGTTTAGGTGTGACCGCAGCATGTGAGACATCCCGTAGGTTTACTATCTGCAGGAAGTCAGCTGTGTGGAAACTTGCAGGAAGGAACACATTATAGTGTGAACTGTGACAAAATACAGTTATACGGTTAAGCCCTTGTGCTATCAACCTCAGGCTTTCTTAATCTGCACTGACAAACCAAATCGCCTTTTACACTATGCTCCGCCCGTTTCCACACATCTGCTAACTACCACGTAGATTTTTTATTTTATTTAACCTTTATTTAACTAGGCAAGTCAGTTAAGAACAAATTCTTATTTACAATGACGGCCAGATAAAATAGGTTGTACTTTTTCTATAAAGCTGAGATGCAACTATAATTCGTTGGGCCTTAACTGTGCACTGTTGACGTGCATGGTTATCTGCTCCAGTTTTGCAAATCCTATAATAAAGTTGTTGTTTGAAGGATCTCTTCCCTTCCTATAGATAAATTCTCCCACAAACATAAGGAAAGAGGTATCCTAGAGGTAAATATGGTTCAGTCTGTTTTCTACCAGGCACTGGGAGACAATAACCCAAAACACAAGGCCAAATCTACACTGTTGTTGCTTACCAAGAAGACAAGTAATGTTCCTGAGTAGCCAAGTTGACTTAATCTGCTTGAAAATCTATGGCAAGACATGAAAATGGCTGTCTAGCAATGATCAACAACCAACTTGACAGAGCTTAAAGAACTTTGAAAAGAATAATGGGCAAATGTTGCACAATCCAGGTGTGGATAGCTCTTAGTCTTACTAGCCAGAATAGATTCCAACGCTTGCTTACAGCTGCACTGGGGTTGGACAGGCTTCCTGTTAAGATTAAGACACCGTGGAGCCGCCGCGAAATATGACTCGGGCAATATACTCCAATCCAGGAATGAGAAATGCATTGTAATCTGATTTGTCCCATTATCCCAACTGTTACACCGAGAAGATTGAACGACTGCTACAAAACTAGCAGTCATTCAATCTTCTTAGTGTAACAGTTGAGATCATCCCTATATTGAGGTACATTTTCATAGCCATATTTTGCGCCGGCTCCGCAGTGTCTTAATTTGAGGAAAAACACTACCAAAGTTTTATCAACACATTAGCTGCACCATTCGTGCTTCAAAAACTCTTGACCAATGCTACTCTCCCTTCCAGGATGGCTACAAGGGCCTCCCCCACCCTCCCATCGGCAAATCAGATCATGCCTCCATTCTGCTCCTCCCTTCATATAGGCAGAAACTCAAACAGGAAGTACTTGTGGTAAGGACTGTTCAATGCTGGTCTGACCAATCGGAATCCATGTTTCAAGATTGTTTTGATCACACGGACTGGGATGTTCCAGGTTGCCTCTGAGAATAACATTGATGTATACACTGAAACGGTGACTGAGTTAATCAGGAGTGTATAGGGGATGTTGTTCCCACTGTGACGATTAAAACCTATCTAAACCAAAAACCATGGATAGATGGCAGGATAGAGAGTACAAACAGTCCAGTTATGCCCTCCATAAGCCAATCAAACAGGCAAACGTCAGTACAGAGACAAAGTGGAGTCACAATTCAACATATCAGACATGAGACGTATGTGGCAGGGACTCTAAACAATCACGGATTATAAAGTGAAAACCAGCCATATCGCAGACACCTAGGTCTTGCTCCCAGACAAGCTAAATACCTTCTTCGCACGCTTCGACGAAAACACAATGCCACCGACGCGGGCCACCACTGCTCCCTGTCAGCTCTTGTTCTCCTTGGCCGGCATGAGTAAGTTATTTAAGCATGTTAACCTTTGCCCAGACGGCATCCCTACCCCATCCTCAGAGCATGCTCAGACCAGGTAGCTGGAGTATTTATTCTCTCCCCATTCCAGTCTGTTGTCAAATCAAATCAAATTTCACTTGTCACATGTGCCGAATACAACAGGTGCAGATCTTACCGTAAAAAGGTTACTTACAAGCCCTTAACCAACAATGCAGTTCAATAAATAGAGTTAAGAAAATATTAACTAAATAAACTAAAGTAAGAAATAAAAAAAAACACAATAAAAGTACCTAACAATAACGAGGCTATATACGGGGGTACCGGTACCCAGTCAATGTGCGGGGGTACAGGTTAGTCGAGGTAATTTGTAAATGTAGGTAGGGGTAAAGTGACTATGCATAGATAATAAACAGTGAGTAGCAGCAGTGTAAAAACAAAGGTGGACGGTAAATGAAAATAGTCCGGGAGCCATTTGAATAATTGTTCAGCAGTCTAATGGCTTGGGGGTAGAGACTGTTAAGGAGCCTTTTGGACCTAGACCACTTACATTTACATTTACATTTAAGTCATTTAGCAGACGCTCTTATCCAGAGCGACTTACAAATTGGTGCATTCACCTTATGATATCCAGTGGAACCACTTTACAATAGTGCATCTAAATCTTTTAAGGGGGGGGGGGGTTAGAAGGATTACTTTATCCTATCCTAGGTATTCCTTAAAGAGGTGGGGTTTCAGGTGTCTCCGGAAGGTGGTGATTGACTCCGCTGACCTGGCGTCGTGAGGGAGTTTGTTCCACCATTGGGGTGCCAGAGCAGCGAACAGTTTTGACTGGGCTGAGCGGGAACTGTACTTCCTCAGAGGTAGGGAGGCGAGCAGGCCAGAGGTGGATGAACGCAGTTCCCTTGTTTGGGTGTAGGGCCTGATCAGAGCCTGAAGGTACGGAGGTGCCGTTCCCCTCACAGCTCCGTAGGCAAGCACCATGGTCTTGTAGCGGATTGGAGCTTCAACTGGAAGCCAGTGGAGAGAGCGGAGGAGCGGGGTGACGTGAGAGAACTTGGGAAGGTTGAACACCAGACGGGCTGCGGCGTTCTGGATGAGTTGTAGGGGTTTAATGGCACAGGCAGGGAGCCCAGCCAACAGCGAGTTGCAGTAATCCAGACGGGAGATGACAAGTGCCTGGATTAGGACCTGCGCCGCTTCCTGTGTGAGGCAGGGTCGTACTCTGCGAATGTTGTAGAGCATGAACCTACAGGAACGGGCCACCGCCTCACTTGCCGTGAGGTAACAGAGAGAACAGTCTATGATTTGTGTGACTGGATTCTGACAATTCTTTGGGCTTTCGTCTGACACCACCTAGTATATAGGTCCTGGATAGCAGGAAGCTTGGCCCCAGTAAGGTATTGGACCGTACGCACTACCCTCTGTAGCGCCTTACAAATGCAGAGCAGTTGCCATACCAGGCGGTGATGCAACCGGTCAGGTTGCTCTCGATGGTGCAGCTGTAGAACTTATTGAGGATCTGGGGACCCATGCCAAATATTTTCAGTCTCCTGAGGGGGAAAAGGTTTTGTCGTGCCCTCTTCATGACTGTCTTGGTGTGTTTGAACCATGATAGTTTGTTGGTGATGTGGACACCAAGGAACTTGAAACTCTCGACCCGGTCCACCTCAGCTCCGTTGATGTTAATGGGGGCCTGTTCGACCCTCCTTTTGCTGTAGTCCACAATCATCTCTTTTGTCTTTTTCACATTGAGGGAGAGGTTGTTGTCCTGGCACCACACTGCCAGGTCTCTGACCTCCACTCTATAGGCTGTCTCATTGTTGTCGGTGATCAGGCCTACTGTTGTGTCGTCAGCAAACTTGATGGTGTTGGAGTCGTGCTTGGCCACACAGTCGTGTGTGAACAAGGAGTACAGGAGGGAACTAAGCACACACCCCTGAGATACCCCGGTGTTGAGGAACATCGAGTCAGATGTGCTGTTGCCTACCCTTACCACCTGGGGGTGGCCCATCAGGAAGTCCAGGATCCAGTTGCAGAGGGAGGTGTTTAGTCCCAGAGTCCTTAGCTTAGTGATGAGCTTTGTGGGAAATATGGTGTTGAACGCTGAGCTGTAGTCAATGAACTGCATTCTCACATAGATGTTCCTTTTGTCCAGGTGGGAAAGGGCAGTGTGGAGCGCGATTGAGATTGTGTCATCTGTGGATCTGTTGGGGTGGTAAGCGAATTGGAGGGGTTCTAGGGTTTCCGGGATGATGGTGTTGATGTGAGCCATGACCAGCCTTTCAAAGCACTTCATGGCTACTGACCTGAGTGCTACGAGGCAGTAGTCATTTAGGCAGGTTACCTTTGCATTCTTGGGCACAGGGACTATGGTGGTCTGCTTGAAACATGTAGGTATTACAGACTCGGTCAGGGAGTTGAATATGTCAGTGAAGACAGTTGCCAGTTGGTCCGCTAATGCTCTGAGTACATGCCCTGGTAATCCTTCTGGCCCCGCGGTCTTGTGAATGTTGACCTGTTTAAAGGTCTTGCTCACATTGGCTATGGAGAGCGTGATCACACAGTCGTCCGGAACAGCTGGAGCTCTCATGCATGCTTCAGTGTTGCGAGCATAAAAGGCATTTAGCTTGTCTGGTAGGCTCGCGTCACTGGGCAGTTCACTGCTGGGTTTCCATTTGTAGTCCGTAATAGTTTGCAAGCCCTGCCACATCTGACGAGCGCCAGAGCCGGTGTAGTAGGATTCAATCTTAGTCTTGTATTGAAGCTTTGCCTGTTTGATGGTTTATCTGAGGGCATAGCGTGATTTCTTATAAGCATCTGGATTAGTGTCCTGCTCCTTGAAAGCGGCAGCTCTAGCCTTTAGCAGATGTTGCCTGTAATCCATGGCTTCTGGTTGGGATATGTATGTACGGTCACTGTGGACGTCGTCGTCGATGCACTTATTGATGAAGCTGGTGACTGAGGTGGTATACTCCTCAATGCCTTTGGATGAATCACGGAACATATTCCAGTCTGTGCTAGCAAAACAGTCCTGTAGCGTAACATCCGCGTCATCTGACCACTTCCGTATTGAGCAAGTCACTGGTACTTCCTGTTTTAGGTTTTACCTTTAAGTAGGAATCAGGATGATAGAATTATGGTCAGATTTGATAAATGGAAGGCGAGGTAGAGCTTTGTATGCATCTCTGTGTGTGGAGTAAAGGTGGTCTAGAGTTTTTTTCCCTCTGGTTGCACATGTGCCATGCTCATAGAAATGAGGTAAAACGGATTTAAGTTTGTCTGCATTAAAGTCCCGGGCCATTAGGAGCGACGCTTCTGGATGAGCATTTTCTTGTTTCCTTAAGGCCTTATATAGCTCGTTGAGTGCGATCTTAGTGCCAGCATCGGTTTGTGGTGGTAAATAGACGGCTACGAATAATATAAATGAGAACTCTCTTGGTAGATAGTGTGGTCTACAGCTTATCAGAGGTACTCTACCTAAGGCGAGCAATACCTCAAGACATCTTTAATATTAAACATTGCGCAGTAGCTGTTATTGACAAATAGACACACCCCTGCCCCTCGTCGTACCAGATGTAGCTGCTCTGTCCTGCCGATGCATGGAAAACCTAGCCAGCTCTATATTATCCTTGTCGTTGTTCAGCCACGACTCTGTGAAACATAAGATATTACAGTTTTTAATGTTCCGTTGGTAGGATAGTCTCAACCGTAGATCATCCTGTTTGTTTTCCAGTGGTTGCACGTTGGTCAATAGAACCGATTGTAGTGGCGATTTACTCACTTTACTACGAATCCTCACAAGGCACCCCAACCTTCACCCCTTGCCATCTTTTCTTCACACAAATGATGGGGATTTGGCCCTAGTCTCCGGGAAGCAGTATATCCTTCGCGTCAGACTCCTTAAAGAAAAGATCTTCGTCCAGTTCGAGGTGAGTAATCGCTGTTCTGATGTCCAGAAGCTATTTTCGCTATTAGCAACTTAATGTACATAATAAGTTACAAACAATGAAAATATATATATTTTTTAATAGCAGAGTTGGTTAGGAGCCCATGAAATGGCAGCCATCCCCTCTGGCGCCATTATTGTGATTATTGGCGCCCTCTTCCTTCAAGATGTCCACCATTGTTCCTGTACCCAAGAAAGTGAATATAACTGAACTAAATGACTATCACCCTGTAGCATTTACTTATGTCACCATGAAGTGCTCTGAAGTGCTTTGAGAGGCTAGTTAAGGATCATATCACCTCCACCTTGCCCGACAACCTAGACCCATTGCACACCGCCCTAATAGTTCTACAGATGACGCAACATCCTGCGGCGTACTGCATTAGCATCGAATAGCCCCCGCAATATGCAACTTTTCAGGAAAGTTAGGAACCAATATACACAGGCAGTTAGGAAAGCAAAGGCTAGCTTTTTCAAACAGAAAATTGCATCCTGTAGCACCAACTCTAGTTGGTTCTGGGACACTGTAAAGTCCATGGAGAATAAGAGCACCTCCTCCCAGCTGCCCACTGTACTGAGGCTAGGTAACACTGTCACCACCGATAAATCCACGATAATTGATCATTTCAATAAGCATTTTTCTACGGCTGGCCATGCTTTCCATCTGGTTACCCCTACCCCGGTCAACTGCCCTGCACCCCCCACAGCAACTTTCACAAACCTCCCCCATTTCTCCTTCACCCAAATCCAGATAGCTGATGTTCTGAAAGAGTTGCAAAATCTGGACACCTACAAATCAGCTGGGCTAGACAACTATGGCGCTATGCAATCCGGTTTCCGAGCTGGTCACGGGTGCACCTCATCCAGGCTGAAGGTACTAAACGATATAATAACCGCCATAGATAAAAGACAATACTGTGCAGCCGTCTTCATCGACCTGGCCAAGGCTTTCGACTCTGTCAATCACCACATTCATATCGGCAGACTCAACAGCCTTGGTTTCTCAAATGACTGCCTCGCCTGGTTCACCAACTACTTCTCAGACAGAGTTCAGTGTGTCAAATCGGAGGGTCTGTTGTCCGGACCTCTGGCAGTCTCTATGGGGGTGCCACAGGGTTCAATTCTCGGGCCGACTCTTTTCTCTGTATACATCAATGATGTCGCTCTTGCTGCTGGTGACTCTCTGATCCACCTCTATGCAGACGACACCATTCTGGCCCTTCTTTGGACACTGTGTTAACTAACATCCAGACGAGCTTTCAATGCCATACAACTCTCCTTCCGTGGCCTCCAACTGCTCCTAAATGCAAGTAAAACTAAAACTAAATGCATGCTCTTCAACCGATCGCTGTCCGCACTCGCCCGCCCGTCCAGCATCACTACTCTGGACGGTTCTGACTTAGAATATGTGGACAATTACAAATACCTAGGTGTCTGTAAACTCTCCTTCCAGACTCATATTAAGCATCTCCAATCCAAAATGTAATCTAGAATCGGCTTCCTATTTCGCAACAAAGCATCCTTCACTCATGCTCCCATACATACCCTCGTAAAACTGACTATCCTACCGATCCTTGACTTCGGCAATGTTATTTATAAAATAGCCTCCAACACTCTACTCAGCAAATTGGATGCAGTCTATCACAGTGCCATCTGTTTTATCACCAAAGCCCCATATACTACCCACCACTGCGACCTGTATGCTCTCGTTGGCTGGCACTCGCTTCATATCCGTCGCCAAACCCACTGGCTCCAGGTCATCTATATGTCTTTGCTAGGTAAAGCCCCGCCTTATCTCAGCTCACTGGTCACCATAGCAGCACCCACCCGTAGCACGCGCTCCAGCAGGTATATTTCATTGGTCACCCCCAGTGAAAAGGTAAAATTGAAAATAAGAATTTGTTCTTAACTGACTTGCCTAGTAAAATTAAGGGAAAGAAAATAGAAGGATTTTTAAGCTTTGAGACAATTGAGACATGGATTGTGTATATGTGCCATTCAGAGGGTGAATGGGCAAGATAAAAGATTTAAGTGTCTTTGAACGGGGTATGGTAGTAGGTGCCAGGCGCATCGGTTTTTGTCAAGAACTGCAATGTTGCTGTGTTTTTCACACTCAACAGTTTCCCATGTGTTTCAAGAATGGTCCATCACCCAAAGGACGTCAAGCCAACTTGAGACAACTGTGGGAAGCATTGGAGTCAACATGGGCCAGTATCCCTGTGGAATGCTTTCGACACCTTGTCGAGTAAATGTACCGACGAATTGAAATCTTTAGTGAGGGCAAAAGGGGATGTAACTCAATATTAGGAATGTGTTCTTAATGTTTTGTACATATTACAAAGTTTGTTTAAACTGAATTGTCATTTCTTGTCAACGTTCTACACAAAATACTCTAATGTCAAAGTGGGGGAAAAACGATGTATTTTTAATGAACAAATAATTAAATACCAATATTATTAGTATTTTATTAATTGTTCATTAAAAAACAGGAGCTGGTGCACACCCAGAATAATTTGTTTGTGTGGAGGTGCAGACTAACGGTGAATAAACTATCAAAATAAAGAGAGTTTCACACTCCGTATATAAACTCCCAGTAATTTATTAGGTATTTACCAACGTTTCACCATCACTGTGCCTTCTTCAGGGTGATGTCATGAATACTTGAACCAGGTTATGTAGACAAACAGTACAATTAGTGCAACCAATGACAATAGTGAGGGGTGTGTCATAATGATTAAGTTAACTAGAATGAATTAGTGAAACTGTTAAAAAAATGTTTATGGCATATTTCAATTATTAGGCTATTGATATCATATATAAACATAATTTAATATTGTACATAATATTAGTATCAACATACAGTTGTTGTGCTGCAGAATGAGGACCCAAAAGCGACGTAATAGTAACAGAGTCTTTATTCCAGAATAAAACAAATAATGATTCTCCTGGATACTATCCTCTCGTCAACAGAGAGGAACGACTGGAGACGCGACCACAGACTGCAGGTCGCTTCAGGAAGGCACTGGCCGTAGCTGACATTGACACCTGCTCACACGCAGCATCTGAAGAAGGCAAAGAACACGACAGGGCGGAACAAGGACACAGGAACAGCAAACGTCAAACAAGAATCCGACAAGGACAGAAGCGGAAAACAGAGGGAGAAATAGGGACTCTAATCAGAGGGCAAAATAGGGGACAGGTGTGAAAGAGTAAATGAGGTCGTTAGGAGAATGAGAAACAGCTGGGAGCAGGAACGGAACGATAGAGAGAGAGAAAGAGGGAAAGAACCTAATAAGACCAGCAGAGGGAAGCACAGGGACAAGACATGATGAAAGACAAAACATGACAGTACCCCCCCACTCACCGAGCGCCTCCTGGCGCACTCGAGGAGGAACCCTGGCGGCAACGAAGGAAATCATTAATCAACGAACGGTCCAGCACGTCCCGAGATGGAACCCAACTCCTCTCCTCAGGACCGTAACCCTCCCAATCCACTAAGTACTGGTGACCACGTCCCCGAGAACGCATGTCCATGATCTTCCGTACCCTGTAAATAGGAGCGCCCTCGACAAGGACGGGGGGGGGGGAGGGAAGACGAATGGGGGCGCGAAGAAAAGGCTTGACACAAGAGACATGGAAGACAGGGTGGACGCGACGAAGATGTCGCGGAAGAAGCAGTCGCACAGCGACAGGATTGACGACCTGAGAGACACGGAACGGACCAATGAACCGCGGAGTCAACTTGCGAGAAGCTGTCGTAAGGGGAAGGTTACGAGTGGAAAGCCACACTCTCTGACCGCGACAATACCTAGGACTCTTAATCCTATGTTTATTGGCGGCTCTCACAGTCTGCGCCCTGTAACGGCAAAGTGCAGACCTGACCCTCCTCCAGGTGCGCTCACAACGTTGGACAAAAGCCTGAGCGGAGGGAACGCTGGACTCGGCGAGCTGGGACGAGAACAGAGGAGGCTGGTACCCAAGACTACTCTGAAACGGAGATAGCCCGGTAGCAGACGAAGGAAGCGAGTTGTGAGCGTACTCAGCCCAGGGGAGCTGTTCTGCCCAAGACGCAGGGTTTCGAAACGAAAGGCTGCGTAATATGCGACCAATCGACTGATTGGCCCTTTCTGCTTGACCGTTAGACTGGGGATGAAACCCGGAAGAGAGACTGACGGAAGCACCAATCAAACGACAGAACTCCCTCCAAAACTGTGACGTGAATTGCGGACCTCTGTCTGAAACGGCGTCTAACGGGAGGCCATGAATTCTGAACACATTCTCAATGATGATTTGTGCCGTCTCCTTAGCGGAAGGAAGCTTAGCGAGGGGAATGAAATGTGCCGCCTTAGAGAACCTATCGATAACCGTAAGAATCACAGTCTTCCCCGCAGACGAAGGCAGACCGGTAATAAAGTCTAAGGCGATGTGAGACCATGGTCGAGAAGGAATGGGAAGCGGTCTGAGACGACCGGCAGGAGGAGAGTTACCTGACTTAGTCTGCGCGCAGTCCGAGCAAGCAGCCACGAAACGGCGCGTGTCCCGCTCCTGAGTAGGCCACCAAAACCGCTGGCGAATAGAAGCAAGCGTACCCCGAACGCCGGGGTGGCCAGCTAACTTGGCAGAGTGAGCCCACTGAAGAACAGCCAGACGAGTAGAGACAGGAACGAACAGAAGGTTACTAGGACAAGCGCGCGGCGACGCAGTGTGAGTGAGTGCTTGCTTTACCTGTCTCTCAATTCCCCAGACAGTCAACCCGACAACACGCCCCTCAGGGAGAATCCCCTCGGGGTCGGTAGAAGCCACAGAAGAACTAAAGAGACGGGATAAGGCATCAGGCTTGGTGTTCTTATTTCCCGGACGATAGGAAATCACGAACTCGAAACGAGCGAAAAACAACGCCCAACGAGCCTGACGTGCATTAAGTCGTTTGGCAGAACGGATGTACTCAAGGTTCTTATGGTCAGTCCAAACGACAAAAGGAACGGTCGCCCCCTCCAACCACTGTCGCCATTCGCCTATGGCTAAGCGGATGGCGAGCAGTTCGCGGTTACCCACATCATAGTTGCGTTCCGATGGCGACAGGCGATGAGAAAAGTAAGCGCAAGGATGGACCTTATCATCAGACTGGGAGCGCTGAGACAGAATGGCTCCCACGCCCACCTCTGAAGCGTCAACCTCGACAATGAATTGTTTAGTGACGTCAGGAGTAACAAGGATAGGGGCGGATGTAAAACGCTTCTTGAGGAGATCAAAAGCTCCCTGGGCGGAACCGGACCACTTAAAGCAAGTCTTGACAGAAGTCAGAGCTGTGAGAGGGGCAGCCACTTGACCGAAATTACGAATGAAACGCCGATAGAAATTAGCGAAACCGAGAAAGCGCTGCAACTCGACACGTGACTTAGGAACGGGCCAATCGCTGACAGCCTGGACCTTAGCGGGATCCATCTGAATGCCTTCAGCGGAAATAACAGAACCGAGAAATGTGACAGAGGAGACATGAAAGGCGCACTTCTCAGCCTTCACGTAGAGACAATTCTCTAAAAGGCGCTGGAGTACACGTCGAACGTGCTGAACATGAATCTCGAGTGACGGTGAAAAAATCAGGATATCGTCAAGGTAAACGAAAACAAAAATGTTCAGCATGTCTCTCAGTACATCATTAA
This sequence comes from Salvelinus namaycush, assembly GCF_016432855.1. Classification (NCBI taxonomy): domain Eukaryota; kingdom Metazoa; phylum Chordata; class Actinopteri; order Salmoniformes; family Salmonidae; genus Salvelinus; species Salvelinus namaycush. The sequence goes on from NC_052328.1 coordinate 23,284,803, forward strand.
CTAATGCCTGAAAGACAGCTGGAGCATTAGCGAGACCGAACGGCAGAACCCGGTATTCAAAATGCCCTAACGGAGTGTTAAACGCCGTTTTCCACTCGTCCCCCTCTCTGATGCGTACGAGATGGTAAGCGTTACGAAGGTCCAACTTAGTAAAGAACCTGGCTCCCTGCAAAATCTCGAAGGCTGACGACATAAGGGGAAGCGGATAACGATTCTTAACCGTTATGTCATTCAGCCCTCGATAATCCACGCAGGGGCGCAGAGTACCGTCCTTCTTCTTAACAAAGAAAAATCCCGCTCCGGCGGGAGAGGAAGAAGGCACCACGGTACCGGCGTTGAGAGAAACAGACAGATAATCCTCGAGAGCCTTACGTTCGGGAGCCGACAGAGAGTATAGTCTACCCCGAGGGGGAGTGGTCCCCGGAAGGAGATCAATACAACAATCATACGACCGGTGAGGAGGAAGGGAGCTGGCTCTGGACCGACTGAAGACCGTGCGCAGATCATGATATTCCTCCGGCACTCCTGTCAAATCACCAGGTTCCTCCTGAGTAGAGGGGACAGAAGACACAGGAGGGATAGCAGACATTAAACACTTCACATGACAAGAAACGTTCCAGGATAGGATAGAATTACTAGACCAATCAATAGAAGGATTATGACATACTAGCCAGGGATGACCCAAAACAACAGGTGTAAAAGGTGAACGAAAAATCAAAAAGGAAATGGTCTCACTGTGGTTACCAGATACTGTGAGGGTTAAAGGTAGTGTCTCACATCTGATACTGGGGAGAAGACTACCATCTAAGGCGAACATGGGCGTGGGCTTCCCTAACTGTCTGAGAGGAATGTCATGTTTCCGAGCCCATGCTTCGTCCATAAAACAACCCTCAGCCCCAGAGTCTATCAAGGCACTGCAGGAAGCAGCTGAACCGGTCCAGCGTAGATGGACCGACAAGGTAGTACAGGATCTTGATGGAGAGACAGGAGTAGTAGCGCTCACCAGTAGCCCTCCGCTTACTGATGAGCTCTGGCTTTTACTGGACATGACATGACAAAATGTCCCGCAGAACCGCAATAGAGGCAAAGGCGGTTGGTGATTCTCCGTTCCCTCTCCTTAGTCGAGATGCGAATACCTCCCAGCTGCATGGGCTCAGTCTCTGAGCCGGTGGGAGGAGATGGTTGAGATGCGGAGAGGGGAAACACCGTTAACGCGAGCTCTCTTCCACGAGCTCGGTGACGAAGATCTACCCGTCGTTCTATGCGGATGGCGAGTGCAATCAAAGAGTCCACGCTGGAGGGAACCTCCCGGGAGAGAATCTCATCCTTAACCTCAGCGTGGAGTCCCTCCAGAAAACGAGCGAGCAACGCCGGCTCGTTCCAGTCACTGGATGCAGCAAGAGTGCGAAACTCTATAGAGTAATCCGTTATGGATCGATCACCTTGACATAGGGAAGCCAGGGCCCTGGAAGCCTCTTTCCCAAAAACTGAACGATCAAAAACCCGTATCATCTCCTCTTTAAAGTTCTGATAAACGTTAGAACACTCAGTGGGCTGCCCAGAGTAACATGGTGGGTTATTAACCCTAGGTTCCGGAGACTCGGAAGACCAGGAAGTAGCTGGTGGCACGAGACGAAGACTCTGAAACTGTCCTGAGAGATCGGAGACCTGAGCGGACAGGGTCTCAACGGCATGACGAGCAGCAGACAATTCCTGCTCGTGTCTGCCGAGCATTGCTCCCTGGATCTCGACGGCAGTGTTGCGAGAATCCGTAGTCGCTGGGTCCATTCTTGGTCGGATTCTTCTGTTGTGCTGCAGAATGAGGACCCAAAAGCGACGTAATAGTAACAGAGTCTTTATTCCAGAATAAAACAAATAATGATTCTCCTGGATACTATCCTCTCGTCAACAGAGAGGAACGACTGGAGACGCGACCACAGACTGCAGGTCGCTTCAGGAAGGCACTGGCCGTAGCTGACATTGACACCTGCTCACACGCAGCATCTGAAGAAGGCAAAGAACACGACAGGGCGGAACAAGGACACAGGAACAGCAAACGTCAAACAAGAATCCGACAAGGACAGAAGCGGAAAACAGAGGGAGAAATAGGGACTCTAATCAGAGGGCAAAATAGGGGACAGGTGTGAAAGAGTAAATGAGGTCGTTAGGAGAATGAGAAACAGCTGGGAGCAGGAACGGAACGATAGAGAGAGAGAAAGAGGGAAAGAACCTAATAAGACCAGCAGAGGGAAGCACAGGGACAAGACATGATGAAAGACAAAACATGACAACAGTATTGTTTAATTCAATTTCACATATTTAATTGTTTCGTATTTCATTTCGTATTTGTTAAATCTTTTGGTTCAACCTTAATGCATAATAAGCATCAACGGGGGAACATATTAGGTGTACGCTAATAAGCTGTAGAAAGAATATATCAATTTACACTTTCCTTGGCTCATCGCGCTCTAGCGGGTCTTTAAAGCAGGCACCTGCAAATTGACTTCGGTCATCAGTCAAACAGTGTTTCCACCGACACATTGGTGTGGCTGACTTCCGGATTAAGAGAGCAGTGTGATAAGAAGTGCCGATGCCAGGCGGGTCATGTTTTGGAGGATGCATGACTCGACCTTCGCCTCTCCCAAGTTTGTTGGGGAGTTGCAGCGATGAGCCAAGGTCTTAATTCAGGGAGAACATGGGTAAAATAAATATGCTTGTGGCTTTACCACCCTGAACACGCCTGGTCTCGTCTGATCTCGGTAGCAGGATCAGGCTTGGTTAGTTCTTGGATGGGAGGCTGCCTGGGAATATCATGTGCTGGGAACTCTTTATTTATTTTTTGAACCAAAAATAAATTAAATGATCATGAGTGTTGCATTGTAGGCTACATCTTTAAAAACAACTTTTTCAAAGTGAATTTCTGTTTTCTCATTGAAAAGTGTTTCTTGCTCTCTTGGCCTTCTTCAGAGCTTTTAAACTAAATACTAAACCATCTTTTGATTTGTTAATGTGTCGGCACCAGGGACTCTGGATGTGGCTGCGGTATTGATGTCATGTTAATCAGGCCTTTTGAGTTGAACAGATTGTTTTAGTTTTGTAAGCAAGGCCATCTTTTTAATTATTTTATAGATCAAGTCTTAGTAGTCATTCTGATCTCGTTCCCAATTATTAGTGCTTTAGTTTATTATGTTGCTGTCCAGTGGTTCTGAATTTGCGATGTACCCGACTGTCCGTTTTTCTGTGCAATAGCCTTTTGATTTGAACATTTGAAAAGTTTTAGTGTGTGTACTAGGCTATTTGATTTAATTTATATACAGTATGTTACAACACTTTGGTTTCACTAATATGTTGAAATGGAACCATATCTGTTTCTGTCTTCAGTCCTTTTTAGATAGGATAGATGTGCTATATGGGCTACAGTATAGGTTGAATGCAATAGTCTGCCTATAACCAGCCTGAGTAGGCCTATAACTCCTATTCTATTCAGAGTTTAGAGAAATTAATTGGCATGTAAATTGTATGCATGTCTGTTGAGTTTGGAAAAATCCACCCGCACTCTGCCCGCCCCACCTACTCAGCCAGTCAGAAGCTGCTACTGCTTTGCTGGCGTGGCATACTGCATACTTTTTACTAAACAGTAGGCTACGTGCTTAATAGTATGTGACGATGAGTACATAGTATGCAGTTTAAATATGTAGTACACGTCCAGAAATAGAGGGTCTCTAGGTGAGGGGAGCAATGACACATTTTTGTTTCCTGTGTGTGTTCTGTTGACATTGAAAAGCACAAACTCTCAACTACACTCAGAGGGATCCTCCTGAATTTTGCGAGGGCAATTGAACTCTCTTTAATATGTTTTTTCATTTTTCTGTTAGCAGTGTGTTAATCTGTTACAGTGAGGTACAGGATCAACATCTCCAGGGAATATCCACGTTTTTCCACATGGAACAAGATGCAATATGGTCAAAGTGTTAGTTAAAGGCCCAATGCAGTCAAAATGCAGTTTTCCTGTGCTTTGTAATATATTGTACAACAGCTGATGAAACTAACACTGTAAAAGTGTGAAAAATGTGATCATTGTTATTTTCTGAATGTATTTTCAACCAGAAACTATCTACACAGAACCTTCTAATCAGCAGGTTTTGCATGGGTGGAGTTTCGGCTTGCCTGGTGACATCACCAGGGCGGTAAATAAGATAACAAAAAGAGTTCAAAATCTCTCTGCCAATGACAGTTACATTTTCAGTTTTCAGGTGCTCTCCCCACAGACCACTCCAGACAGTCCTAGCAAAATTATTGCTTGAGAAATAGTTTTTTGTTGTTATATAGCGATCTGTTTATAAAAAATAGAACACTATTAGGCTACAGTTAGGTACTTATTTGTTACCCAGAAATGATTTGATATTGATTTAAAAACAGCTGCATTGGGCCTTTTAAGATGATCAAGCTTTCAGCTTGAACTGGACTGTAGGTGCCTTCAGAAGTGTGTTACATTATGGGATAAACTTGACAAAAACCATGTGATCAAAGGTCATGAGGTTTTGACTGCAGTCGACTGCAAATTTCTGCAGTTGCTGTTCACCAACTTCGTCCTGCAGACATCACTTGCATTGTGGGAGGCTCTATTGTCAACCAATCATTAGGGTGTTTTGTTTAAAACATGCAAACGTGACTGAAACAGGAACCAACTTTGCCGCAATTCATTTATACAGTGGATATGTACAATTGAATGTGATATTGGAGTCTCTCTTACCAATTGATAGTACAATGTACACACATATATTTACAGTTTGTGTGTGTGTTGGAGACATGTTTATTAACATTACAAAGGAAAACTTTTAAAACAATGGAAACACTACCATGTTGCACTGAGCCTTGCTGTTGGAAAACCACATCAGTGTCTGACTTTATGCTGTCGCAGATGCACCTCCCCCGACTTCTCTCCTCTACTTTCGTCTACAGTCGGTTGCTTTCGCCTTACTACTCAAACTCGCCCAACGTGTTCCTAAACTGAGTGTGTTGTGGAGTGCTGGGTAAGAACTATGTACTGAGATATGTAGGCAGAACAACACATGTAGGGAGTAGGGGTAACTACCCCCCTGGAGTAACTGCACCTCCCCCCACCACCTTGTTTTTGTAATTTTATTTAAAGTTGTAGATACAGTTGAAGTAGGAAGTTTAGCCAAATACATTTAAACTCAGTTTTTCACAATTCCTGACATTTAATCCTAGTAAAAAAGCCCCGTCTTAGGTCTGTTAGGATCACCACTTTATTTTAAGAATGTGAATGTCAGAATAATAGTTGAGAGACTTAATTCACATACACTCAATTAGTATTTGGTAGCATTGCCTTTAACCTCTTGACGCTAGTGGTCAGAATATATATATATATTTTTAAATAACGTTCCCAAGGTAAACAGACTATTTCTCAGGTCCAGATCGTAGAATATGCATATAATTTACAGATTAGGATAGAAAACACTCCAAAGTTTCCAAAACTGTCAAAATATTGTCTGTGAGTATAACAAAACTGATTCTGCAGGCGAAAACCTGAGGAAATATAACCCGGAAGTGATTTTTTATTCTTTTTTTTTTTTTTTTTTAATCTGTGTTTCCTGGCTCGTCTATCTTCCATTTAAAGGGGTATCAACCAGATTCCTTTTCCAATGGCTTCCTCAGGCTGTGACCAGGCTTTAGACATAGTTTCAGGCTTTTATTTTGAAAAATTAGCGAGATTTTTCAAAACTAGTCAGGTGTCCTCTGATTAGTTCCTGCGCACGAGAGGGGTAGCTCTCCATTTTCTTTCTCTCTTTTATTGAATGGGTTACGGTCCGGTTGAAATATTATCGATTATGTTTGTTAAAAAAACCTGAGGATTGATTATAAAAAACATTTGACATGTTTCTACGACCATTACGGATACTTTTTGGAATTTTCGGCGAACGGAACGAGGCTTTGGTTTTCTGAACATAACGCGCAACCCAAATGGCGTTTTTTTGTTATAAAAGTAATATTTATCGAACAAAAAGAACACTCACTCTCGTGAGTGCAAACATCCGAAGATTATCAAAGGTAAGCGATTCATTTTATTGCTTTTCTGGCTTTCGTGACCATGCTAATTTGGGGCTAGCTGTTGTAGCATTGATTGATACACTCACAAAAGCTTGGATTGCTTTCGCTGCAAAGCATATTTTCAAAATCTGACACGATAGGTGGATTAACAACAAGCTAAACTGTGTTTTGGTATATTTCACTTGTGATTGCATGATTATAAATATTTTTAGTAATATTTTGCGCCCTGCAATTCAGCGGTTGTTTAGGAAAATTATCCCGCTAAAGGGATCCGTAGCGCAGAGAAGTTAACTTGGGTCAAACATTTCAGGTAGCATTCCACAAGCTTCCCACAATAAGTTGGGTGAATTTTGGACCATTCCTCACACGCTTTTTTATGGCGGTTTTGGAGGAGTGGCTTCTTCCTTGCTGAGCGGCGTTTCATGTTATGTCAATATAGGACTCGTTTGACTGTGGATATAGATACTTTTGTACCCGTTTCCTCCAGCATCTTCACAAGGTCCTTTGCTGTTGTTCTGGGAATGATTTGCACTTTTCGCACCAAAGTACGTTCATCTCTAGGAGACAGAACGTGTCTCCTTCCTGAGCGGTATGACCGCTGCGTGGTCCCATGGTGTTTATACTTGCGTACTATTGTTTGTACAGATGAATGTGGTACCTTCAGGTGTTTGGAAATTGCTCCCAAGGATGAACCAGACTTGTGGAGGTCTACAATTTTTCTTCTGAGGTCTTGGCTGATTTCTTTTGATTTTCCCATGATGTCAAGCAAAGAGGAACTGAGTTTGAAGGCCTTGAAATACTTTCACAGGTACACCTCCAATTGATTGAAATGATGTCAATTAGCCTATCAGAAGCTTCTAAAGCGATGACATCCTTTTCTGGAATTTTCCAGGCTGTTTAAAGGCACAGTCAATTTAGTGTATGTAAACTTCTGACCCACTGGAATTGTGATACAGTGAAATAATCTGTCTACAAACAATTGTTGGAAAAAATACTTGTGTCATGCACAAAGTAGATATCCTTACCGACTTGCCAAAACTATATTTTGTTAACAAGAAATTTGTGGAGTGATTGAAAAAAGAGTTTTAATGACTCCAACCTAAGTGTATGTAAACTTCCGACTTCAACTGTATATTCCAATGAATATCTACAAATATATGTTTTAAATATACAAGTAGGAAACCCTTGACATAAATAATCCACTTGTTTAGAGAAAAAAATGTAGAACATTTTTGAGTAAAGTAGTAATATGTTGGATGAGTGTGTTGGGGTCAACATTTAAGAGAGATTTTCAATTGGCGTCTCTCCCCCTGTTTTCAGTCACAGGTGGGACTGGATTAGGCGTGAGCAGTGCAGGAGGTGGGTTCATGAGTTGTGCTCCAATTTTACTGGAGTTAGCTTTATTTGTGTCCTACAGGTACAAATAACTTCCATGATGGCGTAGCAGTGGGATGTTTTGATTGTCTTGTCCCGTCCCTTGTATATATAGTTTCTTTCTTCGTATATATTTCGTATATATTTTTTATCAAATTTTTCCGTAATTTTTCCATCTACAGACTGAACATACTCTCCTGCAACCCGCCTCACTCAATGTGGTATGGATCTGCTATTTTTTATACTTTAGAACCTTAACCCCCTTCAGGAGATAGCCAGCTTACTAGCTACTAGCTAGTAGTCAGTTATCCACTGCTAGCGGTCATCGCCATTAACTCGGACATCTGCCAGCTTCAGCCCGGTCACTCCTGCCGGCCTGCACAGCGCGTAATCAACCAGAGCATATCGGACTGCTTTTCTCCACCATATCTCCGGATTCCTACCGCAAGCTCTGAACCTTTACTCCGGATCATCACAGTTAGCTAGCTGCTATCTGATTGGCTACTCCTGGTTAACGTCTCTGTCCTAAAGCAAGCACCAGTTAGCCTGGAGCTAACCTCAAATCTAGGCCCATCTCCCGGCTAGCCGAAGAGATCTATCAAGCAATTCCTGGGCTTCAATGACCTCTTTTGCCCATTGGCCTGGACCCTTTGCTGCCGACACGGAGCCCCGCCGATCCATCACGACTGGTCTGCCGACGTAACCGTCTGAGGGGGTTTCAACAGGCTCCCCCGTTGTGATGTCCCGCTGAGGCCCATCTGCTAGCCTGCTGCTAGCCCCAGCCTGCTAGCTGTCTGAATCCCCGTGCCTCCAACTCGCCTAGCTACTCACTGGACCCTATGATTACTTGGCTACAAATTCCCTCTCCCTAATGTCAAAATGCCTTGTTTATTGCTGTTTTGTTTAGTAATCTTGGTCTTTTTCACTGTGGAGCCTCCAGCCCTGCTCAATATGCCTTAGCTAGCTCTGTTGTTCCACCCCCCCACACGTGGTGACCTCACCTGGCTTAAATGGTGCTTCTAGAGACAAAACCTCTCTCATCATCACTCAATGCCTAGGCTTACCTCCACTGTACTCATATCCTACCATACCCTTGTCTGTACATTTTTCCTTGAATCTATCCTTCTGTGCCCAAAAACCTGCCCCCTTTACTCTCTGTTCCGAACGCACTAGACCACCAGTTCTTTTAGCCTTTAGCCATACTCTTATCCTAATCTTCCTCTGTTCCTCTGGTGATGTAGAGGTTAACCCAGGCCCTGCAGCCCCCAACGTCACTCCCATTCCCCAGGCGCTCTCATTTGTTGACTTCTGTAACCGTAAAAGCATTGGTTTCATGCATGTTAACATTATTCACTGCTTTAGCACACTCCGCCAACCCGGATGTCCTAGCCGTGTCTGAATCCTGGCTTAGGATGGCAACCAAAAATCCTGAAATTTCCATCCCTAATGTCAGAGTCGTGTGTATAGGTGGCAGGGAAGTCAGGCGCAGGAGAGTCAAACGAAGTGTAAAATGGAGTCTTTTAATGAAAGTCCAAAAACATGCTCCATAACACTAATAAGAAACGAACAAACAAATATGGGTACGAAGACCCGTCGCGCACCTATACACATAAAAAACAATACTAACAAGAAACAATCTCTGACAAAGACATGAGGGGAAACAGAGGGTTAAATACACAAGAGGTAATGGATGGGATTGAAAACAGGTGTGTGGGAAGACAAGACAAAACCAATGGAAAATGAAAAATGGATCGATGATGGCTAGAAGACCGGTAACGTCGACCGCCGAACACCGCCCGAACAAGGAGAGGCAACGACTTCGGCAGAAGTCGTGACACCTAATTACAACATTTTCCGACAAGATAGAACTTCCAAAGGGGGCGGAGTTGCAATCTACTGGGGAGGTAGCCTAGTGGTTAGAGCGTTGGACTTGTAACCGAAAGGTTGTAAGTTCGAATCCCCGAGCTGACAAGGTAATCTGTCGTCCTGCCCCTGAACAAGGCAGTTAACCCACTGTTCCTAGGCCGTCATTGAAAATAAGGATTTGTTCTTAACTGACTTGCCTAGTTAAATAAAGATAATATCAGATGTTAGATAAAAAATAAAAAATAAATAAAATAAAAAACTCAAATTTGTAAGTCGCTCTGGATAAGAGCGTCTGCTAAATGACTTAAATGTAAATGTAATGTAAAATGTAGCCTGCAGAGGTCTGTCATACTATCCAGGTTTGTGCCCAAACAATTCGAGCTTCTACTTTTAAAAATCCACCTTTCCAGAAACAAGTGTCTCACCGTTACCGCTTGTTAAAGACCCCCTTCAGCTGTGCTCTGGACACCATATGTGAACTGATCGCCCCCCATTGATCTTCAGAGTTCGTACAGTTAGGTGACCTAAACTGGGACTCCGGCCGTCCTACAATCTAAGCTAGATGCCCTCAATCTCACACAAATTATCAAGGAACCTACCAGGTACAACCCTAATTCCGTAACCATGGGCACCCTCTTAGATATCATCCTGACCCACTTGCCCTCTAAATACACCTCTGCTGTCTTAAACCAGGATCCCAGCGATCACTGCCTCATTGCCTGCGTGCGTAATGGGTCTGCGTTCAAACGACCACCCCTCATCAGTGTCAAACGCTCCCTAAAACACTTCAGCGAGCAGGCGTTTCTAACCGACCTGGCCTGGGTATCCTGGAAGGATATTGACCTCATCCCGTCAGTAGAGGATGCCTGGTTGCTCTTCAAAAGTGCTTTCCTCTCCATCTTAAATAAGCATGCCCTGCCCCATAAAAAAAAAAAATGAACTAAGAAGAAATATAGCCCTTGGCTCACCCCAGACTTAACTGCCCTTGACCAGCACAAAAACATCCTGTGGCGTTCTGCATTAGCATCAAATAGCCTCTAGAATTGGCTTCCTATTTCGCAACAAAGCTTCCTTCACTCATGCTGCCAAACATTCCCTCGTAAAACTGACTATCCTACCGGTCCTTGACTTCGGCGATGTCATTTACAAAATAGCCCCTACCACTCTACTCAGCAAACTGGATGTAGTCTATCACAGTGCCATCCATTTTATCACCAAAGCCCCAAATACTACCCACCACTGCGACCTCTATGCTCTCGTTGGCTGGCCCTCACTACATATCTGCCGACAAACCCACTGGTTCCAGGTCATCTATAAGTCTTTGCTAGGTAAAGCCCCGCCTTATCTCAACTCACTGGTCACCATAGCAACACCCACCCGTATCACACGCTCCAGCAGGTATATTGCACTGGTCATCCCCAAAGCCAACACTTCCTTTGGCCGCCTCTCCTCTCCTTTCTCTGCTGCCAATGACTGAAACGAATTGCAAAATTCTCTGAAGCCTTATATCTCCCTCTCTAACTTTAAGCATCAGCTGTCAGAGCAGCTTACCGATCACTGTACCTTTACACAGCCAATCTGTAAATAGCATACCTGACTACCTCATCCCCATATTATTACTTACCCTCTTGCTCTTTTGCACCTCAGTATCTCTACTTGCACATCATCATCTACACATATATCACTCCAGTATTAATGCTAAATTGTAATTATTTTCGCCTCTATGCCCTATTTATTGCCTACCTCCCTACTCTTCTACATTTGCACACACTGTACATAGATCTTTCTATATTTCTTTTCTTTTGTGTTATTGACTGTACGTTTGTTTATGTGTAACTGTGTTGTTGTTTTTGTCACACTGCTTTGCTTTATCTTGGCCAGGTTGCAGTTGTAAATGAGAACTTGTTCTCAACTGGCCTACCTGGTTAAATAAAGGTGAAATAAAATAATAATAATTAGAATCGTGCAATAGCAGAGCATAAGAGTTACCGCATCATTGTTACACTGAGTTAATTTGTCAAGTTAATGTTATTACATGTTATATTCCAATGTTATTTAATGTTATTATTTATATTCCATTCTAATATTATATTCCAATTCATTTATTTTTTATGGATTAAAAACAACTATAAAAACCTTTTGCTCCTGATTGTCATTTTAAAGACTGCTGGGATTTTAAATCTTGCATTATTCAAATCATATTTATTGCAATTGTACATAATGTATTGTTTGGAAAAGGAACAACAAAGAAATAACAAAGAAAGTTAGTGTGCAAGTGAGTTAAAAAGAGGGACTTTACATCAAATCTCCTCATAGTGCAGATATTAATGGTGGAAAATGGGCAACACCATTTCCCCCCATATTTGATTTAAATCATTCAAATAAGACAACTAGACTTACCTTTTAAGTATTACTTACTAAAGAATTTCTAAATAAAACGGATTAAATGGATTTTAACACACTTGTGTGAAACTCTATGCCATAATCTTCTACCAGTGTACTTTAAAAAAACACAGCTTGTCCAACAACATTTCATGAAATAACCAAAATAGTGTCAAATGTAGCCATTTATTTCCCTCTATAGTTTATTCGCCTAAGCATGACCTTCATCCACATTAAAAAAAAATCCAAACGTTTTTTGTTTCAGCAATTAGACGTTGTTCTTAGGGGGGGCTAGTTACCCCCTGGTACCCTAAGCTTTATAAAAGCTGTAGGGATTCATGTAGGTGTGTCATGTCAGAGTTATTCTGCATCCATCAAGTGAGAGAGGTTTGCTAAATTGCTCATAATCTCTCGTGGACAGACGCAAAATAACATAAAATGGTATCGTAGAATCTGTCAACAGACTTTAGGATGCAACGACTAAGGTGTTCGATTGCACAGATTTTTCATCACTCATTTGGACAAGTCACTATTTCGCAGGTCTTCGCATCTTTTGAATTACATAAGGGAGGGGGGTGGAGGGGGGTGGAGCTACCGCTCTACTTCCGCTCGTCATTCTGGTATCTTTTTTAACAAATCTCCCCGCTTAATTTGATTGAGCATCTGACGCAATTACACACAAATTTAGTTCTGGGTTTCTGAGATGATGTTGCTTACAAAGCCCTTGGGATACTAACTTGTGAATAATGCAACAACTTGATATGTTGAAATGTATCCTTAGGCATTTTTCCTGCAGCATGAATTGTATCCAGGGAATTTGTATTTCATCCAATTATTTTCTAATGAAAAGTATGCAGTATTGCAGAGGGAACTATGGAAAGGCTTTGCCTTTGGGGTAAGCTAACACAGGGTTACATATTACAGGACATTGTTCTAGTAAGTATGTACATGTTATTATGCAAGTAAAGTGATATTTCTGTGAGGTAATCAAGGTTTTCAGCAGCACCTGTTTGGATAAAGTAATTATAGAAAACCTTGTGCTTTATATGTGCTAGATATGCCAGACCTTTTGTATAACAAAGTCCTTGTTTATGTTCTTATGTGCACTTAAGTTGACCACAGAAAGTACACAGGTTTCATGGTTGTATTCCCTGGCCATGACACATTTTCCTTATCAAAGGGACCTTGGTCTAGAACAGAAAGCATCGTTATTTAGGAGTGCAATGGCCTGGATTTCTTCACAAATGCATTTCAGAGAATCGGAAGACAACCTGCCTTCAGCGCTTCCTCACAATTCACAGGCTGACTCGCCTGACCCTGCAGTCCAATCGGAAGATCTGAAACCCAAGCAGAACTCCACTATTCCCTGTAAGGCATGAAACTAATTCCTCTGACTCACCGCCAAGGGAGGGAACAATTCATTAAAACTAATGGACTCGTAAGACCATCTAAATACAAAAAAGTATTCCTAACGCTCCGTTCTGTGCCTATTTTGTATAATATATTTTACATTTTTAATAGGGGAAAGGGAAGATTGAGTTATTTGGTATAAGTATATATAAAAAAAAGGTTTAATGATGTTTGTCTTCAGTCAATGCTTTGAGGTATAATGGTTTAGCTGGTGCTCCATAATAGTGTGTGCCTGTATGTGTGCATAGATAGATGGATGGACGTCTCTCAGATGCGGCATAAACGTACAGAAGAGTCATTTCTGAGGAGTTATTTCTGACGGAGAGAGAAAGTGTGTCTCATAGAGAACCTCCGTGGAGAATATGGGAGCTGAATTTAATCACAGATAGGCAAACTGGCCGTGGGCTCAGTGAAAAAGCTCTGCATTTTTCTGGCTGAATATTCATCTGTGCCCTCTTCTCTGCTCGCTGTCTTCACAGGAAGGAAAGTCATTGTTGATTGCCTCTTTTTTCATTCTGCAGGTTTATTTAAGCAGTTTGGTTCTGTTTCACACACTAAATCTTAAATGTTATAAGCACTGGCAAAACAGAGAATTCAAATAAAGGTATCCCTTGTTTTTCCCTATGTCACGCTCGTTGATAGGAGACCAAGGCGCAGCGTGCGTAGAGTTCCACATTCTTTAATAGTGAAACTTACAACAAAGAATATAACAAACGTGCAGTATTGCAGTGCACACGGCAACTATACAAAAACAAGATCTCACAACACAAATGAGGAAAATGGCTACCTAAATATGATCCCCAATCAGAGACAACGATAAACAGCTGTTTCTGATTGGGAACCATATCAGGCCAACATAGAAATACAAAAACCCCATGACATACAAAAACTAGAGTACCCACCCTAGTCACACCCTGACCTAACCAAAATATATAGAAAAACAGATATCTAAGGTCAGGGCGTGACACCCTAGTATAAACACATGCCAATTAGACATACCTTTAACCAATACACATATCAATCTAACATAGCTAATACATCAGAAGGCTATTATAGTCTTCAGTCTACTGGGTCTAGTTACCAATGTACTTTACGGTAATTGCGTTCACATGTTGTCAGGGTCCTGATCTTATTGTCATTTTATAATTTCATTTACGAATATTTGGTCTTTATAAGAAGTTGACAATACGTTTTATCCTTGTCCTGTAGTACTAACAGCCTCCCTGAAGCCTTCAAATGCCACTATCCCTGTTTGACAATGAAGACACATTTTTTTAACAAACATATCCATGACTTGCTCTTGCATCACGAGGTCAGATGAGTGGTTCATTTGAATAAATTTACAATGCAAACAAGAGCATGGAGTTGCATCTGAGTGAATTCATGCATTAATTATTGTAGCCATACAGATGGCAATTAGGTTATCTATGAGTAGCAACTTCAAAACAAGCATCAAATGAATAGGATGTGTGAGCCTTGTAAATCAGTGTATGCTAAATAATTGGCATAATAATGAACATTAAAGGGGCAATCCGTAGTTGAAACAATATCAAAGCTTTTCTGCACCACTGTTTCGGTAAAATGCTGAGGGGTGGGGCTGGAGAAATGTAACCATTCTCAAATTCATAGATGGAGCTGTGGATGCAAGGACTGACCATCAATGAGATCAAACGTTATATTTAGTAATAGTTTTAACCATGATTTGAGGCTAGACAGTGTTTGTTTAAATTACATTGGAGTAAAACAAGCTTGTATTTTGGGTTCTGGTGTGGTATGACATTTGAACTAAGCTCATGAGGCATTTATTAGTTATATACTTCAAGAATCAATGAGTACCTATAATTAATTTATCATTAAAAAAATATATTTATAGTACATTGTGTGTGGTCATGTATTTATGTTCTAATGTGTACTGATGTCGACAACAGGAAGTACACATCTGTCAGGTGAAATGGTTGTATGCCCTTGCTATGGCACCAAAGAACAATTTCAAAGAAATTGCTCTGAAATTACCTATACTATTGATGTGTATATACAAAATTGGACTTTTAGTACAAACATGCTGGTGCCATATGTGTGTGCAAAGTGGACAGGAATACTGTGATTAAAAACATTATCTTTATGAAGGGGACCTTGGTCCAAAACAGAAAACATCCTTATTTTGGAGTGAAATGGCCTGAATTTCTTCACAAATGAGGAGAATCGCCACCAGCGCATTCCTCACAATTCACAGTCCATTTCCACTGATTTTCCTCTGACTATAAATTGAGTTTAGGAAAGCATTCCTAATGTTTTGTAATGTTGAGTTTTACCCTCTTTTGCCCTCAGAACAGCCTCAATTCATCGGAGCATGGGCTTTACAAGGTGTCGAAAGCGTTCCACAAGGATGCTGGCCCAATGCTTCCCACAATTGTGTCAAGTTGGCTGGATGTCCTTTGGGTGGGGGACCATTCTTGATACACACGGGAAACTGTTCTTGACACACTCTAACCGGTGCGCCTAGCACCTACTGTACTACCATACCCTGTTCAAAGGCACTTACATATTTTGTCTTGCCCATTCACCCTTTGAATTGCCCACACACACAATGTCTCAATGTTTAAAAATCCTTCTTTAACCCGTCTCCTCCCCTTCATCTACAT
Source organism: Salvelinus namaycush (assembly GCF_016432855.1). Taxonomy (NCBI): domain Eukaryota; kingdom Metazoa; phylum Chordata; class Actinopteri; order Salmoniformes; family Salmonidae; genus Salvelinus; species Salvelinus namaycush. The sequence goes on from NC_052328.1 coordinate 23,300,549, forward strand.
TGATTGAAGTGGATTTAACAGGTGACATCAATAAGCGATAAGCATCATAGCTTCACCTGGGTTCATCTGGTCAGACTGTCATGGAAGGAGCAGGTGTTCAAAAAGTCTTGTACACTCAGTGTACATCTGACATGGTACAGGTGTCTTCTTCAATTTGAGCCCATAACAACGTATATACGGCTCCTTCGGAAAGTATTCAGACCCCTTGACTTTTTTCACATTTTGTTACGTTACATCCTTATTATAAAATGTATTAAATTGTAAATTTCCCTCATCAGTCTACACACAATACCCTATGATGATAAAGCAAAAACTGTTTTTTAGAATTTTTTGCTAATTTATCCAAATATAACAACTGAAATATCACATTTACATAAGTATTCAGACCCTTTACTCAGTACTTTGTTGAAGCACCTTTGGCAGCGATTTCAGCCTTCAGTCTTTTTGGGTATGACGCTACAAGCTTGGCACACCTGTATATGGGAAGTTTCTCCCATTCTTCTCTGCAGATCCTCTCAAGCTCTGTCAGGTTGGATGGGGAGTGTTGCTGCACAGCTAGTTCGATCGGGTTCAATTCCGGGCGCTGGCTGTGCCGCTCAAGGACATTCAGAGACTTGTCCCAAAACTACCCTTGCTTTGTCTTGGATGTGTGCTTAGGGTTGTTGTCCTGTTGGAAGGTGAACCTTCGTCCCAGTCTGAGGTCCTGAGCGCTCTGGAGCAGGTTTTTATCAAGGATCTCTCTGTACTTTGCTCCGTTCATCTTTCCCTCGATCCTGACTAGTCTCCCAGTCCCTGCCACTTAAAAACATCCCCACAGTTTCCTCCAGACGTGACACTTGGCATTCAGGCCAAGGAGTTTAATATTGGTTTCATCAGACCAGAGAATCTTGTTTCTCATGGTCTGAGAGTCTTTAGGTGCCTTTTGGCAAACTCCAAGCTGGCTGTCATGTGGATTTTTGCTGAGGAGTGGATTCCATCTGGCCACTCTACCATGAAAGCCTGATTGGTGGAGTGCTGCGGAGATGGTTGTCCCTCTGGAAGGTTCTCCCATCTCCACAGAGGAACTCTAGAGCTCTGTCAGAGTGGCCATTGGGTTCTTGGTCACCTCCCTGACCAAGGCCCTTCTCCCCCGATTGCTCAGTTTGGCCTGGCGGCCAGCTCTAGGAAGAGTCTTTTGGTTCCAACCTTCTTCCATTTAAGAATGATGGAGGTCACTGTGTTCTTGGGGACCTTTAATACTGCAGAAATGTTTTGATACCCTTCCTCAGATCTGTGCCTCGACACAATCCTGTCTCGGAGCTCTACGGACAATTCCTTCGACTTCATGGCTTGGTTTTTTCTGTGACATACACTGTCAACTGTGGGACCATATACAGACAGATGTGTGCCTTTCCAAATCCTGTCCAGTCAATTTAATTTACCATAGGTAGAATCCAATCATGTTGTAGAAACATCCCAAGGATGATCAATGGAAACAGGATGCACTCATATTTCTGTAATTTATTTTTAATAAATTAGCAAACATTTCTAAAAACCTATTTTCACGTTGTCGTTATGGGATATTGTGTGTAGACTGAGTGTTTTTTTATTTAACCAATTTTTAGAAAAGGCTGTAATGTAACAAAATTTAGACTGCTGAGTGTTTTTTTATTTAACCAATTTTTGGAAAAGCCTATAATGTAACAACATTTTGAAAAAGACAAAGGGTCTGAATACTTTCCGAAGACACTACTTTCAATATCATGAAGATTCGTTAGACTTTGTCTGTAGGGCCACTGCGGAAAAGGGTTTGAAATGCATTGCTGTGTGTAAGCCCAATAGCTAAACAGTCCATGTTGATAAGAAAAGGTTCTCAGCTTGGATAGACGGAAGTGAAAATAAATAAACGGAACATCCATGATAAAATTATCAAATTAGAGCTTTTGTTTTGGCCAAATGAGTCAATGAGGGATCCATCATTGGGTTTAAAAATGTAATTTACAAATTCTCTTTTCCACGGTTAGGAGTCTACACAAAGAGAATAATGAGCAGTAATGTTTCTGCTCGAATAGTGGAGTTTGTAGGTTACAGGGTACTTGGATTGGGAAGGACTTTGTCCACTTCTGTTAATTACATCTGTTTTGTATGTAAAGGACTATGCAGCGAGAACAATCAACAAAACCCATGTTATCAATACATTTCACTAAGGGCATTACCCATGCTCAAGGGGCTGTACAGTAGAGTACAGTGAAGTGTAATGATTAAAACATTTCTATGTTAATTTGAGTCTGTGATGTAGAATATATTGGCCTTCTTCCTGCCTCTTGCCTGACTCAATAATTAGAGGTCCATTAACCCAGCCTGGTCTCAGAGAAAAATGTATTATATTTTACTAAAATCCGTGACACTTCATTTTTAGTATGATATGTTACTTTACATTAGGTTACATTACATTGACTAGACGTAACATAGTACATCTACATAAGACAGTAGGTTACTTAAGGCAAAAATGAACATCTATAACGCGACCCAAAGGTTGCCTGTTCGAATCGCATCACCGGACAACATTAGCATTTTAGCTAATTAGCAACTTTACAACTACTAACTACTTTTTAGCTAATTTGCAACTTCTTAGCATGTTAGCTAACCCTTCCCGTAACTTTAACCTTAACCCCTAACCTAACGTAGCATATCATACTAAAGCAGTTGAAAGTAGCATATCATACTAAAGCAGTCAAATGTAATATATCATACTAAATTATCAAGATGTAGGATACTATGCGTCCTACAATTCATATTATATTGTATGACTGCTATTACATTGGTAGAATGTAACCTAACATAAAGTAACATATCATACTAAATGGAGTAGCATGGATTTTAGTAAAATGTAACACCAGATTGATTAACATTGCTACTGTAGCTAGTAAGCTGAGACTCTGCTATCTAGTATATATATGGTTGATGTTATCTAGTGTGTGTGTATATATATATATATATATATATATATATATATATATACAGTGGGGCAAAAAAGTATTTAGTCAGCCACCAATTGTGCAAGTTCTCCCACTTAAAAAGATGAGAGAGGCCTGTAATTTTCATCATAGGTACACTTCAACTATGACAGACAAAATGAGAAAAAAAAATCCAGAAAATCACATTGTAGGATTTTTAATGAATTTATTTGCAAATTATGGTGGAAAATAAGTATTTGGTCAATAACAAAAGTTTATCTCAATACTTTGTTATATACCCTTTGTTGGCAATGACAGAGGTCAAACGTTTTCTGTAAGTCTTCACAAGGTTTTCACACACTGTTGCTGGTATTTTGGCCCATTCCTCCATGCAGATCTCCTCTAGAGCAGTGATGTTTTGGGGCTGTTGCTGGGCAACACGGACTTTCAACTCCCTCCAAAGATTTTCTATGGGGTTGAGATCTGGAGACTGGCTAGGCCACTCCAGGACCTTGAAATGCTTCTTACGAAGCCACTCCTTCGTTGCCCGGGCGGTGTGTTTGGGATCATTGTCATGCTGAAAGACCCAGCCACGTTTCATCTTCAATGCCCTTGCTGATGGAAGGAGGTTTTCACTCAAAATCTCACGATACATGGCCCCATTCATTCTTTCCTTTACACGGATCAGTCGTCCTGGTCCCTTTGCAGAAAAACAGCCCCAAAGCATGATATTTCCACCCCCATGCTTCACAGTAGGTATGGTGTTCTTTGGATGTAACTCAGCATTCTTAGTCCTCCAAACACGACGAGTTGAGTTTTTACCAAAAAGTGATATTTTGGTTTCATCTGGCCATATGACATTCTCCCAATCTTCTTCTGGATCATCCAAATGCTCTCTAGCAAACTTCAGACGGGCCTGGACATGTACTGGCTTAAGCAGGGGGACACGTCTGGCACTGCAGGATTTGAGTCCCTGGCGGCGTAGTATGTTACTGATGGTAGGCTTTGTTACTTTGGTCCCAGCTCTCTGCAGGTCATTCACTAGGTCCCCCCGTGTGGTTCTGGGATTTTTGCTCACCGTTCTTGTGATCATTTTGACCCCACGGGGTGAGATCTTGCGTGGAGCCCCAGATCGAGGGAGATTATCAGTGGTCTTGTATGTCTTCTATTTCCTAATAATTGCTCCCACAGTTGATTTCTTCAAACCAAGCTGCTTACCTATTGCAGATTCAGTCTTCCCAGCCTGGTGCAGGTCTACAATTTTGTTTCTGGTGTCCTTTGACAGCTCTTTGGTCTTGGCCATAGTGGAGTTTGGAGTGTCACTGTTTGAGGTTGTGGACAGGTGTCTTTTATACTGATAACAAGTTCAAACAGGTGCCATTAATACAGGTAACGAGTGGAGGACAGAGGAGCCTCTTAAAGAAGTAGTTACAGGTCTGTGAGAGACAGAAATCTTGCTTGTTTGTAGGTGACCAAATACTTATTTTCCACCATAATTTGCAAATAAATTCATAAAAAATCCTACAATGTGATTTTCTGGATTTTTTTTCTCATTTTGTCTGTCATAGTTGAAGTGTACCTATGATGAAAATTACAGGCCTCTCTCATCTTTTTAAGTGGGAGAACTTGCACAATTGGTGGCTGACTAAATACTTTTTTTGCCCCACTGTATATATATATGGTTGACATTGAGTGTACATCGCTTGCTTCCGGATTCAGTCAAGTCCAATGTCTATGAAAAGCCAATGCAATATCATTCGGTTGAGGGACAAGCTTCACGTAAGAGTGACGCCACCTGATGTAAGACAATGTGTAGTTAGGCCATGCTTTCATGTACCATAATAAATCCTGCCAGACCGCTGTGCGATCAAAGAGCAGTCAATAGCAGCCCTCAATATTTCACCGCACTGCAGTGGCAATAGTGTAACTAAAGATGAAGTTGTGTAGAAAAAGGATTTGGGTGGTGAAATAATTTTCTGTCATGGACAATGGAACTCGAAAGGTGTGATGATATTAATTAACAAAAATGTTGATCTGAATGTGCATGTCATGCCCTGACCATAGAGAGCCTTTTATTCTCTATTTGGTTAGGTCAGGGTGTGACTAGGGTGGGTGATCTAGTGTGTTTGTTTCTATGTTGGCCTGGTATGGTTCCCAATCAGAGGCAGCTGTTTATCGTTGTCTCTGATTGGGGATCATATTTAGGCAGCCATTTCCCCACTGTGCTTTGTGGGATCTTGTTTTTGTGTTGATGCCTGTGAGCGCTACAGAACGTCACGTTTAGTATATTCTTTATTGTTTTTTTTTGTTCGGTTCTCTTAAATTAAAAGATGTCGAACCGATTCCACGCTGCACTTTGGTCTGAGTATGATTACAACGACGATCGTGACAGTGCAAATAGTCAGGAATGATTCGCAAGAAAGGTGGATCTTTTTGAATATGAAAGTGGATAAAAAACAGATTTGGCTCATTAATCTATATGGTCCAAATCAGGATGATCCATACTTCTTTGAAAATATTTATACCAATTTATTGAACTTACAGGCAACAAATGATCAAATCTTTATGTTAGGAGACTATAACACAGTGTTAAGTACCTCAATGGACCGTAAAGGTAATCACTCTACAAACTATCATCGCCGTGCCCTTAAGGAAATCACAAATATTATGGACACATAAGAAATAGTGGATATTTGGAGACTAAAAAACCCAGACCTAGTGAGATATACATGGAGGAGACTTAATCAAGCTAGTCATATTGACTACTTTCTTGTCTCTTTCTCTCTTGCATCAAAGGTTAAAAAAGTTTTAATATGAGAATGCGATCGGATCATCATTTAATTGGTCTTCACATAATTATTATAGAATTTCCACATGGACAGGGATATTGGAAATTGAATCAAAGTTTACTGGACAATTTCTTTTTAAATAAGACTAAATAATTTATAACTTAATTTTTCCAGTACAATATAGGTTCAGCAAATTCCCTTATTGTTTGGGTTACCATCAAATGTACCTTCAGAGTTAATTCAATTCAATATTCATCAATAATAAAAATGCAATTTCTGGCTAAAGAGACAAGACTAACAAGGGAAATACATTAACTAATAGTACAAGTAAAAATAGTACAGGTACAGCAATAAAAATTATACTACAGAGATACAAAATAAGTTAGACAAAAAGCAAAAAGAGCTGGAGGAACTTATTCAAGAACGATCTAATATAATCTATTACAAAAATAAAGCTAACTGGATGGAATATGAAGACAAATGCACCGAATTCTTCCTGATTCTCCAACACAGGAACGCTAACAAAAAGGATTTACAGAAACTAAATATTTTAAGCAGATGTTCTCTTTTCCATCTCATCTTCACCTGCTGAATGACGATTACTGTAAGGAATCTTTCCAAATAATACAAAAATGGAAAATTAACAAATGTACAGAAAGATCAGCGTGAAGGCCAAATTACAGCGGAATAACTTTTTGAGGCTATTAAATCCTTTCAGTCTGGAAAAACCCCAGGTTTTGATGACATACGGTAGAGGTATATCAAGTTTTTTTTTTATATACTCAAAGTTCCATTGTTTCCTTGTTTAAACAACTCCTATAGAAATGGTAGTCTGTCAGGTACTCAGCAGGAAGGTCTGATTTCACTATTATTAAAACAAGATCCAGATGGCAAATATAAAGTTCCAGTCTATGTTAAAAACTGGGGGCCTCTTACACTTCAATGTTGTGATGCAAAAATACTAGTGAAATGCATAGCACTCAGAATTAAAACGTTTTTACCAGGTATTGTTCATCCTGATCAGACAGGCTTTTTACATGGACGATACATTGAAGATAATATACGACAACTACTATAAATAATAGAACGTCATGAAACATCTAAGAGGCCAGGCCTTGTATCTATAGCTGATAAAGTAAAACTGGATTTTAATTATAAATGCCTGGATTTTTTCAGTTTTGGTGATTCTCTTATAAAATGGGTAAAAATAATGTATAGCAACCCCAGGTGTAAAATAGTAAATTGTCTTCCCAAACAAGGAAGAATTATGAGTTTTAGTACTGGGAGTCAGAGTTGGAAATCAGTCTGTGCATGCGCGACTAAGAGGACGCGCACAATTTTGCTTTCCTATTGAACATACTCCTTTCCGTATGAAATATCATAGTTTAATTACATTGTAGGGTACCTGAGAATTAAGTAGAAACGTATTTTGACTTGTTTTAACAAGTTTTTTCCCCCCTTTCTCTGCAGGTTGAACGACTGGATAATTCAAATCGATGGCGCCAACTAAACAGACTTTTTGGAATATAAAGAAGGTTTTTATCTAACAAAACGACCATACAAGTTGTAGCCGGGACCCTTTGGATTGCAAATCAGAGGAAGATTTTCAAAAGTAAGCGAATATTTAAATCGCTATTTGTAATTTTATGAAGCCTGTGCTGGTTGAAAAATATTTTGATGTGGAGCGCCGTCCTCAAACAATCGCATGGCATGCTTTCGCTGTAAAGCCTATTGTAAATCGGACAATGCAGTTAGATGAACAAGACAAGTATTTCTCTTCAATTCGCAATCTGTGGATTATATTTGATTAGATAGATTGAAATTGTATGTTAAACATCATAGCATAGTTGAAAGATATATGGTACATAGAACTCCAAAGAGGGTGGCCAGCAGAGATAGGTGAGATTGGCTGAAGGAAGCTGAGGGTTGGGATGTGGAATTGGAGACAAGTGGGAGTGGAGTTGCTGGGTGGGGATAGAATGATGGTCAAAGATAAAAGTTAAAAAAATAAAGTAAAAATAAAACATAACAAAAAGTAAGTTTGAATGACACTGAGGGGCAGTGTTGTTACAGTTAATGCCGGTTTGTCTGAGGCTGATGCCGTGCAGGTGTTTGTACACATGCAATATACACACACTCTCATTCAAATTCACACATGTGCACATACCTGGACACACACACATGTAAATAGTGCCATACATGCACTCAAACATATTCAGTTGGCCTTGCTGTAATGATTTTTGTTGTCCTTAATGTCATTTGTTTTTTGCATTGTTGTTTTCTGTTTTCCATTGTCTTTCTCTTTTTTCCTCTTTTGTTCATTTTGTCGGTTGTTGGTTCATTGGAGGGGTGGGGGGAATGGAATTATGTTATTTATTCTCGGGGGGGGGGGGGGGGGGGTCTTGGATGGTTGAGGGGAAGCTCAACCATTTTAATGCAATAATTTAGGAATAATGGCACAGGTTGTCACGATCGTCTTCTTGAGAAAGAGAGGACCAAGGCGCAGCGTGTGAAAAATACATCTTCTTTTAATGAAGGAAAAAACAAACACTTACAAAATGAACAAAACAAACGATCGTGAAGCTAAACCTGAACTAAGTGCACACATGCAACATAGAACATAGACATAGACAACTACCCACAAAAGCCTACTGCCTATGGCTGCCTTAAATATGGCTCCCAATCAGAGAAAATGAATGACAGCTGTCTCTGATTGAGAACCAATCTAGGCAGCCATAGACATAACTAGCCAACTATACTCTACTCTGCCCCATACACATACAACACCCCATAGACACTACAAAACACATACATTCCCCATGTCACACCCTGACCTAACTAACAAACATAAAGAAAACAAAGAATACTAAGGCCAGGGCGTGACACACGTGTTATTTATTTGAACTATGACTGGGGCTCACATTTAGTCTCTCTGTGGTGAGAGAGAGAGAGAGAGAGAGAGAGAGAGAGAGAGAGAGAGAGAGAGAGAGAGAGAGAGAGAGAGAGAGAGAGAGAGAGAGAGAGAGAGAGAGAGAGAGAGAGAGAGAGAGAGAGAGAGAGAGAGAGAGAGAGAGAGAGAGAGAGAGAGAGAGAGAGAGAGAGAGAGAGAGAGAGAGAGAGAGAGAGAGAGAGAGAGAGAGAGAGAGAGAGAGAGAGAGAGAGAGAGAGAGAGAGAGAGAGAGAGAGAGAGAGAGAGAGAGAGAGAGAGAGAGAGAGAGAGAGAGAGAGAGATAGATAGATAGATAGATAGATAGATAGATAGATAGATAGATAGATAGATAGATAGATAGATAGATAGATAGATAGATAGATAGATGAAAATTAGTAAGAAAAGCAGATCAAATTCTCCTGTTTGAGGGATTCCCAGAAAATCTCATCGTCCATGTTGCCCGATACTGGACCACCTCACATCGTACCAACAGGAATGGAGTAAGGCCTCTGCTGGTCCAATTACTTCTCCCAGGGCATAATGGACACATGGGCTTATACAGTATACTGTTTCTACAAATTACATCATTTGTTGGTCCTCTGTGTGAGACAATGGACTGAATGGCTCCTCCCACTACACCTTGATCTTCATGGTCCTATTTGCTTTTTATCCTTAGTCAAATAAGAAAACATTATCATACATAACAGCCATGATCAATGCATAAGTTGGATATTTGTGAGGAAAATATAGCATAAGAGAATGCAAATTTAACGCATTCTGCTTGACTCGCCTTTGGGTAAAGACAGTTGCTTGCAACAGGTGTGGTAATGCATATGATTGACAGTCTCCCAGGCAGTCACCTGACTGGTGTCTGTAATATGGCAGCATCAAACAAACATGAGTGTGTCATACTGCACCAATTTGTACTCTTTCTGATCAGTGCTGATCTGCACATTTTAGTCTCTATACTTACGACATACTGATACTTATATTGACACATACCCACACATTCTGCACGCACACACACACACACACACTCACACACACACACCATTTCTCCATTTCATAATCCGTCAGCCAAACATCAAGGGAAATCAAAACTGCATGCATGCAAATATGGATAACAAGTTGAATGCATGTTGTGACTAAAAGTATCGCTTGAATGACATATATGGATTGCAGACAGTCAACTTTAGCAGTACACAGAATCATAATCACTGAAACAGTGAGAGGATAAAGCCTAAGTAATGCTCCAATCTATCAACATCAAATTGACTAGACACATAAACGCACACACACACACACACACAAACACACAGACACAAACACACACACAAATGCACACTGTTTTTGAAGTAGAGAGAGGGTATGACACTCTGGGGGTGGTTTGAGAGTGACATCTTTAAAGGGCAAAGACAGCAGTCGACAAAGTGATGGCAGGGGGTATTAGCAGTCGACACAAAGTGATGGCAGGGGTTACTAGCATGTTATATACATCACTTACAGTATGCTCTCTGCTCTAGCAGGCTGTGCCTTGTTCACCAGCTAATACCAGACACCAAATACCATAATCTGAAATGCATCATCACAGCTGTGTACATTCCCCCTCAAGCAGACACCAAGACGGCCCTCAAGGAACTTCACTGGACTCTACGTAAACTGGAAACCATATATCCTGAGGCTGCATTTATTGTAGCTGGGCATTTTAACAAAGCAAATTTGAGAACAAGGCTACCTAAATTCTATCAGCATATTGATTGCACTATGCGCCTACAATGCATACAAAGCCCTCCCCGCCCTCCCTTCGGCAAATCCGACCACGACGCCATCTTGCTCCTACCGTCTTATAGGCAGAAACTCAAACACGATGTACCAGTGACTAGAACCATTCAACGCTGGTCTGACCAATCGAAATCCACGCTTCAAGATTGTTTTGATCACGCGAACTGGGATATGTTCCGGTCAGCCTCAGAGAACAACATCAATCTATACTCTGACTCGGTGAGTGAAATTTTAAAGAAGTGCATTGGAGATGTTGTACCCACTGTGATTATTAAAACCTACCCTAACCAGAAACCGTGGATGGATGGCGGTATTCGCGTAAAACTGAAAGAGTGAACCATCGCATTTAACCATGGGTTAAATATAAACCGTGTAGTTATTCCCTCCGCAAGGCAATCAAATAAGCTAAATCAAACAAGCGAAATGCCAGTACAGGGAAAAAGTGGAGTTGTAACTCAATGGCACAGACACGAGACGTATGTGGCAGGGTCTACAGGAAATCACGGACTACAAAAAGAAAACCAGCCACGTCACGGACACTGACGTCACACTTCCAGACAAATTAAACACCTTCTTTGCTCACTTTGAGGATAATACAATGCCACCGTCACTGCCCGCTAACAAGGACTGCGCCCCCCCCTCTTCTCCGTGGTTGACGTGAGGAAAACATTTAAACGTGTTAACCCTCGCAAGGTTGCTGGCCCAGATGGCATCCCTTGCCGTGTCCTCAGAGCATGCGCAGACCAGCTGGCTGGTGTGTTTACGGACATATTCAATCGCTCCCTGTCCCAGTCTGCTGTCCCCACATGCTTCAAGATGGCCACCATTGTTCCTGTACCCAAGAAGGCAAAGATAACTGAACTAAGTTACTAACGCCCCGTATCACTCACTTCTGTAATCATGAAGTGCTTTGAGAGACTAGTCAAGGATTATATCACCTCCACCTTACCGGCCACCCTAGACCCACTTCAGTTTGCATACCACCCCAACAGGTCCACAGATGATGCAATCGCCATCACACTGCACACTGCACTATCCCATCTGGACAAGAGGCATACCTATGTAAGAATGCTGTTCATTGACTACAGCTCAGTATTCAACACCATAGTACCCTCCAAGCTCATCATCAAGCTGGAGGCCCAGGGTCTCAACCCCGCCCTGTGCAAATGGGTCTTGGACTTTCTGACAGGCCGCCCCCAGGTGATGAAGGTAGGAAACAACATCTACACTTCGCTGACCCTCAACAAGGGTGCGTGCTCAACCTCCTGTACTCCCTCGGCGTACACATCACGGACAAACTGAAATGGTCCACCCACACAGATAGTGTGGTGAAGAAGGCGCAACAGCGCCTCTTCACCACAGGAGGCTGAAGAAATTTGGCTTGTCACCCAAAATCCTGACAAACTTTTACAGATGTACAATCGAGAGCATTCTGTCGGGCTGTATCACAGCCTGGTACGACAACTGCACCGCCCTCAACCACAAGGCTCTCCAGAGGGTGGTGCGGTCTGCACAACGCATCACCGAGGGCAAACTACCTTCCCTCCATGACACCTACAGCACCCGATGTCACAGGAAGGCCAAAAAGATCATCAAGGAAAACAACCACCCAAACCACTGCCTGTTCACACCGCTACCATCCAGAAGGCGAGGTCAGTACAGGTGCATCAAAGCTGGGACCGAGAGACTGAAAAACAGCTTCTATCTCAAGGCCATCAGACTGCTAAACAGCAATCACTAACTCAAGAGAGGCTGCTGCCTACATTGAGACCCAATCACTGGGCACTTTAATAAATGGATCACTAGTCACTTTAAACAATGCACTCTAAATAATGTCACTTTAATAATGTTTACATATCTTACATTACTCATATCATATGTATATACTGTATTTTATACCATCTATTGCACCTTGCCTATGCCGGTCATCCATCGCTCATCCATATATTTATATGTACATATTCTCATTCACCCCTTTAGATTTGTGTGTATTAGGTAGTTGTTGGGAAATTGTTACTTGTTAGATATTAGTGCACTGTCGGAACTAGAAGCACAAGCATTTCACTACACTGGCATTAACATCTGCTAACCATGTGTATGTGACCAATAAAATGTGATTTGATTACCACCACCTATACCAGATAGTGTCTTCATTGAAACACGGATATGAAATAAACCCAACACCTCTTTCCATGCCCCATTTCTCGTCCATTCAAATATATTTACCACAAACACTTTGTGACTTGAGTTGCCAAATAGTAATTGAACCCAGGTTATAGATTTCATGTAACCACTAAAGCTGAAAGCATTAACCCTCTGAGCTAAAGCCAAGGCATTTGCACTGGGTCTAACAGTTTTCTTCAGGTATCTGGCAAGTTGATCTCAATACTGCAGTGAACAGCACTTTTTTAAAGTTACCTCTACAACATGTAACACCTAGTAACAATAAAAGTGGTTTGATGCAAATACAGTAACTGCTTGCCTCAACCAAATCAATATCTGATATGCCCTCATGGACTCTGGGATGCAGCAGGATAGCCATTGGCTCTGTCTTCGGGATGCATCACCTGAAGAAGATTTACAGCATGAGGCTGGGGGTAGCTGTCACGTCCTGACCATAGAGAGACTTTATTTTCTATGGTGGAGTAGGTCAGGGCGTGACTGGGGGGTGTTCTCGTTTATTATTTCTTTGTGGGGTTCTTGGTTTAATTTTCTATGTTGGTGATTTGTAGGATTCCCAATTAGAGGCAGCTGGTAATCGTTGTCTCTAATTGGGGATCATATTTAAGTAGTGTTTGTTCCCACCTGTGTTTGTGGGATATTGAATTTTGTATTTTGAGTTAGTATGTAGCACCTCTGTAGTCACGGTTCGTTGTTTGTTTCTTGTTTTGTTTTATATTTTCACTTTAATAAATGATGTGGAACTGTAATCACGCTGCGCCTTGGTCCTTCTCTACAAACGAACGTGACAGGAGCAGTAGTCGTCCCACCAATTCAGTGCCCTTTGAGAAGTGTAACTTGGTCAAAAATAACTTTTGAAGAGCACGTGTTCAAATATATAAAAAACACGTGTCCCATCTCAAGAGGTTAAATAAAACAAGTAATATAGTAAGTGGCTATTAAGTGCCAAATAAACGAACAGGGTTGAAGATTTCATCTTAAATCAGCCATAAAGCCCCTTGTGACGGGGAATGAAAGCTTGATGTGTTCAGGGGAGTGGCAATTGAATGCAAGCGTCACGATTTTGTTTTATGTTAGAACATGTCTATCAATGGGTAACAGGGTTGATGTGTTACGCTCGACCCGCTCAGGGTAGAACCAGCTCACCTGCTTTCACACTATGACTTGACTAAAAGATGTTCAATGTTTCTTTAAAAAATAATAATTCAGTTCACGTAACAGTGTTGACCTTAATGAGGGACAGATGTAAATAAATCACTCATCACATGAAATAAATAATCATCTTTAGAATGGGTCCATGGAGGGACAGAGGGTCCATGGAGGGACATGCTGCTCTCCATGTGATCTATGTTAAAGGGCACTTAATTTAATATAACAGGCTTTTAAAATTCAACATTGGTGCAAAACGTCTACTTAAAATATCAAGGAACGCAAAAGGCACTCTTTTTGTGGAAATACCGAGTAACTCTACAAGTCTCTGGGGAGGCATTGTGTTAGGCAAGTCAGGTCTTATTTCTGGCAGGAGAAAGGGAAACATATGCCCGGTTTGGCACCCTCCTCTTTGGACTAATCCTTCATGCCTGAGGCCATGTTGCTCAGGCAGAAATGGATGGTACTTACTGGAACATACCCCATTCTTGCAGAATAGGGGACAATCATTACCACTAAGCTGTTTCATTTCCTTAGACTTCCTATTTTCTAAAGTGAACATCACTGACAAGAGGGGATATTGGATTTCAATTCCCAAGAGAACATGTACACAAAATCGCCACCTTGTAACCTTGTAAAGATACATAGTATTACTTCAAGGTCTAGGGTTGACAGTAACATGTTGCAGTCTTGATAACAATGTGATGGAATTCTATGTAATACAAGAAGTGTTAACATGTGCAAACACAACATGAATCTAGTAATTCTTTGGTGTAACATGTGTCATCAAACCCCTTGATGGAAACAGTTTCATTTTATTTCTGCTCAAGACTGAATTTGTAGCACAGAGAGCCTCGGGCCACTTCTTTTATAAATAGCGATATATCATTTATGCTGAGATTCACTCTCCTAGAATGCTTTTCAGAACACGTTCAAAGAAGTTAAAAGTTTACAACCAGAAAATGTACATTTTGATCCGCCTCATAAAAAGTAGACAAAGGGACAAATGTAATTTGAATTTCATTTACTTTTAATGAAGAACCTTTAAAAGCCGCCCCGTCGTTAGTATTAAAAGCAACTTCATTTTATATTTTAAGTAACCGACATTAAATGAATTGTTTGGTGCTATAACTTTTATGACTGAAACTATTTGACATGGTGGTTAAAGGTCCAATACAGCCGTTTTTATCTCAAAATCAAATCATTTGTTGGTAACAGTTAAGTACCTTAATGTGACTGTTTTCAATTCAAATGCTCCCCCCAAAACAAAAATAGCTTCTTAGCAAAGGGCAATTTTTCAAGCATGAATTTTGCTAGGACTCTGGGAGGGGTTTGAGTGCAGAGGAGAAAACGGAAAATTAGCTGTTATTGGAAGAGAGGTTTGGAACTCTTTCTTATTGGTCTATTAACTAATTTACTGCATGGTGATGTCAACATGGAAGGCCAAAACTTAATCCCACCAAAATAGGATGAACTTTCAGCAAGTTCACACTATTATTCCAACCTCATATTGTGGAAATATATATAAAACACAAGGAAATCATGGTTTTGACTATAGTGGGCCTTTAACCTCTTAAATGTAATGACAAAATGTAGATTTTCGCCATTACACCCAAAAGTAACTGCTATTCATGTGCAATTACATGATTCTGACATGCAAAAACTTGGTATATTTGGAAAGAAGGCATCTAGGAGATTGTGAGGAAATGATCAGAAGATATATAGGAGTTGCATAGTTCTGAATACGCAAAATCAAGCACACCCAAAATAACGGTTATTTGTAAAAAATAAATAAAAAATAAAATAAATAAAATACAATGAAAATCATCTTTCATTGACAAGTTAATTATTGATGACTAGAGCTTCATTGTTAAACTTGTTACAGACGAAGGGGTTGCAGTATTTTCTCTTAATTTAGAGACTGAAAATACAATTTTACATACAATACAGTGCCTTCAGAAAATATTCACGCCCCTTTTCCATATTTTGTTGTGTTACAGCCTGAATTGAAAATGGATTCAATTTAGATTTTTGTTGTCACTGGCTAACACACAATACTCCATAATGTCAAAGTGGAATTATGATTTTCGAAATGTTTACAAATTATAAAATATGAAAAGCTGAAATGTCTTGAGTCAATAAGTATTCAACCCCTTTGTTATGGCAAGCCTAAATAGTTTCAGTAGTACAAATGTGCTTAACAAGTCACATAATAAGTTGCATGGACTCTGTGTGCAATAATAGTGTTTAACATAAAACTTTTTACAACTACCTCATCTCTGTACCCCACACAGATAGTTATCTGTAAGGTCCTTCAGTCGAGCAGTGAATTTCAAACAGAGATTAAACCACAAAGACCAGGGAGGTTTTCCAATGCCTCACAAAGAAGGGCACCTATTGGTGTATTGGTAAAAATGAAAAAAGCAGATATTGAATATCCTTTTGAGCATATTGAAGTTATTAATTACACTTTGGATGGTTTATCAATACACCCAGTCACTACAAAGATTCCTAACTCAGTTGCCAGAGAGGAAGGAAACCGCTCAGGGATTTCACCATGAGGCCAATACCGCTGTCCGTATTTTCAAGTATAGTGGTGGCTGCATCATGTTATGGGTAAAAAAATTAACAGAATGGAGCTAAGCGTAGGAAAAATCCTGGAGGAAAACCTGGTTCGACCTGCTTTCCACCAGACTCTGGGAGATGAATTCACCTTTCAGCAGGACAATAACCTAAAATACAAGGCCAAATCTACAATGGAGTTGCTTAACAAGAAGATTGTGAATGTTCCTGGGTGGCCGAGTTACAGTTTTGACATACATTTCCTTGAAAACCTATGGCAACACCTTAAAATGGTTGTCTAGTAATGATCATCAAATGTTCTTTTATTTGTCACATACACATACTTAGCAGATGTTATTGTGGGTGTAGCGAAATTCAAGCTCTGTCAACCAATTTGACAGAGTTTGAATAATTTTTTAAGAATAATGGGCAAATGTTGCACAATTCAGGTGTGGAAATCTGTTAGAGGCTTACCCAGAAAGACTCACAGCTGTAATCGCTGCCAAAGGTGCTTCTACAAAGTATTGACTCAGGGGTGTGAATATTTATGTAAATGAGATTTTTCTGTATTTCATTTTCAGTAAATTTGCTAAAATGTAAAAAAATGTTTCCACTTTGTCAGTATTTGTTACTGTGTGTAGATGGGTGAGAAAAAAACATATATTTAACCCATTTTGAATTCAGGTTGTAACACAACAAAATGTGTAATAAGTCAAGGGGTATGAACACCTTCTGAAGGCACTACATGACAAAAAGTATGTCGACACCTGTTCGTCAAACATCTCATTCCAAAATCATGGGCATTAATATGGCGTTGGTCTCCCCTTTGCTGCTATAACAGCCTCCACTCTTCTGGGAAGGCTTTCCACTAGATGTCGGAACATTCCTGTAGAGACTTGCTTCCATTCAGCCATGAGAGAATTAGTGAGGTTGGGCACTGATGTTGGGCAATTCGTCCACACCGATCTCGACAAACCATTTCTATATGAACCTCGTTTTGTGCACGGGGGCATTGTCATGCTGAAACAGGAAAGGGCCTTCCCCAAACTGTTGCAATAAAGTTGGAAACACAGAATCGTCTAGAATGACATTGTATGCTGTAGCGTTTAGATTTTCCTTCACTGGAAATAAGGGGCCTAGTCCGAACCATGAAAAACAGTCCCTGACCATTATTCCTCCTCCACCAAACTTTACAGTTGGCACTATGCATTGGGGCACGTAGCGTTCTCCTGGCATCCGCCAAACCCAGATTTGTCCATCAGACTGCCAGATGGTGAACGTGATTCATTACCCCAGAAAACGCGTTTCCACTGCTCCAGAGTCCAATGGCGGCGAGCTTACCACCACTCCAGGCGACGTTTGGCATTTCACCTGGTGATCTTAGGCTTGTGTGTGGTTGCTCCGGCATGGAAACCCATTTCATGAAGCTCCCGATGAACAGTTCTTATGCTGATGTTGCTTCCAGAGGCAGTTTGGAACTTGGTAGTGAGTGTTGCAACCGAGGACAGACAATTCTTTGGTGCTTCAGCGCGCGGCAGTCCCATTCTGTGAGCTTGTGTGGCCTACCACTTCACGGCTGAGCCGTTGTTTCTCCTAGACGTTTCCATTTCACAATAACAGCACTTAGTTGTCCGGGGCAGCTCTAGCAGGGCAGAAATGAAACGAACTGACTTGTTGGAATGGAATGGTGGCATTCTATGACGGTGCCACGTTGAAAGTCACTGAGCTCTTCAGTAAGGCCATTCTACTGCCAATGTTTGTTTATGAAGATTGCATGGCTGTGTGGTCGATGATTTTATAAACCTGTCAGCAACGGGTGTGGCTGTAATAGCAGAATCCACTGATATCAAGGAGTGTCCACATACTTTTGTATATATAGTGTAAATACCATGCTTTCGGAAAGTATTCAGACCCCTTAACTTTTTCCACATTTTGTTACATTGCAGCCTTAATCTAAAATTGATTCAATAGTTTTTTTTCACTTCATCAATCTACACATAATACCCCATCATGACAAATCAAAAGCAGGTTTTAAGACAAATTTGGCAGCGATTACACTACGAGTCTTCTTGGGTATGACGCTAAATGCTTGGCACACCTAAATTTGGGGAGTTTCTCCCATTTTTCTCTGTAGATCCTCTCAAGCTCTGTCAGGGTGGGTGGGGAGCATTGCTGCACAGCTATTTTCAGGTCTTTCCAGAGATGTTTGATTGGGTTCAAGTTTGGGCTCTGGCTGGGCCACTCAGCGACATTCAGAGATGAAGCCACTCCTGCGTTGTCTTGGCTGTGTGCTTAGGGTCATTGTCCTGTTGGAAGGTGAACCTTTGCCCCAAGTCTGAGGTCCTGAGCACTGTTGAGCAAATTTTCATCAAGGATCTCTCTGTACTTTACTCCGTTCATCTTTGCCTCGATCCTGACTAGTCTCCCAGTCCCTGCTGCTGAAAAACATTCTCACAACATGATGCTGTCACCACCATGCTTCACCGTCGGGATGGTGCCAGGTTTCCTCCATACGTGACACTTGGCATTCAGGCCAAAGAGTTCAATCTTAGTTTCATCAGACCAGAGAATCTTGTTTCTCATAGTCTGAGAGTCTTTAGGTGCCTTTTGGCAAACTCCAAGCGGGCTCACATGTGCCTTTTACTGAGGAGTGGCTTCCGTCTGGCCTATCAGGTGGAGTTCTGCAGAGATTTTTGTCCTTCTGGAAGGTTCTCCCATCTCCACAGACGAATTCTAGAGCTCTGTCAGAGTGACCATCTGGTTCTTGGTCACCTCGCTGACCAAGGCCCTTCTCCCCCAATTGCTCAGTTGGGCCGGGCGGCCAGCTCTAGAAAGAGTCTTGGTGGTTCCAAACTTCTTCCATTTAAGAATTATGGAGGCTACTGTGTTCTTGTGGACCTCCAATACTGCATAAATGTTTTGGTACCCTTCCCCAGATTTGTGCCTTTACATAATCCTGTCTTGGAGCACTACGGATAATCTCTTCAACCTCATGGCTTGTTTTTTGCTCTGACATCCACTGTCAACTGTGGGACCTTATATAGACAGGTGTGTGCCTTTCGAAAACATGTCCAATCAATATATTTTTAACACAGGTGGACTCCAATCAAGTTGTAGAAACAGCAAGGATGATCAATGGAAACAGGATGCATCTGAGCTCAATTTCGAGTCTCGTAGCAAAGGTTCTGACTACTTATGTAAATAAGGTATTTCTGTTTTTTATTTTTAATACATTTGCAAACATTTCTAAAAACCTGTTTTTGTTTTGTTATTGTGGGGTATTGTGCGTAGCTTAGATTGCTGAGGATTGTGATTTATTTAATCCATTTTAGAATAAGTCTGTAATTTAACAAAATCTGGAAAAAGTCAACGGGTCTGAATAATCTCTGAAGGCACTTTACATAGATTATTTCCGGTATTGAGTCTAAAGCTGAGCTAGCAATGCTACATCAGTGTCTACTCTGCAGATACAGGGAGACTGTCATTCTCTTTGTTTTGACTAATTGATGAATGTGATGAAAAGGTCACCATCTCGTTATGTTTTCTTATGGAAAATGTATGTGAATTATTCATGTTAATTACCAACGGGCCCATCTTCAATTAGTTCTGTGATTGACAGTGTTGTGTCTGGAGAGGAAGAGGGTATATGTGAAGACAGATCTGCTAACCCTGTAGTTGGAACTGTTGGAGGCAGAGTTTTCACACCTAGATGCAGTTTTGTAATGGAACAGGTGGGCAACCATACCAGGTTTGTGGACGATACTGTAGATGTAGCCTCTAGGTGTGTGTATGTGTGTTTATGTGTGATGTGTGTATGTGCATGTGTGCTCTGGCGTATGCATGTGTGCTGTGTTATCGCCCACAGTTACTGAACACCTTCCCAGCACTGTGCCAATGCTGTGTATCCAGTGAGGCAGCAGACTGCATTAGGCATGGGTCAGTGTGCCTGAGGCCTTCAATGTATCATCAAAACCCTGTGGGGAAAGTGAGTGAACAGAACAGGGGAATCTAACCACCATCCGGCAAGGTGGAGGTGTCTTAAAGCACGATTGTGGCTGTCCAGGTCCGTTATTACAGCAGGAGATCAGGACCTCCTACAGCAGGTGTGACCCACCTCTTACTGAGGATCAAACACTCTGGCCAGAAGAACACAGGGCTTTGGTGAAAACACTGTGGTTGGAATAAAACACACTGATTACAGAGTTTGCACTGTCAACCAGTACTTTTGCCAGGTTGGACTGGAGATGTGTTTTTCAGGATTTCAGGAACCTCTAATATATCAAAGGTTAGGATACCAATGGTGTATCTATACCAATGACACTGGCAATCATTATATATTTATGCCTGTCAAGACATAGGCCACATCCACTTTAAACTACAACTTATAACTGATTTATATAGCATACAGGAAGTCTTCATAAGCACAACATACACTGAGTGTACAAAACATTTCCATGACATAGACTGACCAGGTGAATCCAGGGAAACCTATGATGCCACCTTATTAATGCCACCTGTTAAATCCACTCCAATCAGTGTAGATGAAGGGGAGGAGACAGGTTAAAGAAGATTTTTTAAGCCTTGAGACAATTGAGACATGGATGGTGTATGTGTGCCATTCAGAGAGTGAACGGGCAAGACAAAATATATAAGCGCCTGTCACGATCGTCTTCTGGTGAAAGAGTGGACCAAGTCGCAGCGTGATATGAATACATCTTCCCTTTTATTTATAACGAAGATGAACACAAAACGAAACACTTTTACAAACTATACAAAACAACAAACGACCGTGAAGCTACAAAACGAAAGTGCACACACAAGCTACTAACGTTTAGACATAGACAATTACCCACAATCACCTAAAGCCTATGGCTGCCTTAAATATGGCTCCCAATCAGAGACAACAATAAACAGCTGTCTCTGATTGAGAACCAAACCAGGCAACCATAGACTTTCCTAAACCTCTATACTGAACACAACCCCATACACTATACACAACCCCCTAAACAATACACACACCTTAAACTAGACAAAACACACAAACATCCCCCATGTCACACCCTGACCTAACTAAACTAATAAAGAAAATCAATATAACAGAGGCCAGGGTGTGACAGCGCCTTTGAACGGGATATGGTAGTAGGTGCCAGGTACATCGGTTTGATTGTGCCATGAACTGCAATACAGCTGAGTTTTTCACACTCAACAGTTTCCCGTTTGTATCAAGAATGGTCCACCACCCAAAGGACATCCAGCCATCTTGAAACAACTATGGGAAGCATTGGAACCAACCTGGGCCAGCATCCCTGTGGAAGGCGTTTGACACCTTGTAGAGTCCATGCCCAAACGAATTGAGGCTGTTCTGAGGGCAAAAGGGTGTGCAACTCAATATTAGGAAGGTGTTCCTAATGTTTTGTACACTCAGTGTATACGCTTCACTAATCATCTATAAACCTGTGTCATACTACTTAAAAGCATACACCAGGGGTCTTCAACCTGTTCTTGCCCAGGGACCCCCTCCCAGGTAAACCTATCATATTATAGCAAAAAAACATAAAAATCACGCCTTGTCTTATCAAAAGGTGAATCATAACGGCAAGGAGAAGTAATTAACATTTAAAAATGAATTGATTTGGTAGATAGTTTTTCATTATTTTGAACTCAGCACATTATAATTGGAAGAGGAAGTGTAACTCTAACATAGCCTATTAGCTAGACTGTTAACCCCAAACACATTTTCACTTAGAGCAGCTGTTTAGATGGTTAAACAAAGGTTAGCCATGTGTTGGCAAAAATGTATGTCCTAGTCAAGAAAGCTCAACAGCAGCCAAAGGCACTTGCCGCACTGGTAGACTATTCGTGAGTGCTTTTTCAAAGCCTATGTTAGATACTCCAGTTAGTGTAATTAGCTCCAATGAGTGTAATTTGCTGTTAGGAGTTGGGAAATAAAGTTGACATCATTAGAAAGAAGATTTTCATCTTCATTCATAGTATTCAAGCACTCGAGAAAAACTAATTGCCTGCTGATGGGCCTTCAATGGTGGATAGGCTTTCCATTGAAGTCAGACTGGTTGGGTAGGTTTATGCCAGGGATGGGCAACTCCAGTCCTCGGGGGCCGGAGTGGCGTCATACTTTTTCCCCATCCCTGGCAAACACAGCTGATTAAACTGATTGCATTCTAAACCCAGGTTTTTGTGTCAGGGGGTTGGGTACTCTGACAGTGTAAAAACAAATAAAGAGCTTTTTGAGAGGGCTTTCATTTTTTTTTTTAAATCCAATGACGTTGAATAAATGTGTTATGACGGTTGTTATGAATGTCACTGCAACACTCATAAAGGTGTTTTAACTGCTTTCATAGAGGTGTTATGTATACCCCCTTCATTTAAAGTGCTAGAGATAAGGTCATCCATTATAAAGCACAGCTTTTCGGGGAGTAATGTCACACTTTTAACACCAGTATGACATTAGCTTATAGATGATTAGTGAAGCATCTATGTCTTGCTTATGAAAACTTTATGTATGCTTTTATTAAACCCTTTATAAATTGTAGTTTGTTTAGAGTGGGACCGATCCATGTTCACTGTGTTATTGGCTTAATATATCTTAGCAGAGCTTAGAGCAGAGTGTAACAACTGAAGCTAAGGCTTTAAGGCTTTGTGAGGTTGTCCCTAGGTGAAAGCAGAGATCTTATTTCTCCCTTATGTTCCAAGTGATGACAGACCAGTATTGATGCATGGGTACGCTGTGTTATCTTCTGTCACATGAAACTGCAGATGGTTGAACTCCAATATGCCAGCTCAAACATTATTTATTTCCTTATTTACTGACATTGAAAGGTACAGCCAGTACTGTATATCTGATTAGATACTCCTGGCTATACAGGAGTATTGATGTGAGTGTCTAGGGCTCTATTTAGTCAAATCAGTACATTTCTAATCTTGCTTTTAGTGTACCACAGTGGACCATGTTGTATCAAACAGATCACTCAAAGCCTTCCCACAATGTAATACCAGTCCCGGTTGGTTCCATTTTGTTTCATGCAGAGATAGCGAGGACAGTTCAGTTGCTATAGCTACATACAGTGAGTTCTCCTTATTATCTGTAGTCTTTATTCTTAAACAATATCTCCCCTCTTCTCCTTCAGGGCCAATAGGTCTGTTGTTATGCTTTCTCACTCACAAAAGCTGGTGTCCCGACCCTGTTGAAATGTGAACGTGCGACCCAGGGAGGTTGGTAAACTCTACAGGGGACAGGAGGCTGTTTCTCTCCCCCTCCAGTGCCTGCTGCTTTGACCCCACTATCGTTCTGCGCTGTTGCTTTATTGATTTCAAAACCCCCCTCTCATGTTTATTTTAAGACACTCTGCGATGCGAACACACATTCTAGCATAACTGCATGAAATGTGGCTGCTCATTAGGACATGTAGTGTCCGTGTCTGTGTCAGTCAGTCAGTAGCTGTTTTATGATGGGGCATTAATCAAATGAGTTGTGTTTTGTGCTGTCTATCTGTGTGCATCATAGTGGTACAGCTGAACGTAAATACAATTACTGAAAATAATGAAGCAATGAAATGTGCAGCTGTCATATGCTCCCAAAAGTTATTTGTTTGTAAAACACACACATGTACTATTTACAATTTAGAAATGTGTGCTTTTATTCATACAAGTAATAATTATTCTGTCGAGCAGAAGGTGAATCAGTGGGACGTAGCTATGGTTTCTTTAATTACTGACACAACATAGTTAGTTGGTATTCATTCAACCCTCAATCTGTAAAGTATGGGAGATATGTAAAAAAAACAATGCTAACCACGTGACCAAGCCTCTGTCTCACCACCCCTTTATACAATTCAGCAACAGAAGTCAGTCAGAAGTCAGTGTGCAGTGCCAAGATCCCCTCCCAAAAAGATCCAATACTCAAAGACATTTAACGGTGCACCACATTGACATGAAACATGTTGAGGACAGTTTGCCCCATTACAGTCAATAGCGATTTCAGGAGACAGCAACAACCTGGTTATTTAAGATCTTCTGGCTCACTTCAGATGAAAAGGTTAATTACACAAGATATCGTATTCCAGAAAATAATAATTCAACGTGGTTGTGAGCAGTGAAGGGTTGCTGGACAGGGAACAATTACCAGTGCTCATTTGACCCAAAGGGCATAAGTTGTATTTCAAAAAGAAAATCCACTAAACATGCACAGGGAAGTGAAAATGGCATGCCTGGAGACTCAGAAAGTTAATACCTGTCTTATTATTGGAGGGAAGGAGCAGTGGAATTTGAAGAATATGTACAATCTGTCCTGTCGTCTGGCAGTGACAAGACCTGTATTTATCTGTATTGGCTGTTACTTCTATGCTTCTGCTGCCAAATCTGTTACTGTCAAACGCCTTGAGCAGTGCAGTTGGATACTAATGAGGTACTGTAGTTCCTATGATCTGTACGATGTTGTTTTATTCACATAGTTTTTCTAATTAGAGATATACAAAGCAATTATAATGACATTTCCCACAGTTGTGTATTAAAAGTTAGATGTCTTCTGTGTATAACCTTTTCTTTAAATGTCTCTGTATTCATGAAATTTGCTTAATCAGACATTTTCCTGGCTCTGCCTGGCCTGTCCACATCTTGCTCTTTAAGACTGAAACAGTAGTTCCAACCACTGGTTGCAACCACTCAATACTGTATTTCTTTATATTTATGAATCAAGTAACATTGCATTTTGTCTTTAATGCATCTAAATAAATATTGACCATTAAAGAACAAACTAGCTCATAAATGGTCATTGATGTAAAGATAAAATCCGTCACAGGCAACGTCGTGCCACGTCTTGGCATCCTGTCATTGGCTTTGGCTCATGTGATGGGAGAGCTTGGATTTATGTTGTGACGAGAGGGCCATGATAGGGCAAACAATTGGATGGCCAACTCTGTGATGGATGTCTCCATGTTGAAGGTCTGAACACACTAAACGCAGTACTGCAGAGAGACTCTGCGAAAGAGGGGTGGAAGCCTACGGCTTGCGAAGAAGCTACTGCACTGAGGCTCGCTGTCTAGCTAGAGGATATCAGACTAGATAATGACTTGCACACATACACATGCACGCACACGAACACACACACAGAGGCCCAGTGTGACTGATCACCTCTTTTCCTCAGGCACACACCCTGGTCTAATGATGGGGTTGCTCATCTGACGGGGAGAGTTGAAGGAGGAGAGTAATCTCACACTCTCTTCACCAACCACCTTCAGTAGCAACAGATGTGGAGCTTCACAATGACACACAATAAAAACAGTTACCTCTGATCCACCCTTTATTATCCCCTCTGTTCCCCTATTCAGTCATGAATGCTTAATAAGGTGAGCCATAATACTGACATGGTCCACACACATACTAGCAACACTACACTAGAAGTAAACACACTGGTCCAATGCAACTATTATTGGCCACCGTATTAACATTTAGTTGCACATGTTTGAAATTTGTAACTAAATCAAGCCAATCGTGATATCATTTTTATCAAATGAAAAAAAGTCCAATAAAGCTATTTGAAATGACACAGATTATATTATTTCACCATTGAAGATGAAACTTTTCAATGAAATATAGGGCTTCTACTCCTTTATTCTTATACTGTTAGATTAATCAGCCTTACGGTTTCTGATGCTCGTGATAGGTCGTTATTGCATTAGGAGCAGGAATAGAAAACCTAGATGAGGAAAGTTGCAGCTGTCTGGTATCAACGTGAGATCAGCTAAATCACTGGTTTACTTGTGTGGGTTTTGCATTGCAATCAAGCTTATTTTAGCACGCAGGTGCATGTAATCTCCCATTACATTAATAACGCTTTAATAAAACCAGCGCTAACACAGTGCTAAGGTGCGAAGTTAAGCGTCTTCGGTGCAATTGGCCAACTGAGTCCATTTGGCAGAGGATCGTTCATTCCTTACACTCACTGTGGCCCATTCAGAGAGAGACAAATGGACACAACCATGTCCAGGCCCTGATTTCAGGCTTCTGTAGCCATGAAAGAAAAACTGCTGCTGGGCAAACTCCCCACCACCTCTCCTTCCGGGGTTGAGAGGACACCCTTCTATGCAGCTTCCAATGTGTAAATGACTGTTATTGCAGCACACAAACAAATCAAATAGCTCAATCCCTCTGAGTAGCGCCAGACACACAAACAGTATCTGAATCTGGAGTCTCTCCCAGCTTTATCTCTAACAGCCTAAGGGAGATGATTGCCTTCTTTTGAAGAGTACACTCATTTTTTTTGTTTTGTTCCAGTGTTGTCTTGATTATTGGGCGGGAATAAGCATGCTAGTAGCTTGGTGGGGATCAATAATACCCATCATGGAGATTTACCAGCAGTCTTTCTGATACAGGGTCTGTGTTCTTTTCTGTGTAATCATAGACGACTATGATCATGTAGGAAGTTGTGAGTCATGCTTGAGGGTCAGGTAAGTCCATCACAGCAGAGATGTTGCGTGTGTTTGATGGTGGGAGCCTGTATAGATGTGATAGTTCCACTTTAAATGAACTATAACTTATAAATACTTTAGCATACATAAAGTCTTCATAAGCACAACATAGATGTTTCACAAATCATAATTAACTTATGTAATACTGTGCAACATCTTCAGCTGACCACCTTGGAGCGATTTTTCGCCTATATTTGCGATTTGGGACCAGGCTAATAGTGGGTTTTGTCACATATGGCAATGAACCCTACGTAGGGAGCTGTAACGCTATGCTTCATGCTACCTTTATAAATGTACCTACAATTTGTGAAGAGTCTACGTTGTGGCTAAAGTGGGCCCGGTCAATCCTGGGATAAGGAGAAGTGAAACTCCTATTAAATATTTTTGTGATCATTAGAGTTTGGCCAATCACATGACTGCAAGGTTTGTCTTCAAATTGAGGAGTGTCTTTTTTCCCGTTTCTTTGCAAAGCTCGAATGGGCATCCAACAGTAACAATATATACTAACTGTTTAAAGTACAAGATAAATGTATATATGATTTGTAAAGAATCTACACTACCGGTCAAAAGTTTTAGATCACCTACTGTACTCATTCAAGGGTTTTTCTTTATTTTTACTAATTTCTACATTGTAGAATAATAGTGAAGACATCAAAACTATGAAATAATGTAGTAACCAAAAAAGTGTTAAACAAATCAAAATATTTTTTCTATTTGAGATTCTTCTAATAGCCACCCTTTGCCTTGATGACAGCTTTGCACACTCATTGCATTCTCTCAACCAGCTTCATGAGCTAGTCACCTGGAATGCATTTCAATTAACAGGTGAGCCTTATTAAAAGTTAATATGTGGAATTTCTTTCCTTCTTAATGCGTTTGAGCCAATCAGTTGTGTTGTGACAAGGTAGGGGTGGGGGGTGTTATACAGAAGATGTCCCTATTTGGTACTTGACCAAGTCCATATTATGGCAAGAACAGCTCAAATAATCAAAGAGAAATGACAGTCCATCATTATTTTAAGACATGAAGGTCAGTCAATACTGAACATTTCAAGAACTTTGAAAGTTTCTTCAAATGAAGTTGCAAAAACCATCAAGCGCTTTGATGAAACAGGCTCTCACGAGGACCGCCACAGGAATGGAAAACCCAGAGTTACCTCTGCTGCAGAGGATAAGTTCATTAGAGTTACCAGCCTCAGAAATTGTAGCCCAAATAAATGCTTCACAGAGTTCAAGTAACAGACACATTTCAACATCAATTGTTCAGAGGAGATATTGTGAATCATGCCTTTGTGGTTGAATTGCTGCAAAGAAACCACTACTAAAGGCCACCAATAATAAGTAATAAAAAAGTAGGAATAATTCAAATGATGAATAAACTATTTACTAATTCATTATAAATGCTTTATTACCATGTGTTATTATAGTGCTACAAATTTAGTCCATGTTTCACATGTTTGATTTTTGCCAAACTAGCCTCTATAATGCCAGACACTGAGCATCGATTTGTGTTTTGAGAAGATGTCTGAATGTGAAACAGCCACGTCACACTTTGTCCTGGACTTCATGTACATTCAGTATCTACCTCAAGTACCTCAAGTACTGGTACTCTCTCTATATAGCTCCATTTTTGTGCATTGTATTTTATTCCTCTTATGTTACAAAAAAAAAATTATCATAATTTTTTTACTGCATTGTTGGGAAGGGCTTGTAAGTAAGCATTTCACTGTCAAGTCTACACCCATTTTATTCGGCGCATGTGACAAAGAACATTTGATTTGAGGAATTAATGCAGTGGAACAGCAGGGCAGCGTGACCATACCTCAGCCCAAAGCTGGTTAAAGATGCATCAACGCACCAGTGTACACACACAATCACAAACATTTCCCTGTCAGCTCCAGAGTGCATTGTGACTAATGTTCTTATTATCTCACAGCCTCATCTACGCCTGCAAGGAAGACATAGGGAGAAATACATGTTATCTTTTTAAGAGCCGAAATCAGTCTGGAAGCAAATGGGAAAGCATGATCTAAAACAAAAATAAATCTGTTGCATCCTTATCTTACTGTATCTGCTTTATTATAGTCACACTGGATTGTAAATCACCAAGAGATGCATGCTGTCATTTCAAGTGGGGTAAATATCATGCAGATAACTATGAAGTAGTGGAGATGTCACCTTACCTTGTATTATGAACTTGCACAATCGGCAAGATGTGCCCTTGCCAAAGGAGTAGCATCTGATTTAGAGCTATATGGAGTCTAACAATGACTAGGTCAGAGCTGCAACCCCCAATGTGCTTCACTGTAAAAAATAGCATATGGCTTGTATCATGCTAATTCAATTCCTCACAACTTCATAGTCAAATACATGAACAAGACATGAATAAGCCACATCTTGATGTCATCTAGTGCCATGTTGTCATGGTAATATCATGTATGTTTGATATGATCTAGCGCCATGTTGTCATGGTAATATCATGTATGTTTAATATGATCTAGTTCCATGTTATCATGGTAATATCATGTATGTTTGATATATTCTAGTGCCATGTTGTCATGGTATCACGACTACCGCCGAAGTTGGTCCCTCTCCTTGTTCGGGCGGCGTTCGGCGGTCGAAGTCACCGACCTTCTAGCCATCGCTGATCCTCTTTTCATTTTTCTTTGGTTTTGTCTTGTCTTCCATCACACCTGGTTCCAATCCCATCAATTACATGTTGTGTATTTAACCCTCTGTTCCCCCTCATGTCCTTGTCGGTGATTGTTTATTGTAAGTGCTTGTGCACGTCTGTCCTGGTGTGCGTCGGGTTATGTACCCATTTATTGATTGTTCTGTTTTCCGGTGGGTTTTTGTTATTAAACTGCGCCGTTGGAAACACAGTTTTTGCTCTCCTGCGTCTGACTTCTCTGCCGCCAGTACGCACCCCTTACACATGGTAATATCATGTGTGTTTGATATGATCTAGCTCCATGTTGTCATGGTAATATCATGTGTGTGTGATATCATCTAGTGCTATGTTGTCATGGTAATATCATGTATGTTTGATATGATCTAGTGCCATGTTGTCATGGTAATATCATGTATGTTTGTGTCATTACCCTGATTGCACTATGCTTCATCTTGTAATGGGCACTGTTACAGTGAACATAATAGGTCTGCGACAGTAGACCACATAATCATCCTATTAATTAATCCACTATAGCATGCTAGGCCTATTAAATCTCATTCTAATTCACCAGATGCGACACAGATACTCAGTCATTTACCCCAAAATGTGAAGGATAATTACCCAAATGGAGGGTGGTAATATATCTGCAGGGACTTTTATATGTGCTTTAAATAAGGAAGTGGCACATATTCCTGCATATTTTCAAGGATTATGACACATTTGTTGGCCCGTTTATTATTCTTACTGTGATAGAAACAGATTGTGGGGGGACAGATCCGCATGGCAGCTTCAGCGGGTGAGAGTTTACAAGAACGGTGGAATGCATGCTTTTATTTCATTGTGCATAAAATTATATTTAGTTTTATTTCAACAGTGCTTTTTATCATGCGTTTTGTCATTAGCCGCAGGCTTAAAACCCCTAAGACCAAATTTACAGCAAAGCAAGACGCCTTAACTAGAGGTGTCCTACGCATATAGATACAGTGGAGAGAGAGGGAGAGAAAGAATGTGTATGGATGTGTTCCGTTTGTATTGGCTGAAGAACAGACAACAGGCTTG
This sequence comes from Salvelinus namaycush, assembly GCF_016432855.1. Classification (NCBI taxonomy): domain Eukaryota; kingdom Metazoa; phylum Chordata; class Actinopteri; order Salmoniformes; family Salmonidae; genus Salvelinus; species Salvelinus namaycush. Next base: position 23,331,090 of record NC_052328.1, read on the forward strand.
ACACGCTCTACCAGGTGAACAAGCCCAGGTTGGTGTACAGTAACAGACCAGCTGGTGAGAGGCCGCTCTGGAAGGTAGGCAGTATTACAAACACATTACAAACCCCAAGCTTGTAAGTCATCATGGCATTACTTCCTCCTTCCCCCTGTTCTGCAGTACTCCACTATGGACTTTATTATGCATGACACTGTGTACACACTGATACTGTCAGTAGCATATCTGATGGCTCTCTGCTCCTAGCAATCTGCTCTCCACCGCACCAAGCTGATGGAATTAATGTGTCATAGATGGACTTTCAATAACATGTCACAGCCACCATATGTCAAATTATGGGAGGATGAATGTGTTCTCAGTCTTGGCCTTGTATTGAAGTGCATTGTGTGGGGGAGTGTGACTATGTGTTTGTGCTGCTTTCAGGACAGCACAGTGGTATTATTATGGAAATAATGGGTGTCTTCTTGCAGTGTACATGTCAGGCAGTCACAACATAGAAATGTGCATTGTGTTGTGCCCCAGTGTTCGTGTTATGTATTAAATAAGTACAGAGTGGAGATGATAAACATGAGTGTAACGTCAGTATGTTTCCTCAGGTGTATTCACTAGAAACCAAATGGAAGCAGAGAGAATGAAACGAGGAGGGACGTACATGAATTTGTTCAATAGAAACTCTTGGTTACGTTGCAAAAACGTTTTCCGTTGTGGAACATTTTGCTACAGTGCAAAACAAATTTCAACAGTGTGCGACTAATGAATACTCTCAAGAGTTTCAGGGTACACATTACAACCCTGTTAAATGTCCAAAGGCCATGGGTACTCCATTTCCAATCCTACGGACTCCCTATGCTGTAGATTTCTTTCTAAATATTACTTAAAAGAACTGAGACTTCTAAGGTTCAATTAGATGGTGGAATTGTTAACACTTTACTTGAAAGGTGTCACGTTCCTGACCTGTTTTCTGTGTTTTGGTATGTGTTTATTGGTCAGGGCGTGAGTTTGGGTGGGTAGTCTATGTTTTCTGTTTCTATGTTGGTTTTGGGTTGCCTGGTATGGCTCTCACTTAGAGGCAGGTGTTTGACGTTTCCTCTGATTGAGAGTCATATTAAGGTAGGTTGTTCTCACTGTTTGTTTGTGGGTGATTGTCGTCCGTGTCTGTGTCTGCGCACCACACGGGACTGTAGCGTTTGTTCGTTCGTTTGTTATAGTCTGTACCTGTTCCTACGTGCTTCGTGTTATATGTAAGTTCTTATGGTTTAGGTCAGTCTACATTCGTTTTTGTTATTTTTGTAATCCTTCCAAGTGTTTGTTTTCGTGTTTCGTCGTTTGCTTTAATTAAATCATTATGTATTCACAACCCGCTGCACTTTGGTCGAATCACTACTCCTCCTCTTCGTATGAAGAGGAGGAGGAATGCCGTTACAAAAGGTGTTGACATCAGGAATTCATAACACCTCCGTGTCATCATTTATAACACTTTCATGAGCATTGCAGTATCATTTATAATAACCTTCACAACAGATGTATTCAACATCATTAATAAGTTGTTTTCAAAATGAAAGTCCTGTCAAAGAGATCTTCACACATCCATTCATCCAGGAAATTTCTATTTTTACAGCCACAGTACCCAAAGTGTTATCCAAAGAACACATATTTTTGGCTTATCTGGGCAGAGAACACGCTGTAGGCTTAACATGACATTTACGATTGGTGTCCAGGCCAGAACATTGTGCAATGCAGTTTTACTCTGTTTACATCAGATACGGATTTCCCGGATATTGTCAAAGAATGGTTTATTTGAATAAGATCTTCAGTCATTTCAACGCATTTCATGAATTGTTTATGGTACAGGGCTTTTCATAGAGCTAGTATTACAATATCAAGACAACTCGTTTATAGAGATAGTTCACCCAAATAGAAAAATAACATAATATTGGTTTCCTTACCCTGTAAGTAGTCTATGGACAAGGTGTGACAGCAATCCATGCTTCGGTTTAGTTTGCCTGGCACGGTTTTCAAATGTTGTTTTAAATGTTGTACACGGGGTGGAAGGCAGCCTAGCACTTAGAAATGCGAGCCAGCAACCGGAGGGTTCAAATCCTGGGTCCAATGGAAAGCATCTGTAGGTCTTTAGCTGTTGTACACACGAGATTGTGTCATTCCGAACTATATCCGCAACATTCTATTCAAATTCCGTGTGCTTGTGGGTGGCCTACACGAAGAAGTATCCAACAAATTAGAATATGTTGCGAATACATTTTATGTGTACAACATCTAAAGACCTGCATCACTATACTGAGAGCTTTGCTGTTTCTAAAATGACCTACTTGGGTGTCTTTGGAGCCTTTGTTCATGTTTTATCTGTGCCCCTGCAACCGCAGAACGAGCAGGAGGAAGTCTATCGCTCATTGGCTAAGTTTCTCATGACCAAGTGAAATTGCAAAAAAAAGATGAATACCTCCTCCCAAAAAGATTTGTTTAAAAAAAAGTGAACTTGTGCTTTAAATTACAAAAACAATTCAACTTGGGTTAACATTCTGGGAAACTATCCCTTTAATTGAGGGTGTTCTGTATTGCTCTTTTACTGTAATAAAACATTTACAAGATACAAGATGATATTTGTAAAAGAACCCACCACCAAGGTAGAGTGTGTGTGTGTGTGTGTGTGTGTGTGTGTGTGTGTGTGTGTGTGTGTGTGTGTGTGTGTGTGTGTGTGTGTGTGTGTGTGTGTGTGTGTGTGTTTCCCGACCCCTGCTGTCTCAGCCTCCAGTATCTATGATGCAGTAGTCTAGGTTTCGGGGAGCTAGTCAGTCTGTCCTATCTGGTGTAATTCTCCTGTATTATCTGGTGTAATTATCCTGTCTTATCTGATGTAATTCTCCTGTCTTATCTGATGTAATTCTCCTGTCTTATCAGGTGTAATTCTCCTGTCTTATCTGGTGTCCTGTGTGAACTTAAGTATGCTACCTCTAATTCTCCCATCTCTGTCTCTCTTGCTTTCTCTCCCCTCCCAGAGGACCTGAGCCATAGGACCATGCCTCAGGACTACCTGGCCTGACGACTCCTGGCTGTTCCTGTCCCAAGTCCACCTGTTCTTGCTGCTGATCCAGTTTCTGCTGTTCTGCCTGCGGCTATGGAACCCTGACCTGTTCACCAGATGTGCTACCTTGTCATGTTGCCGCTCAAGTGGAACATTGACCTGTTCACCGGACGTGCTACCTTATCCCGGACCTGCTGTTTCGACACTCGTTTTCTCTCTCCCTCTCGCCCTCCCTCTCTCTCCCTCCCTTCCCCTCTACCGCACCTGCTGTCTCAATCTCTGAATGCTCGGCTATGAAAAGCCAACTGACATTTATTTCTGAGGTGCTGACCTGTTACGCCCTCTATAACCACTGTGATTATTATTTGACCCAGCTGGTCATCTAAGAACATTTGAACATCTTGAAGAACGATCTGGCCTTAATGGCTGTGTACTCTTATCTCCACCGGGCACAGCCAGAAGAGGACTGGCCACCCCTCAGAGCCTGGTTCCTCTCTAGGTTTCTCTTACGTTCCTGCATTTCTAGGAAGTTTTTCCTAACCACTGTGCTTCTACATCTGCATTGCTTTCTCTTTGGGGCTTTAGGCTGGGTTTTTGTATAAGCACTATGTGACATCTGCCGATGTTAAAAGGGCTTTATAAATAAGCGTGTGTGTGTGTGTGTGTGTGTGTGAGAGAGAGAGGGTTGTGGCAGTTACCTGCAGAGGGAGGATAAAACATGGCTGAAGAAAGCAGAGAGAACTTGGTCAACGTCCTAAACATCCTAAAACCACAATCCAGACAGCCATCAACCAAAACTCCAGTGTCCTCTAACTGTCAGCTGACTACATGTCGCAGGAGCATGACACTACAATCTGAACCTTCAGTGTTCCAGTTTTACCATGATGTGTTCTCTGTGCTGTAGTAAATGCTGAGAACCCTGAGTGTGTTACTGCTATAAAGCCCTGCTGTGATGGATCCTGTTAGCACTGGCTGCCTCACTGAGCACCTGGGAACTGCAGCAACAGTGCATTGTTTACTGTAACAATTTAAACAAATACCTCTACTTCTGTTATGAATATTAATGTTAAATGGAGCTGCTTTGAAAGGCAATAGCGTATATCATTTTCAAAACAAACAGGGCAAAAATCTGGCCTCAATTAACAATATACTCTCCTCTTTTTTCTCCCTCTCTCTCTCTCCTTTCCATCTTTCCTTCTCTCTCCCCTATATGTACTAACCTGCATACTGAGGCGGGGAGGTATGTAATGACCCATGTCTGGCCAATTATTTCTGGCCTCTACACAGGTGACCACCTGCATATAGGACATTGGATGGACACAATCACACATCCATGTCACCTTGCTGTGTGTGTGTGTGTGTGTGTATGTGTGTGTGTGTGTAACGGTGTTCCTCCTCCTCTTCATCCGAAGAGGAGGAGCATGGATTGAACCAAGGCGCAGCGTTGTGAAATGACATGATTTATTAAACAAGACGAAAAAACGAACTACACTTGAATAATTAACAAAACAAATAAACGATGTAGACAGACCTGGACGACGAACTTACATGAAACACGAAGAACGCAATAACAGGAAAACTGACTACACAAAAAACCGAACGAACAAACATACCGAGAACAGTCCCGTGTGGCGCAACATACACAGACACGGAAGACAACCACCCACAACAAACAGTGTGAAAACACCTACCTTAATATGACTCAATCAGAGGAAACGACACACACCTGCCTCTAATTGAGAGCCATATTAGGTACCCATTAACCAACATAGAAACAGAAAACATAGACTGCCCACCCAAACTCACGTCCTGACCAACTAACACATACAAAAACTAACAGAAAACAGGTCAGGAACGTGACATAACCCCCCCCTTAAGGTGCGAACTCCGGGCGCACCAGCACAAAGTCTAGGGGAGGGTCTGGGTGGGCATCTGACCACGGTGGTGGCTCAGGCTCAGGGCGAGGTCCCCACCCCACCATAGTCAATCCCAGCTTACATCTCCCCCTTAGAATGACCACCCTCTCTCTCCACCCACCTAATATAAGGGGCAACACCAAGACAAGGTAGCTCAGGACAGCGAGGTAGGTCGAGATAGAGAGGTAGCTCAGGATAGAGAGGTAGCTCAGGATAGAGAGGTAGCTCAGGATAGAGGGGCAACTCAGGATAGAGGGGCAACTCCGGACTGAAAGGCAGCTCCGGACAGAGAGACAGCTCTGGACTGAGGGGCAGTTCCGGATTACTGGCAGCTCCGGGCTGGCTGACGGCTCTGGACGCTCATGGCTGGCTGACGGCTCTGGACGCTCATGGCTGGCTGACGGCTCTGGACGCTCATGGCTGGCTGACGGCTCTGGACGCTCATGGCTGGCTGACGGCTCTGGACGCTCATGGCTCACTGGCGGCTCTTGACGCTCATGGCTCACTGGCGGCTCTTGACGCTCAATACAGACGGGCAGTTCATGCGGCACTTGGCAGACGGACAGTTCAGGCGCCGTTGGGCAGACGGCAGACTCTGGCCGGCTGAGACGCACTGTAGGCCTGGTGCGTGGTGCCGGAACTGGAGGCACCGGACTGGAGACACGCACTTCAAGCCTAGTGCGGGGAGCAGGGACAGGGCACACTGGACTCTCAAAGCGTACTATTTGCCTGGTGCGTGGTACCGGCACTGGTGGCACCGGGCTGAGGGCACGCACATCAGGACGAGTACGGGGAAAAGGAACAGTGTGTACAGGGCTCTGGAGACGCACAGGTGGCTTAGTGCGTGGTGCCGGAACTGGAGGCACTGGGCTGGAGACACGCACCATAGGGAGAGTGCGTGGAGGAGGAACAGGGCTCTGGAGACGCACTGGAAGCCCGGTGCGTAGTGTAGGCACTGGTGGTACTGGGCTGGGGCGGGGAGGTAGCGCCTGAAATACCGGACCGTGCAAGCATACTGGCTCCCTTGAGCATTGAGCCTGCCCAACCTTACCTGGTTGAATGCTCCCCGTCGCCGACCAGTGCGGGGAGGTGGAATAACCCGCACCGGGCTATGTAGGCGAACCGGGGACACCATGCGTAAGGCTGGTGCCATGTATGCCGGCCCGAGGAGACGCACTGGAGACCAGACGCGTTGAGCCGGCATCATGGCACCTGGCTCAATGCCCAATCTAGCCCTACCAGTGCGGGGAGGTGGAATAACCCGCACCGGGCTATGCACTCGTACAGGAGACACCGTGCGCTCTACTGCGTAACACGGTGTCTGCCCGTACTCCCGCTCTCCACGGTTAGCCTGGGAAGTGGGCGCAGGTCTCCTACCTGCCCTTGGCCCACTACCTCTTAGCCCCACCCCCAAGAAATTTTTGGGGTTTCTTCACGGGCTTCCGTGCTAGCCACGTACCTTCATAAATCCGGTTTTGAGCTTCATTCTCCGGTTTCCAGCCACGTCTCTTTGCTGCCTCCTCATACCACCGCTCCTGGGCTCGCTGCTTCCATCTCCTCACGAGCGCGGCGATATTCCCCAATGTGCGCCCAGTGTCCTTCTCCCTCTAATACCTCCTCCCAAGTCCATGAGTCCTGATCTCTTGGCCGCTGCTCGAACTCACGCTGCTTGGTTCTGGATCGGTGGGTGGTTCTGTAACGGTGTTCCTCCTCCTCTTCATCCGAAGAGGAGGAGCATGGATTGAACCAAGGCGCAGCGTTGTGAAATGACATGATTTATTAAACAAGACGAAAAAACGAACTACACTTGAATAATTAACAAAACAAATAAACGATGTAGACAGACCTGGACGATGAACTTACATGAAACACGAAGAACGCAATAACAGGAAAACTGACTACACAAAAAACCGAACGAACAAACATACCGAGAACAGTCCCGTGTGGCGCAACATACACAGACACGGAAGACAACCACCCACAACAAACAGTGTGAAAACACCTACCTTAATATGACTCTCAATCAGAGGAAACGACACACACCTGCCTCTAATTGAGAGCCATATTAGGTACCCATTAACCAACATAGAAACAGAAAACATAGACTGCCCACCCAAACTCACGTCCTGACCAACTAACACATACAAAAACTAACAGAAAACAGGTCAGGAACGTGACAGTGTGTGTGTGTGTGTGTGTGTGTGTGTGTGTGTGTGTGTGTGTGCATACATATATTTAGTTGTTTAAGCGTGTGTTTAGTATGGAAATGTATTCCTATAATCATAAGCTATCTCAGGGGACTTCCACCTAAAGCAATGACCCATACCATTGACAGCAGTGACCAATAATATTGCTTGTTTGTCCTATTGTGTAAATTTGCCCCCGTTGTGAAACTAGCAACTGTGAAAAAAGGGGTAGTGTGAGGCTTTTAAAATGATTTAATTTTCCTCTTTATGAAGGGCTTGGGCCAGATGGGCTCTTGTTACAAAATCAGGACTAACAAGTCAATGCACCTTTTCTCTCTGTCATTAGAAATAATAATTTTACAATCAACATCACATAGGCAAAATGTATAGTTTACAACATATAAGCACCTTAAACTGAGAATCAGCAATATGACGTTGTCACAAGCAGCACCACAGACGTTACAGATGAGCACAATGCAAGATGACGCACTACGATGCACTCACAGAGTATACCATGTGTACGGGTGTGTTACAATAGCTACAACGTGATAGATGTGTGTAACGCTCTGGGTGTCGGGGGGTGTGAAGTCAGACGCAGGAACAACAGAGCTTCAATACGGTGCTTTCTTTTTAATGCACAACCGGCATACCAATGTCCAATACGGACTTACTGGGTGTCATAAACAAACGTCCAAACACGGAAGACAAAACCCAGTCCACAATACATACATCCACTCCCGAATCCAAAAGTACAAATGAACAATCCCGCACAAAGAAGCGTACGGGCTGGCTGACTAATAAAGCCACACTAATTACCAATTACCTAAACCCAGGTGATACAAATAAACACATAAGGAGGGGGAGGAAAAAGAGTCAGTGGCAGCTAGTAGGCCGGTGACGACGACCGCCACCCGAACGGGAAGGAGAGCCTGCCTCGGTTGAAGTCGTGACAATGTGGGACTGGAAACAGCTGAGAAGTTTAGCCTTGCATATCAATGCTTTTAGTTGTGGAAATCGACCCGATATTGCTGTTTACTTCGCGCATCGCTGGCTCTACCTTTAAGGAGAGATTATTTTCAAACATCAATTTTCAATTAGTTAAATTTTTAACAAATCTGTATATATACAGTGGGCTCTGAAATTACCCCCAAGATATGCTAACCTCTCACCCTTAGCAATAACAGGGAAGTTTAATATGTCTTGGGGGTATGATCTTTGAACCTCTATAACTTTCTCGATCATCATTATTCACGATTCATTCAGGATGATTAGTAATCATGGTAGCACAATACATTATTTACCATTCATTTATTTTGGGCACCAAATAATCTGAAGCACAACCAAAACGAACTGCAAACGTGTCCAACAAGTTTGTAGTCACAAGCTTGATGTAGTCATTGCGTGCTAGGAATATGGGACTAAATCCTTAACTTTTGACTACTTTAGTTAAAAAAATCTTTAGAGGTGTCAATAATTTTGACCCCTACCATTTTGAGAAAAAAGTATTACTTGTTAAACAAAATGTATTTCTCTGAGCAATTGGATTAATATAAAATAATATCCCTAATTTTGGGGGAATAGAATATAGCTCTGTATTTGAAATGATTGATTTTATTATTATTGCTCATCTTTATCAAGGATATCAATAATTTCAGACAACACTGTATGTTACCTAGTTAAGGGACTATAATGCTGAACAATAAATACAATGGATATATTTGATGAATAATTGGTATTTATTTGAGATGCAGTGGAGTTTGTGTTATTATTCCAAAACAACATCAAACTATAATGTTACCCCAGGCTCAGTCCTGGAAATGAAAAGCTTGCTCACCTTTACTACTGTAGGTGGGCTGTTATATTATGTACTGGGTATTCCTACCTGGCCTGAAAACACTCAGACTGAGACAAACCCACTTAGCCTAATCAGTCAATGATCTGATTTAATTTTGTTGAGACATAATGTTCTAGCGAGAACATACAGGTTCAGAGACTCTTAACTCTGCTGTCCACTCTTGATAATACTGTCATCTAGCCGGGGCACAGTTCTCAGTGTGTATTCATCCTCATGATATCAGTAGACAAAAACATACAGTGCCTTCAGAAAGTGTTGATGCCACTTGACTTATTTCACATTTTGTTGTGTTACAGCCTGAATTCAAAATGGATCAAATAAAAAAATGTATCACCCATCTCCACACAACACCCCATAATGACCAAGTGAAAACATGTTTTTAGATAGTTTTGCACATTTATTTACAATGAAATACATGTTGTCAATATATGTTAAAATTACCTTTGGCAGCGATTACAGCTGTGAATCTTTCTGGGTAAGTCTGTAAGAGCTTTGCACACCTGGATGGTACAATATTTGCGCATTATTATTTTTAAAGTTCTTCAATCTCTGTTAAGTCAAAACTGTAAATAGGCCACAAAAACATTCAATGTCATCTTGGTAAGCAACTCCAGTGTATATGTGGCCTTGTGTTGTAGGTTATTGTCCTGCTGAAAGGTGAATTTGTATCCCAGTGTCTGTTGGAAAGCAGACTGAACCAGGTTTTCCTCTAGGATTTTGTCTGTGCTTAGCACTATTCTGTTTATTTTTATCGTAAAAAAAACTCCCTAGTCCTTGCCGATGACAAGCATACCCATCACATGATGCAGCCATCACCATGCTTGAAAACATGAAGGGTGGTACTCAGTGATGTGTTATGTTGGATTTTCCCCATTCCTGACAAAGTTAATTTTCTGTACAGACTTCCTTCGTTTCCCTTTGTCAATTAGGTTAGTATTGTGAAGTAACTACAATGTTGATGATCCATCCTCAGTTATCACAGCCATTAAACTCTAACTGTTTTAAAGTCACCATTGGCCTCATGGTGAAATCCCTGAGCGGTTTCCTTCCTCTCCGGCAACTGAGTTCGGAATCTTTGTAGTGACTGGGTGTATTAATACACCGTCCAAAGTGTAATTAATAACTTCACCATGCTCAAAAGGATATTCAGTGTCTGCTTTGTTTTATTTTACCCATCTACCAATAGGTGCCCTTCTTTGTGAAGCATTGGAAAACCTCCCTGGTCTTTGTGATTGAATCTGTGTTTGAAATTCAATGCTTGACTGGGGGACCTTACATATAATTGTATGTGTTGGGTACAGAGATGAGGTAGTCATTCAAAAATTATGTTAAACACTATTATTGTACACAGAGTGAATCTATGCAACTTATTATGTGACTTGTTAAGAAAATGTTTACTTCTGAACTTATTTAGGCTTGCCATAACAAATGGGTTGAGTACTTATTGACATACTCTGGAAACAAGTTTTATTTACCAATTTAGCATTTTGTATTGTTATGTTTGACCTCAATGTACTTGACTTCTGAAAGAGTCAACTCTAAATAAATTGTTACTTTCTGAAGAAACTGTTTGTCAGAGATGTACACTCTTAAAAAAATGGGTTCCAAAAGGGTTCTTTGACTGTCTGCATAGGAGATGTCACGTTCGTTGAAAGGATCGGACCAAGGCGCAGCGTACGTAGAGTTCCACATTCTTGAATAGTGAAACTTACAACAAAGAAACTAACAAACGTGCAGTATTGCAGTGCACAAGGCAACTATACAAAAACAAGATCCCACAACACAAATGAGGAAAATAGCTACCTAAATATGATCCCCAATCAGAGACAACGATAAACAGCTGTCTCTGATTGGGAACCATATCAGGCCAACATAGACATACAAAAAACCCTAGACATACAAAAACCCTAGACATACAAAAACTAGCATACCCACCCTAGTCACAACCTGACCTAACCAAAATATATAGAAAAACAGAGATATCTAAGGTCAGGGCGTGACAGGAGAACTCTTTTTGGTTCCAGGTAGAACCCGTTTAGGTTCTATGTAGAACCCTTTCCACCTAGAACCAAAAGGGTTTTACCTGCAACCAAAAAGGGTTCTTTAAAGGGTTCTCCTATGGGGACATTAGATTACAATGTAAACAACAGTCAATTCACAGCCAACCTTCTTCACTGCAGTACCCCAAGCTATGAGTAAATGACTGGGGATTGAACAGGGGTTTGAGAGTCGATTACCTTTGTCAAAAGAAAATGATTTCTGCATGTTAAATCTTGATGTTATAAGTGTAATGAAATGCTTATTTAAGCTTTCTGCGCCGACTTTGGGCACACAGTGTTTAAGCTCATTTAGAAATACAGTTGGATGATGGACAGTGGCTGTGAAAAATGGTGCATGGTAGCGGTCGTTGTTGACCATGCATGGCTAATTCATTTTAATGGCAGGTTTTATTTGCTCTAACTGCTGCGCTTCGGTGGACTAATGTGACAGCATCTCTTCATCTAAATCAACTTTTCGCACACCTCCAAAAAACGTTTCCATCCTACTTCTCAGTTCATTGCTCGAACTGTTAACTTTAATGACTCCGGCTTGTGTGACAATGAAATGCCACTGTCATCACTCAAAGCCAGCGCTCGCCCTCATGGCAACGCTTCGGAGGCCTGTTCAGAGCACTTTTGATGTGTTAAATGTTGACAACCTTGGAGGTGCACTTAATCAGTGGAAGTGAGTAGAACTCAACACTGTGGTTTTCGGGTGAGACGCTAGAACTTTGGAGATTTTGAGAGTTTGGAACTATAAGGTTCTATCTGCAAAAAGATGATTCTGAGAAAGCTGGCTTTAAAGTTCCAAACTCTCATTGGTTTGAATGGTGTAAGCTATTTGTATGATGTATTATTTTGAACTTAGCAACATGAATTGAGGTATATCGGTAGAGAACATTGAACAGAACAAGCCTATGTCAATAACTAAATTTTGACATAAATGCAGATAGAACCCGATTTGTCGAACTTACAGTACCAGTCATAAGTTTGGACACACCTACACATCCAAGGGTTTTTATTTATTTGTACTATTTTCTACATTGTAGAATAATAGTGAAGACATCAAAACTATAAAAATAACACATATGGAATCATGTAGTAACCAAAAAAGTGTTAAACAAATCAAAATATATTTTAGGTTATATATACTTGAAAGTTGCCACCCTTTGCATTGATGACAGCTTTGCACACTCTTGGAATTCTCTCAACCAGCTTCACCTGGAAAGCTTTTCCAACAGTATTGAAGGAGTTCCCACATATGCTGAGCACTTGTTGGCTGCTTTTCCTTCACTTTGCAGTCCAACTCATCCAAAACCATCTCAATTGGGTTGAGGTTGGGTGATTGTGGAGGCCAGGTCATCTGATGCAGCTCTCCATCACTCTTCTTCTTGGAGGTATGTTGGGTCATTGTCCTGTTGAAAAACAAATGATAGTCCCACTAAGCGCAAACCAGATGGGATGGCGTATTACTCATGTTTCTTGGCCCAAGCAAGTCTCTTCTTCTTATTGGTGTTATTTAGTAGTGGTTTATTTGCAGCAATTCGACCATGAAGGTCTGATTCACGCAGTCCCTTCTGAACAGTTGATGTTGAGATGTGTCTGTTACTTGAACTCTGTGAAGCATTTATTTGGGCTGCAATTTCTGAGGCTGGTAACTCTAATGAACTCATCCTCTGCAGCAGAGGTAACTCTGGGTCTTCCTTTCCTGTGGCGGTCCTCATGAGAGCCTGTTTCATCATAGCGCTTGATGGTTTTTTCGACTGCATTTGAAGAAACTTTCAAAGTTCTTGAAATGTTCCGGGTTGACTGACCGTCATGTTTTAAAGTAATGATGGACTGTAATTTCTCATTGCTTATTTGAGCTGTTCTTGACATAATATGGACTTGGTCTTTTACCAAATAGTGCAATTTTCTGACTACCAACCCTACATTGTCACAACTGATTGGCTCAAACGCGTTAAGAAGGAAAGAAATTCCACAAATGTACTTTTAACAAGCCACACCTGTTAATTGAAATACATTCCAGGTGACTACCTCATGAAGCTGGTTGAGAGAACGCCAAGAGTCTGCAAAGCTGTCTTCAAGGCAAAGGGTGGCTACTTTGAAGAATCTCAAATATAAAATGTATTTTGATTTGTTTAACACTTTGCTGGTTGCTACATGATTCCTTATGTGTTATTTCATAGTTTTGATGTCTTCACTATTATTCTACAATGTAGAAAATAGTAAAAAATAAAGAAAAACCCTTGAATGGGTAGGTGTCCAAACTTTTGACTGTTACTGTATCTCAATGGGTTACATTTGGACCCAAAACTACTTGAAATAGAATCAGTCCTTGAGTCCTCAAGAGGCGGCATGTATGGCCCTACCCTTCTGTTACATGCTAAGTGCCCCCAGGCTCACAGTAATCATCTTTAACGACTATGCCTTTTTCTTATATTTCTATTTGCATATGAAGTAGCTTAACAAACAGAATATATGATAACCCACTAACTCTTTTGATCCACTGAAATTACATTCCCATGCCATCTACAGTACATGCAGACAGGTAAGGGTCATTGGAGTCAGATTTGTATTATGTATTATGTTGTACCTCTAAATTGGATGTCTCTTACATGTTACATGGGTAAAATGCATAGCGGGGGTGTGGAATTAAGCTACTGTAGGCTTCCCCAGAAGGATTTCTTTGATGATTCCAGTGCCTCTCAGACATGGTATATGGACCAGCTCTAAAAAAAAATGATGGTTACATGGGTGGGAGCAGCAAATTAGTCAGCCATGCGATGAATGTCATAAAACATTCCTATACTCCCTTTCAGTTCACCCCTGATCTGATAGTTTCTATACTTTATCAAAAACACTCTCTCATCCATTCAAGTATTAGTGTGAATTAGATAATGGAAAGACAAAACTTTATGAAGTTATTGGACATAGCACACATGCATGCCTAAGTCTAGGATTTAATGGGCTGTTCCTACTCCTGAACCATAAAGCATGCTCAGTTTCTTTATTGAAAGTTCTTCATTGTCCAGCAATTGGCATACTCTGGGTCTGGGAAACAGGTCCTACGTAAATCTCTCAACACGATTATGATTATTTGTGTATATCTTAGTTTGACAACTTTATAAATAATTTAGCATCCTAGTACAGGTCATTCACTAAATGATGGTGGGCTCATTTAATCCATAGAGGTTGACAGAACCAGTTATTTCTCAGTAAAGCTGTATGCAGCAATCTTCAGTAAATTTACATCACCTAACCTCATTTATTTCCCCACTCCTCTGTTACATAATAACACACTTTGAATGAAAGAATGCGTCTGAAAAATAATACAAAGATTCTGAGACTTGTTGTTTTATGATGCGCCTCAGCGCACCTAGGAGAGAGGGTGAGTTTGGAATATGCTGGTACAGTCGTAGTGCATAGAGATGGCCACTAGGGATGGTATGTCAGCTGTAATTTGAACGGAACTTTAGGGCATTGGCGCATGGATGTATGTGTTCCAAATGGACAGGGTGGGAGTTAGATGGGTGACGTAGCATACATATATGATAGTCGTAGAGGTGGTGGAATGATTGAGGTGAATATACAGATGTATGATCTTAATTTGACCTGTATTGTTGCAGGAAAATAATCTTGCAGCAACAGGAGTTTATTGTTTAGTCCATAATATTGCTTTATCTGTGGTTAGGCTATTAGCTGGTCAAAATGAGGCTACATGAAAAGTGGAATACGTTAACACTACCATGTGTTTTCATTGAATTTATGTAAATCAAAAACATTTATGTAATTCCTGCAAAGCAGGAAAACTCTCAGCAACAAAAGAGTGATCAAATTAAGATCCTACATTTGTAGCCTACAGCTGGGCGAGCTTGGTTAATGTTTCAGTCTAATGTAAGCAACGCATGTTAGACCAAATGATGTGTCCTATTGAAGTTATGAAATTCGACAAAAATATACAACCGAATTAATTTGTTAGACAACTCAATCAATTATTTAAATAACAATTTCAATGTAAAAGTATTTGAATGCATGCATTCCTTCGTTGTCTGCGATCTACAGGTGATTGCTCCTTCAGTCAAGTCAAGCGGTCCTGTAGCGTATTCCAAAGGCTCTGTCCACTTTCGTGGTTCTGAAAGGCGACGTGACCTGGTAGATCTAACCAAACAATTACAAGATATTTCCGTTTATGCTCAGTCACAAGAAATATCCTTTAATTGTAAGATTATGCCTATCATGCATCTTCATCTTGCACTTGAAACCTCTTCTCAGCACCTGTTCCCTTCTTGTAAGCGGGTAAAATAACAAATGAAATGCCTAATTTATACCCATCCTCTTTAAATCTATGGAATTGTAAACCTGCATAAAATTGGATTCGGCTCAATATGACATGACATTGATTCATCCTCAGTTATTAGCATATAGGCATTCAACAATTACCATACTAGTTATCGCCACAGGAGTGGCCCATTAATTCGTTTGTTCAGCGTTTTGTGAAGAGACTAATCAATCAGTCAGTCAAGTAACGCGTAAAGGCATAATCGATCAATCAATCAATCAGCCTTCATTTGCATATGTCTGTAGTTCCTCAATCTTCGCTTCTGGCCAAATCCCACTGTTGCCAAGTCAATTAGGCTTTCTCGCTGGCTGTTTCCTATGACCAGAACTTCTGCGCTGAAAAATGTTAAGTTCTGTCAAATGTCCATCATCCATCACTTTTCACCGGTGATCACCTTATGGCTAGATCCCCTTCTTCGGCTCAACATCTGCGCCCGCGTCTTCTCTCACCCCGTTGCTCTGCTTTTTTAGTTTCTTGACATTAGCCTATATATCAAATGATAACTTGTAAATCATAATGCATTTTGGCAAGCAGGGGCAGAACCATATAGCCTAATCTAGTTTTCGATCAGACTACCAATGTATATCATGTAGGCCTACCGCAATAAGACTATATTCAGTGTTTGCAATTATTTAGTAGCCTTCATCCAAGCATACACTGCATAGTTGTCTATCAGCCTCAAGGTAGGCTACTCTAAAAACACTGCGCTCTGCCCGCGTCTCTCTCCGGCTAGAACAAATTCCATTTTACCCGGCTTCTCCGGACAGCACGGATAAGTGAAGTCTCTGCAGTCACGTGGGTCGGGCGAACAAGCGATTTCACGATTCAGTGTGTGTATGTGAGTGTCTCTCTCTCTCTTTCTCTCTCTCTGTGATTACAGGGGGGTGTCCCTCCGCATTTTTGCAGCTTGCCATGCTTTTAGACACAGTGAGCGCTGGAGAAGGCGAGAGCGAGAGACGGAACGCCGGGCTCAGTAGCTGTCTTTGAATACAACCACGGGTTTCCCAACCTTTCTTCCCTTATTTCCCCCTCACTTTCCGTTTAAAACAGTTATTTCCCTTGTTATAAATATAGTTTTTATTTAGTGTTTCCTTCATTTTGAGGCTTCTGAATGACAGTTGTGATTTGTATCGTTTTTGGACATTGTTTGTGGTGACCCATTGGATTGTCGAACAGCCGAGGAAGCTTGGATGAGCTGCTTCGCTAAAAGCCAGAAATGGAGTTGCTGTTGATCTGCCTTTCCCTATGGATATTGCAATGCAATTCTGCCGGAGCGGACTCCATCATTCATATTGGTAAGGACCCTGGACAGCTATGCGCGGGTTTTAGTGAGACGTGCTGCAGAAACATCTAGAACCATCACTGTGTAGCAGAGACAAATGCATGCGAAGCACGTAACTGTAACGCGTGAAGGGCAGCCTCAGGGATGTTTTGCGGAATAAATCATCTATTTTGACTGCGTCAAGTGTATACTGAAAGTTTGGATGCAGTCAATGTTAACTTAAGGTATAGTCTCCTGAACATAACCCTATTTCCATCTTGGTGTAGGAAATGTAAACATTCGCCGACGTCATTTTTTTTAGGCTATCAGAGAAAGTCTAGCTAACAAGTGAATGGAGTGGATCGATTTCTTAAATATCAATCATTTAGCAAAGACATGGCATTTATTTTCACCAGTAGCAGTGCCTTTTCCTCCATCAGCTTTTGAGGAATCAATGTCACTTGAGCGGTTCACGGATTGTTATGCCCTCCCCCTCCTAAATCAGACCACAAGCCTTAACTTTTAATGGAACGTGATCGCAATATCAATAGCATTACAGATGGGTTGTCAATAGGTTTTCATTGTGAAAGATGCAATACTGTTATTAAATTGGATTGTGCAGCCTAAACCTCGAGGGAGCTTTTCTGCCAACATATGCATGATGTTTGATCTGCCAGTTTTCCAGCACCTAAAAAGCACGAGTTGTCATTGTATTGTGGAGACAGAATAAACTCATGATGATACAGAATGTTAAAGAGAGATTGAGGGATTTACATTGATGCCCGATCTCCCCAAAATACATGCATAAATACTAAACAAGTATAGCCTTTACTACCACTAGTTAAATTATTTGAAAAACCTGGTTTGAAATGGAATTGATATGCCCGACCTCGACGATAAATCCCACACCTTCCATAGCCCCCTCTCTCCCTCTCTCTCGCTCGCTCACTCAAACACACACACGCGTGCAAATATATGGTAGTCTATTTCTTTACAAGAGTAATGGATATGCATATTCTCAACAAATAGGCATATTCTCAACACTGATCATAATGCTGTTGCGTAGTTGCACCACCTTTCAAGAACAAGACGAAACACAAGTTTATTACACATTTTTATAATATTAAGCTACAGCTGCATACCCTAAATGTGTCCTTTACTTTGTACTTATCATACGGCATATAGGCCTACATATAATGTATTATTTCACATTGCACTGCTTACCAAATAGGAGCAGCAGGTGCTCTCTCTCTCTCCTCTGGGTCATTCTCCAGGGAAATTGCGGTGTGGTTTTAATATTAATAGACCCTAATAACCCTGATAACTCGGATGACCCAGATAATACAATTAATCATCCCACTTTTTATTGTATTATGCAACACTTAGTTTCTGGGAATATCTGTGGTTGATCTCAAGTGGGGATGTCTGTATATGTGGCTATTGGGTTATCTCGCTTTGATTAATGTGTGAGTGTGTGTGTCTGTGTCCGTGCAAGTGCAATTGTCTCTGTCTGTCTGTCTGTCTCTTTCTCTCGCTCTCTCTCTTGCTCTCTCAAAGATAGTGCTAGGGAACTTAACCGAAGCTACACTCACGCAGTAAATGGCTTTAACGGGATGATATGACAACAGCCAGTGAAAGTGAAAGTGCAGGGCGCCAAATTCAAACAACAGAAATCTCATAATTAAAACTCCTCAAACATACATGTATCTCATACCATTTTAAAGGTAATCTTGTTGTTAATCCCACCAAAGTGTCCGATTTCAAATAGGCTTTACAGCGAAAGCACCACAAACGATTATGTTAGGTCACCGCAAAGTCACAGACAGTCATTTTTCCAGCCAAAGACAGGAGTCACAAAAAGCAGAAATAGAGATAAAATGAATCACTAACCTTTGATGATCTTCGTCAGATGACACTCATAGGACTTCATGTTACACAATACATATATGTTTTGTTCGATAAAGTTCATATTTATATCCAAAAACCTCAGTTTACATTGGCGCCATGTTCAGAAATGCCTCCAAAATATCCGGAGAAATTGCAGGGAGCCACATCAAATAACAAATACTCATCATAAACTTTGATGAAAGATACACGTTTTACATAGAATTAAAGATACACTTGTTCTTAATGCAACCGCTGTGTCAGATTTCAAAAGCTTTACGGCAAAAGCACAATATTCAATAATCTGAGAACAGCGTTCAGCCACAAAAGGAAGCCATACAGTTACCCGCCAAATTGTGCAGTCAACAAAACTCATAAAAAGCATTATAAATCTTCACTTACCTTTGCTGATCTTCGTCGGAATGCACTCCCAGGCCTGCCACTTCCACAAGAAATGTTCGTTTTGTTCGGTAATGTCCATCATTTATGTCCAAATAGCTATTTTTGTTAGCGTGTTTGGTAAACAAATCCAACGTCAGGAAGCGCGTTCACTAAAAGCAGACAAAATGTCAAAAAGTTCCGTAACAGTCAGTAGAAACATGTCAAAGGATGTATTGAATCAATCTTTAGAATGTTTTTAACATAAATCTTCAGTAACGTTCCAACCGGAGATTTACATTGACTTCAGATGTGCGATGGAACAGAGCTCCCTCTCATGTGAACGTGCATGGTCAAAGCATGGTCAGGTCATGATAGACCTGACTAATTCCTGTCTCCTTCGGCCCCACTTCACAGTAGAGGCATCAGACAAGATTCTACAGACTGTTGACATCTAGTGGAAGCCGTAGGAAGTGCAAAATCATCCATATCCCACTGTGTATTCAATAGGGTCTTGGTTGAAAATCGACCAACCTCAGATTTCCCACTTCCTGTTTGGATTTTTTCTCAGGTTTTTGCCTGCCATATGAGTTCTGTTATACTCACAGACATCATTCAAACAGTTTTAGAAACTTCATAGTGTTTTCTATCCAATATGAATAATATGCATATATTAGCAACTGGGACTGAGGAGAAGGCAGTTTACTATGGGCACCTCTGTGCACCTTTCATCCAAGCTACTCACTACTGCCCCTGCAGCCATAAGAAGTTAACAAGTCACATAATAAGTTGCACTGTGTGCAATAGTGTTTAACATGATTTTTTAAAGACTACCTCATCTCTGTATCCCACACATACATATAATTGTAAGGTCCCTCAGTCGAGCAGTGAATATCAAATACAGATTCAACCACAAAGACCAGGCAGGTTTACCAATGCCTCACAGAGAAGGGCAACTACATGTATTGTAAATATATATTTTTTAAAGCAGCATTGAGCATGGTGAAGTTATTAATTACACTTTGGATGGTGTATCAATACACCCAGTCACTACAAAGATACAGGCTTCTTTCCTAACTTAGTTGCTGGAGAGGAAGGAAAACGCTCAGGGATGGATCAACAACATCGTAGTTACTCCACAATACTAACTTAAATGAGTGAAAATAAAGAAGCCTTTACAGAATAAGATGCATTCCAAAACATGCATTCTGTTTGCAATAAGGCACTAAAATAAAACAGCAAAAATCGTGGCAAAGAAATGTACTTAATGTCCTAAATACAATGTGTTATGTTTGGGGCAAATCCAACACAACACATCACTGAGTACCACTCTTCATATTTTCAAGCATTGTGGTGGCTGCATCATGTTATGGGTATGCTTGTCATCGGCAGGGACTATGGAGTTTTTTTTAGGATAAGAAACAGGAAAATCACAGGCAAAATCTTATAGGAAATCCTGGTTCAGTCTGTTTTCCAACAGACACTGGGAGACAAATTCACCTTTCAGCAGGACAATAACCTAAAACACAAGGACAAATATACACTGGAGTTGCTTACCAAGAAGACATTGAATGTTCCTGAGTGGTCTAGTTACAGTTTGGACTTATTTCTGCTTGAAAATATATGACAAAACTTGGAAATGGCTGTCTATCAATGATCAACAACCAACTTGACAGAGCTTGAAGAAATGTAAAATGAATAAATATTCTACAATCCAGGTGTGCAAAGCTCTTAGAGACTTACCCAGAAAGAGACTCACAGCTGTAATCACTGCCAAAGGTGATTCTAACATGGATTGACTCAGGGGTGTGAATACTTATGTAAATAAGATATTTCTGCATTTCATCTTCAATAAATTTGCAAAAATTACTAAAAACATGTTTTCACTTTGTCATTATGGGGTATTGTGTATAGACTGGTGAGAAAAACATATATTTAATACATTTTGAATTCAGGCTGTATCACAACAAAATGTGAAATAGTCAAGGGTATGAATACTTTTTAAAGGCACTAACATATGTAATTGTTTAAATAGTTTTTGAGTGGGCAACATATACCATCATCTTAAATTGACATGTTGAATTATTTTGCAATATAGCATTATTTTATGTCGCGCTAATTTCCCTAATGTGGACAGTTTGTATTACTACCTTACAGTACACAAGCTTGCATTTCCACCCCATAAAATTGAGTGGAATTGCACACAATATTTACCTCAGATTGGCGATATCAGTATAAAAGTTTATAGTCATCACTATGACGTAAGATCAATTGATTTAAACAGATCAATATCTTTGGTTTTGTACTGTTGATTTTGTCACGGGCTGGGTTAATTTTCTAACTCTCAAATGGCATGAACATTTTTGGGGGTCACATATTTGAAAGTCAAACTATCACTTAAATAGCAACCAACATTTGTCATTGCTCGCAGGGCCGGATTACCGCAGGGAACGTGCCTCAGGGCAGTTAGACCCCAGATATCATATTATGGCAAAATGTGTAGAATTGCACGAAATTAGCTTTAAAACTGGCAACACAAAAAACTTTTTTTGGGGGAAGGGGGTAGTAGTCCGGCCCTGCTGTGTCAAGATTCATTGAAGTTAACTAACATAAAAAGTGGTTTGTGATGGCAGTCTCCCGGAATCATCATCTGACATTCCAAAATATAAATGTAAAAGTGTTGCATTACACTTATCGTGTTGGCGACCCACTTGAAACAAAATGCAACACTTAAAAATGTAGCTAGCTGTCTTCTACAAATTGTCCTCTAAACAGTGATGTACACATTATTCCCAGATTCCGTGTGTTTTTTGAGGTGTGTTAGTTTTAACAGGATGTGCACCTTATCTCCCCCCTCTCGCTTAATTGATTTCAAAGCGATAATCGATAGGAGTGATTGACAAAACAGTGTTGCGTCTCTCTTTCTGTTTTGGTGACCCCTGTATCAAAATGCAACATTCTAAAACGTAGCTGACTGTGTTCTGCAGGTTGTCCTCTAACCAGTGATGTAAAAACAGTGCATATGCCCCTTGTACAAATACAAGCAATATGATTACAATTGTTGCACATGCATGTGTACTGTAGATAGTACATTTTATGTTTAGGTTTTCAATACATCCTGAACTGTTTCTGCATATTGGTTATTGATTTGGACACTTTAAAACTGTCTTTTGACGTTGGGCTATTTATCAAAATGTTTACAAGAAGCAGTGACAGAATCATGTTCAACTGCAGTTTTAGGAATATAAATTAAACTTTCAATCTTAATTTCCAATGGTATTGTACTTAATCAGGTAAAAACTGCTGAATGAGTACAAAAACGTGCTGTGATTGATTTATTTTGATTATATAGCAGAAATCACCAAAACGGGTTTGCCCTGCCTACTCACAGGTCCATATGTGAAATAAATCCCATTGACAGTTTCCACATTTGTAGGCTACTATACAGCCAAAGCTTGTGCTCTGCCACACTCCACTGTTCTATGGTTTATCTTTGCTGCTAATAAATTGGAAAAAGACCCAACCAAAGATCCATGTCTGGAAAGTGATTTGTTTTGCACGCGTTTATGAACATTTGTAATCCCGCCTGTGCTAGAGTGGCTATCAAGAAACTTTGACAAGGTTAGCCACTCTGCCTACAGTAAATACGTAGCCTTAATACTATTGATTTAGGCATCCGCATCCAAATAGCGCATATACCATAAAGAGCAATCGATAAGGTAGTTCAGTGTAAACTGCATCATCATTTAAAAATGGATAGATACTATGCTGGATCAAGTAAACCTGTTGGTGAATGAAAAAAACATGGGCACAGTTCACAGTTTATTTTCCCACCAAATAAGTGTGCCTATATTGATTTATTTTGCTCCAACAGGTGCCATATTTGAGGAAAACGCTGGAAGGGATGACGAAATTTTCCAACTTGCCATTTCTGACCTAAGTCTCAACGACGACATTCTACAAAGTGAAAAAATCACCCACTCTGTAAAATCTATCGAGGCTAACAACCCATTTCAAGCGGTGCAGGAAGGTAAGTGACCCGGCAGAATATTTTTTTGTATCGATTGCTTTGCTGTTATATCTAATTGCTTAGGACCGGAGGGTTGGGGACAACATTTCAGCTTTGTGGTTTCTGATGGCATGAGGGTGTTTATATTCTTATCGTGGTTAAAGACTTATAGCAGAAAAAGGCTGTTGAAAAATCCTTTCAATTTTCTTGTTTCCATAGTTTGTTGTATCTATTGCAGTTTAAATTCTTAGCTAGATGTAAGTATTGAGTCAAAGTTCAGACTGGTGATTATTAACTTAAATCTCTTTTCTCAGATGCAGATAATCAGCTTTAGAATGTGGATAGATTGAATCTCACTTTTTATTGTTGTAGATTCACATCTACAGCTTCACAGTGCTAAAAGTGCTTGTCTCCTGTAGCTTGCATAGTCAGTCAGACAGTGCCGTTCAAATCACTGAGGTATAATACAAACTGGAGACTGCATCCAAGATTTCCGACCGTTGTTTTCAAGGTAATCTACTTATGCTCACCGTCTATATCCAGGTTGCGTCCAGTTTATACGGACCAACATCACATGCGCGCTAGCACTCAGTGCGCACAGGGAGCAGCGCGAGCAGCGATGATGTCATCACGTCAACCACAAACATGGCAGACATTGGATGAATATAAAACGTTAATATCTTCGGCTGTGAGTGATGGGGAGGGGGGGGGGGGGGGGGAATCGCCCTCAGCAACAATTATTTGAATAATTCAACATCTCAAAAAATTTACACAAAGGTGATGACTAATGTGTCTTTTTATGAATATTCTAATCTGACTTTTCTATGTGGCCGTCAATCAGTTAAATTGCAGTATCGATTCGAAACTGCAGGAGCAGTTAAAACTGTTCTTCTACTGTAGACCGGAACCCTGGCCCCTTGGTTCAAATATGATGTCACCCAGCAGCTGACATCATCACAATACATCACAGAGGTAACTGCCAAAATAAAGGAAATATCAACATAAATTGTCTTAATAGGGTGCTGGGCCACCACGAGCCAGAACAGCTTCAATGCGCCATGTCTAGAACTCTGTTGGAGGGATGCAACACCATTCTTCCATGAGTAATTCCATCATTTGGCGTTTTGTTAAAAAATGCTGTCTCAGGCACTGCTCCAGAATCTCCCAGAAGTGTTCAATTGGGTTGAGATCTGGTGACTGAGACACACACACACACACACCTACCTAACTGTAACCCAAACCCAAACGTAAACTGTAACCCAAACCCAAACAATGATGGGCCTGGTAAGAGGCCTCCTGTGGGGATGGGGGCTGGGATAAACATTTTTAAAACACACACACACACTTTAAACCGTCTATGCTCCATGGATACCCCTCTTTCAAACTCACTGAGATCACTTCTTCTAGCCATGGTAGCAAAAATAATGGGCAACTGGGCATTTTTATACATGACCCTAAGCATGAGGGGATGTTAATCGCTTAATTAACTCAACAACCATACCTGTGTGGAAGCACCGGCTTTCAATATACACTGAACAAAAATATAAACGCAACATGTAAAGTGTTAGTTCCATGTTTCATGAGCAAAAAAAATACAATAAAATGCCACTTTAAAATGTGCAGTTTTGTTACACAAAACTGAGGAGTATTTCTATCTGTAATAAAGCCCTTTAGTAGGGAAAAACTAATTCTGATTGGATTGGCCTGGCTCCACAGTGGGTCCATAGATTAGGAGTTCACATGCCTGGGCAGTGATTTCCTTATATGAACTGTAACTAAGTAAATTGTTAGAAATTGTTGCATGTTGCATTTATGTTTTTGTTCAGTATACTTCATATGCCTCATTTACGGAAGTGTTTCCTTTATTTTGTCAGTTAGTTGTATATAACCCGAGGAGAACACAATAGTATTAAAACCGTTGTCAAAGGCTTAGAGAAGTTGCCAAAGAGATTATCGACCTTGTCAGACATACAGAATGGCATAGAAGCATAGAATGAGAGTGGTGAACAATTATAAAACTTTTACATGCCTCCTCAACATAATGGTAACTTAAACGAGGAGTAATTGGCTTATGAAGTTTTTGTTAGAGCTGTTGTAAGGGATTGTTGATTCTATTGAATTGGACTGAATGTTCAGCTAGGCAAACTAAATGTTAGTGGATGATTAATGAACTGGATACTAATATATTTGCCAAGGCCATGATGGTGGTATTGAAGGATGTTTCCATGCACTGTGAAAGAGAATGGAACCCTCATGAAATGAACCTATTAGCTAGGGATCTGCTACAGCCATTTAGTCCACTGCATCCTTTTACATTGGCCTTGAATCGAATAGTTACTCCGTTACGAAAGCGCTCAAATAGTAATACCCATTGATTCTTGAAGAGTATAACTGATACATGCCTCATGAGCTTAGTTCAACTGTAGTGTCCCATCAGAACCCAAAATATAACCTTGTTTTACTCCAGCGTTTGTAAAGCATGTAAATATTAACAAACACTCTGTATATAGTATAGCCTTGAAACATGGTTAAAACTATAATTTTTTTAACTCTGTCTATGAATTTGAGAGTGGTTACATCTCTCCAAGCCCATTCCTCAGCTTTTTACTAACACAGACGCGGGTTCACTGCTTTGTTATTGTTTAAACTGCAGATTTTAGTTTTAAGTTAATACTGAAGTGATTTTTGCACGATAAAAGTGAGGTGACTTCTATTTAGAAATGTGTTTTCTTATCTCGTCCTAATTCAGAGTCATTGCCTATCATCGAAACATGTACAAAAAAGCAATTTTCTGTTAATAAAGGGCATCTACCGTTACAGCAGGCGATAACTTTCCAGCTCTGAAAGTATAAGAGAAGACAGATGTTTATTTCTGGCTGCATACCAAACAAATCAGTGCAGAAGACTTAAAATATGACAACAACACAAAGGTCTACTGGGTATCAAGGCTGATTGATGGTGAGCCCAAATACCTTTCAAAGGGAACCTACTGGTTGTTCTACACTGGACATTCCCGCTGCTTAGTCTATGATGATTTCCTTTGGTTATTATTATAGCTTACCAAGTCACTATTTCCACACTAGCAGTGCTATTTATTTATTGTTGATTGGGGGTGTTTTGGAACTCGGGGCTTACCGGTCGATGAGGCGCCAGGATCGATGAGCCTTCCCGGGACTGGGGTGTGTGTGAGATGAGTGGATGGTTGAGTGGCAGTAGGGTCGTGTTGACCTTTGCTTTACTGTTTTGTTCACATTCACCCTGTGACTGCCACTAAGGACCCTGCCAGTGTACCGCCAGGGAGGAGGAGACAGGCAGGGCTGGGCAGAAGTGTGAGGAGAACAAGGATCAGACTAAGAATGAGCGGGAGTGAAGGAGGAGTGTGGGAAGAGGAGTGCTTAGGAAAGGAAAAGGGTAGGCACGAGGAAAAGACGAAAAGTGAAGGAGAAGATCAGTAGGAGGGTAAGAGGAAAAACAGCTGTTGCATTAGAATACCTATCTCTGTGATCTAGAGGGACTAAGGTGATGAGAGCTTCCATATTAGCATGAAGTTGATCACTGGATGATGAGGTGTGGGTTAGGTGAC
Organism: Salvelinus namaycush; assembly: GCF_016432855.1. Lineage (NCBI taxonomy): Eukaryota > Metazoa > Chordata > Actinopteri > Salmoniformes > Salmonidae > Salvelinus > Salvelinus namaycush. The sequence goes on from NC_052328.1 coordinate 23,357,577, forward strand.
ATCCTTCACGTCAAGACTGATATGATAGATTCAGGTCAATTCTAAAAAGGGGTTGAGACCTGTGCATTACTCAAATTGACAAACAATCAGATCAATGACAAGTTAGTTATTTCGGAGTATCAAATAACTGCCGTTAACTATTCACTGCGGCAGATGAGGGTCTATTTTAGTCATCGAGTTGAGATGCAGTAATTTGTTGAGTGCTTTGTACCAATACCCCCCAACACCCACTACTGCAACTCCATTTACATCAACTCCTCCCAAGGGAAAAGTCAAGGAGAATTGAATTGCTCTAAGCACATAGACTTAGAAAACCCTCCTTCAATAACTGTAAGGTTCACTTTCACCTTCCTCTACTACACGTGCCGAAGGATCAAATGATAGCTCCTTTTAGAGTGTTGGCGTGGCCAATGCAATATCCCCACTAGATTCCCCACTTATGACAACTCATTATTCACAATTCTCTAAACATGATGGAAAGCTGGTCTTTGACAATTATTGTCCAGGCCTGTGGTTTAATAACTGTAGGTAAATCTCCATAATGGATTTGTTTGTGTTTTTATGTCTATTTCCTAGGTGTAGTGAGGAGAATGATCATGTCATCTTTTCCAGGCCTGTTAATTACCCAATGGTTATTTTTAATCCGTCATAAGCTCTTTGATAGGCCTGCAGACACGGAACTGCTTCAATCAGCTAAGTGAGGTCACAGCCGTGGTGTACATTTAACCCTTTCATTTAATCCATGTCTAACACTATTCTTGTAATTATACTGGATGTTTCTGGGACTGGCTTGGCCAGGCTGCTTATTGTGTATTGATGGTGAATTGTATAGTATGAAGGGTTTACGATAACATTGTGTACTAATACACAGGGCTGCACCTCCGAGGGGCTGTGTAGATTTGCATGACAAACTGCATTGTTGTTAAACAGTAGTTAGCCTGTAGTAAGATTCGATTAGATTTAGATTCGATTTTGGCTGAGGTCTCTGATTATCTTCTTGGCCTTCCTGCTACACCTGGTATTGTAGGTGTCTTGGAGGGCAGGCTGTGTGCACCCAATGGTGCGTTCGGCTGAGCATACCATACCAGCCTCTGTAGAGCCTTGCGATCAGCAGCGGTGGAGTTGTCATGCCAGGCTGTGATGCAGCCTGACATTATGCTCTCGATAGTGCTCTTGTAGAACACTGAGGGCCCTCTGGGACAGGCCACATTTCTTCAGCCTCCTGAGATTAAAGAGTCGCTGTCGTGCCTTCTTCACCACAGTGTCCGTGTGGTTTGACCATTTCAGCTCCTCTGAGATGTGTACGCCAAGGAACTTGACATTTATGACCGTCTCCACGGTGGCCTTGTTGATGAGGGTGGGGGCGTGCCAAGCCTGGTTCCTCCTGAAGTCCACAATCAGTTCCTTTGTTTTGCTGACGTTGAGGAAGAGGTTGTTTACCTGGCACCATACCGTCGGAGTGCCTACCTCCTCTCTTTTAGCCGTCTCATCGTTGTTGGTAATCAGGCCTACGACTGTTGTGTAGTCAGCGAACTTGAGGATGGAGTTGGAACTGTGTGAGGCCACGCAGTCGTGGGTATACAGGGAGTACAGGAGGGGACTGAGGACGCACACTTGTGGGGCCCCCGTGTTGAGAATCTGTGTCAAGGAGGTAATGTTGCCTACCTTCACCACCTGGGGGCGGCCCTTCAGGAAGTCCAGGACCCAGTTGCATAGGGAGGAGTTCAGTCCCAGGGCCTTGAGCTTTGTGATGCGCTTAGAGTGCACTACGGTATTGAATGCCGAGCTGTAGTCGATGAACAGCATCCTCACATATGCATTCCTTTTGTCCAGGTGGGTGAGGGCAGTGTGCAGTGCCATGGTGATTACGTCATCCGTGGATCTGTTGGAGGTAGGAGAATTGGAGAGGGTTGGGTGTGTCGAGGAGGGAGGAGGTGACGTGGTCTTTGACTAACCTCTCGAAGCACTTCATGATGACGGAAGTGAGTGATATGGGTCAGTAGTCATTCAGTTCAGTTACTTTCCCTTTCTTGGGCACAGGGATGATAGTGGACATGAAAATGTCTGAAAACACATCAGCTAGCAGTATACTATACATGATGCTGCTGCCGTCCAGTTCACTTTGTGCAAGTGTGTGTACATGTGTATGTGTGGCTGTGTTGGTACTTTATACATGCTGAGTTGGCCGTGTGTGTGTTTGTCTGTGCATATGTGTTAAATAGCGTTTTATTTACTCTTAGTATCCTAGGTGTGTGTGTACATTACTCCTGTACCTTTTACTCACAGCCTATTCTACTATGCATAAATACTGCCTTGCCTGTGCATGTTGCATGTGCATTTTCATGCTGTAGTGACCATGTAGTCTACAGCAGAATAAATCACAGATAGACCTCTGGCAAGAAGGGCCTATCAGACCTGCAGCCCATTGAGACCTGAAAGACACATAGAATATGCATTCGACTATCCCCTTTGGAATGGAGAGAGTCAGCACTGCCTGGCGCTGTAGGTCCTGTCAGAGAATAAAGAGACAAAGTGAGCTGAGAGAGAATGTGAGTTATGGTCCGGCCCACTGCTCCTAAATGTAGTCACTGTTCTATCCCTCTTCTCTCCCCGTCCTGGAAAGTGTTCCACTGAAGCGTTCTGCACAAGGGTTTGTCCGCTCTGTGCCTAAACCCAGGCTGCTGCTGTCATTCTTTGGGTGCACTGGGATATGTTGTGTCATTCAGGTCATTGACTCTGCACGTCTCTGAGTTTCTGTGACACCTCTGAATGCATTGAGAGTGTAGTGTAAGTCATCTCTTGGAATCAGCCCTTAGAGGAATTGCTAGCACTGTGAATGAGATTTGCCTTTGGAATTTTACGTGTTGGTACCACTGTTGTATTTAAAAGGTATACACTAATCTGTATTCAAAGGAGTCATCGGCTTCTCTCTAAATGTCACTGCGAGCTGGGATTTCACTAATCTTTTAATTTGGGTATCAGAAAACAGGCTGGCCCTTTTGAAGCATGGTTTCACGTATTGAAAAAGTAAAGCAATGTTATTTGTTTTTTTCCTGCCCTATTCCCTTAGCGATTGCAAGGCCGGTAATTGCCAGGTTTTCAGGAAATGAAATGGTGAACTTTGGATTCACATGTAAACAGAGTGACTGTAATGCACTAATTAGGGTGTTTCAGGTGCATCATCACTCTCTTTTTTATTTTCTCCCTCATTTCCTCTTGTCCTCCAGCTGATGTGTCTTTTGAAGGTGATTTCTGGTCTTTGGGTGGTGATCTTTCTGGGTCACACTGCTACAGGTTGAGTTTTATTTTGGAAGGCAAACAGGCTCTCATGATATGAGGTCTGGTATAAACTACTGAAATGGACCAATTACTGTATGTAATTACTGTATGTAAGATTGCCAATCCCTTTTTTATTGTACAATGTTTGTTGCCATATTATCTATCCACAGGTACTCACCTGTCTGTCTGTAGAAATGATCAATTTCAATGATTAACTGAACTAACAACAACATATCCATCTTATGCAGGTTATTTTCCTGCATTTCTCTCCCATGTGACAGTAAGAACAGTGCAGGTCGATATGACAAATGTTTTCACTTTTCTGTGACCCCAAATACTCCTCTCCATTACCTGTAATAGTGATGGAGGTGGTAAAGAGGAAATCAAAACTGATTGGCTCCTGGGAGATGACCTGTCCAATCAGATGGATGCTGGTGATCGTCTAGGTCACAAGTCTATGGCATCATTTCTCTTTTTCTATGGTTTGCTGTGCTTTAACATTAAAAGTGCTTGAGAAATAGTGATGGAGTGAGTGGGGGAGGGATGGAGAGGAGGAGGGAGGGCGGAATGGAGAGGAGGGAGGGATAGAGAGGAGGAGGCGAGGAGGGAGGGAGAGATGGAGTGGAGGAGGGAGAAGTGGAGGAGGGGAGAGAGAGGAGGGAGGGATGGAGCGGAGGAGGGAGGGATGGAGCGGAGGAGGGAGGGATGAGAGGAGGAGGGAGGGATGAGAGGAGGAGGGAGGGATGAGAGGAGGAGGGAGGGATGAGAGGAGGAGGGAGGGATGAGAGGAGGAGGGAGGGATGAGAGGAGGAGGGAGGGATGAGAGGAGGAGGGAGGGATGAGAGGAGGAGGAGGGATGGTGTAGAAGAGGGATGGAGAGGAGGAGGGAAGGAATAGACAGGAGGGAGGAAGGGATGGAGTGGATGAGAGATGGAGAGGAGGAGGGAGGGATGATAGGAGGAGGGAGGGATGGAGAGGAGGGAGGGATGGAGAGGAGGAGGGAGGAATAGATGGGAGGGATGGAGTGGAGGAGAGAGGGATGGAGTGGAGGAATGAAAAGGAGGAGGGGAGGGATGGAGAGGAGGGAGGGATGGAGTGGAGGAGGGAGGGATGGAGAGGAGAGGAGGAGGAAGGGATGGGGAGGAAGATGGTGGGAGTAGGAGTTAGGGAGGGTTGTGGTGGGGGTGTTCAGGGCGGAGGCTTTTTGGGGGGACCCCCCTCCCTCATGCTGAAGTGCTTGGAGGGCAGCATGTATAATTTACTACCCACCACCTGCACTGTTGGCTGCGGAGGACTCCATTCCAGGACGGAAGACAAGGAGCGGAAAATAAGCCTCAGAGTAAATCCTATTAGTGTATAAACAGGAGGCAACGAGAGGAACATTGGCTGCTTGGCCGCTTTCCACTACTCATTCCTTTCAGAGAGATAGAGAAAAAGAGATGGAGGAAGGGTGAGAGAAAGGAAGAAGAAGAAGGGAGAGAGTTGGAGAGAGAGAGATGAAGAAGAATGGAGAGAGAAGAAGGGAGAGAGGGTTAGAGAGAGAGCGAGAAATGGAGAGAGGAGAGCTACAGACGGTTAAATCTTAGGTAATAAAAAAGATTACTTTGGTTCAGCTCACTGCCACATTGACTACAAGGCAGGTTTGTGAGCCTTTGTCTGTGGTATCGCCGAGAAACACTGTTCAACTCAGCATCAGTGAGTGGGCCCATCTGCTACTGGCTCACGCTGCTCTCTCCATGCCACAAGTCCTCACACTCATGCCCAGGCATCATGGATGTATCTGGTAGTGACGCTATGTAAACCCCCAGAAAGAAACGTAAAACCCCAAACTCTGTTTTTTGAGTGGAGGTCAAGAGCAGATGAAATCTGAACAAAATGCATGGACATTGGACACTGGACATAATATTATAGCACATTCCATTCAGACATGCACCACATCTTTTGCCTTTTATTCTATGAATAGTTTTTCAGACAACATTGCTTTGAGAGCTATCATGGCTGAAGTCACAGCAAGCTACAAGCTACCAGTGGTGTAAAGTACTGAAGTAAAAATACTACTTAAGTCATTTTTGGAGGTATCTGTACTTTTCTAGTTATCTTTTTTGACAACGTTTACTTTTACTCCACTACATTCCTAAAGAAAATAATGTACTTTTTACTCCATACATTTTCCCTGACACCCACAAGTACTTGTTACATTCACACACTTATCAAGCGAACACCCCTGGTCATCCATACTGCCTCTGATCTGGCGGTCTCACTAAACACAAATGCTTCGTATGTAAATTATGTCTGAGTGTTGGAGAGAGCCCCTGTCTATCCGTAAATAAAAAACAAGAAAATTGGCTGTCTGGTTTGCTTAACATAAGGAACGTGAAGTAATATATTTACTTTTGATAATTAAGTATATTTTAGCAATTACATTTACTTTTGATACTTAAGTATATGTCGCAGTGGACAGATGGGTGATAACACAAATGTCTATCAACCCAAATGTTGAGTGTTCTAATCTCATCATGGACAACTTTGGCATTTTAGCTTATTACCAACTTTGCAATTACCGTATTTACTACTTTTTAGCTACTTTGCAATTACTTAGCATGCTAGCTAACCCTTCCCTTAACCGTTTAACATAACTCCTAACACTAACCTTAACCCTAACTAGCCTAGCTAACATTAGCCACCTAACTAACATTAGCAACAACAAATTGGATTTCGTAACATATCATACATATTGTACGAATTAAAATCCATAACAGGTCATACAAATTGCAAATACTTAACATGCCATAATAATTGTAATTCGTAACATATCATGAGAAATGGATTATGGACATCCACAAATTAATACACACCATACGAAACGTAACATATCATACTAAATTAAGTATCTCGGATTTACATACAGAATACGAAACTCTATGAGATCAGGTTGTAACCAGCCCAGCCAGCCAGCAGCATGCAGTCAAAATCAAAGCAAACTCTTGCTAACTTGGTTACCTACTTGATTAAATGAGTCTGTTTTTAACAAATTAACTGTTTAAGACTATTATATTTTCAACAAGCAAGACAAATAAACGTGCAATCACTCTTGAGTGAATGAACAAAATAATTTTGGAATGTACGCTTCAAGACATTTAAATAGTCTTTCGAAGTCAAACTTTTTGGAGCAGGATTTGTTGCGTAATGGTTGGTATTCCCGCCTGTGGATTAGAACATTGTCGGTTCGCCTCCTAGAAGAGATATTTTGACCGTTCTTTCTTTAAACATCTTAGATGTAAAGTTCCCTGTTTAGGACACCTGCGTAGTTCTGGTACCGATTTCAACGGACATTGTAGCTTATAAATTGATCTGTGGACACCATACGCTCCTTCTACAGTCTTCTTGGCATTTTAATCCACATATGTGCGAATCAACATTGCCAAACTAACAACTCTGTCAGGTGTTGGATATTTTTCCAATCTGCCGCGCACACCTGTGTGAAGCTAGCCACAATAGTGGAATTTGCGGTTCATCTTCAGAATAAAAGTCCCCCCTCGAAAGGGATTCAAACTGATGGAAATTGTGGAATAATGCCATATTTACAGTAGATAATTCTTAACAAGTTCGGAGTAGATATTTGGAGTAGATGATGCAAAACAGCCCTTAGCCATGGTATACTGGCCATATACCACACCCCCCTCGGGCCTTATTGCTTAATTATAATGTTGTATAATAATGATGCATAATCACCTTCCGGTGTAAAAGCGCATTGTCACTTAAAACTTTGTTTTTTGTTTTTAACACAAGAGGATGTAATGTCAGTCTTTGTCACATATTGCTGCTGGTAAAGTATATTTGAGATTAATAATAGATGTTTCTCTGCATGTTGCATGCTGTGGTGTAAACCCAGCCATTATGCTTGACATTTCACAAATGAAAGCATGCATCTCTGCTTTACAAACGCTGGCTTGATTTATAACCGATAAATTGGCCAGATTTATACTTGTCTTCACACGCAAAAAAATAAGAATTACTTTCTAGAACCAGTCATGAGGTGATTTCTTTATTCATCTGTACATTCTAGTGACATTACTTACTAGGGTAATCTTTATCAATCATAGGATGGTGGATAAATATATGAGGTACATCATTCCACCTCTCCATAAGAGAGAGGGCATGAATTATGAAGTAGCTACAGGTTAAAAGGGATCTTCGAGACAGAGAGAGGGGGAGAGACGGGCCATTTTTTACTAAAGTTAATGTGAATGATTTATATTTTACCTCAGTCAAGTACAGTACGCGCGTCTTCCATTATCTAGTCGCCTACAGCTTTGGCCTCATTTTGTTCCTCATCAGACAGAAATCCATTCCATACCATTGCCCTCATTTACCCTGTTTTGTAATCAAAGTGCTGCACTAAAGTGTCATTTGCTATGGATATTGTACAGTGCATTCGGAAAGTATTCAGACCCCTTGACTTTTTCCACATTTTGTTACAGCCTTATTCTAAAATTGATTCAATTGTTTTCCCCCCTCAATCTACACACAATACCCCATAATGACAAAGCAAAAACTAATTTATTACAAATAAAAAACTGAAATATCACATTTCCTTAGGTATTCAGACCCTTTACTCAGTAATTTGTTGAAGCGTCTTTGGCATCGATTATGGCCTCAAGACTTCTTTGGTATGACTCTACAAGCTTGGCACATCTGTATTTGGGGAGTTTCTCCCATTCTTCTCTGCAGATCTTCTCAAGCTTTGTCAGGTGGGATGGAGAGCCTCGATCCATAGCTATTTTCAGGTCTCTCCAGAGATGTACAATAGGGTTCAAGTCCGGGCTCTGGCTGGGCCACTCAAGGACATTCAAAGATTTGTCCCGAAGCCACTCCTGCATTGTCTTGGCTGTGTGCGTAGGATCATTGTCCTGTTTGAAGGGGAACCTTCGCCCCAGTCTGAGGTCCTGAATGCTCTAGAGCAGGTTTTCATCAAGGATCTCTCTGTACTTTACGCCATTCATCTTTCACTCGATCCTGGCTAGTTTCCCTGCCGCTGAAAAACATCCCCACAGCATGATATTGCCACCACCATGCTTTGGGATGGTGCCAGGTTTCTTCCAGATGTGATGCTTGGCATTCAGACCAGAGTTCAATCTTGGTTTCATCAGACCAGAGAATCTTGTTTCTCATGGTCTGAGAGTCCTTTAGGTGCCTTTTTACAAACTCCAAGCTGGCTGTCATGTGCCTTTTACTGTGGAGTGGCTTCCGTCTGGCCAGTCTACAATAAATGCCTGATTGGTAGAGTGCTCCTTCTGGAAGGTTCTCCCATATCCACAGATGAGCTCTGTCAGAGTGACCACCTCCCTGACCAAGCCCCTTCTCCCCCGATTGTTTAGTTTGGCCAGGAAGAGTCTTGGTGATTCTAAACTTCTTCCATTTAAGAATGATGGAGGCCATTGTGTTCTTGGGGACCTTCAATGCTGCAGAACTGTTTTGGTAACCTTCCCCAGATCTGTGCGTCGACACAATCCTCTCGGAGCTCTACATGCAATTCCTTTGACCTCATGGCTTAGTTTTTGCTCTGACATGCATTGTCAACTGTGGGACCTAATATAGACAGGTGTGTGCCTTTCCAAATCATGTCCAATCAATTGAATTTACCACAGGTGGACTCCAATCAAGTTGTTGAAACATGTCATGGATTATCAATGGAAACAGGATGCACCTGAGCTGAATTTCGAGTCTCATAGCAAAGGGTCTGATACTTATGTAAATAAGGTATTTCTGTTTTTTATTTTTAATAAATTAGCAAATATTTCTAAAAACCTGTGTTCACTTTGTCATTATGGGTTATTGTGTTTCGATTGATGAAGCAATTTTTTGATTTTATCCATTTTGGAATATAAGGCTGTAACTCAGCAAAATGTGGAAAAAGTCAAGGGTTCTGAATACTTTCCAAATGCTCTGTATGTGCCACTATACGTTATACGTGTTATACGTGTGTGTGTGTATGTGTCTTTGCTTGGATCAGTAGAGTTTCTCATGTCCTGGCAGTAAAGCAACTCCACATATACTGGCCAAATAGCCGATACAACCCTGTAATCATTGCCAAACTATCAGCTTTGGCTATGCAGACATACCCTAAATGCCTTGTAAATATTACAGCCTTTGGACTAAATTAACATGTGCAATGCTGCATTGTACATGTATGCATGTATTATACATGTAATGTAAATAATTCAGACTTGACAGAGCCTTGTTCCCTTGTGTGATTATTGAAAAGGTTGAATACAGCAGGCAAGCTGTGATAAGATTATGGGTCTTTGGAGCTGCTTCTAATGGACAGACCAGATGACGGCATGGAGTTAACAGCCCCAAGCTCCTAAGGCAAGCCTCAAAGGTCAGATTGAAGTTTCTCAACTGCAATTAGAAATCACAAACAACGGTTCAATGATACTTAGCTAAAAAAAACGTACATCTGCTGGCCACATTCAGTAGTACTTTGGGCGGTGATTTGTCTACAGGCCACATGTTCCAGTTGTCAGGCAGAACAACAATTGTAATTTGTGATTATTACTGTTTTTAGTGACTTCACCTTTGACACAGTTCTAAAACAACGTAACTCTGATTGGACCTGTAGCATGGACATGGCAAGCATAGCAAAGTAAGAAGTTAGCTTAGGAAACCTTCACCGTGCTGCATCTTACACGTGTGAACTAAACAATCTCAGCGTTGAAATGAGAAAATCTTATTTCATTATGATGTCTTATTGGAGAATGTAAAAACAAGTGGATGAGTAGGAGGTGGTGAGGAGGACTAGTTAGCTGGAGGGGAAACGTGTGGGGGATGCGACTCTAATCATCTCCATCCTCCTTTTCTCCAACCCAGCAGGACGGAAGTCTGTCCTACGTGTTCTCATTCACTGCGATGCCAACTTCCCGCTAGCAACCCCTCAGAATTAATAATACAGGACATAGGAATGAGACACTCTACCCTACATAGCTTTCTCTCATCGTGTAAAATAACATATCCTTCCAAAACCACAAAAATGGCTACTCTTGGGTGACATCTCTGAATTTGTACTTTGTACCAATAGTCAGAGGCTAGACCAGCGGCGTAGGCAAACAGCTAACAGCTTATTGTACAAGTAAGCAAGAAAGAATAGAAAGGCCTGAAGGTGTTTTCGTTAAGCCCAAATGTGCACACTTTTGGGCTTAAACAGCCACACACACACACACAACACAAACATTTTAGGCCTATGTTTTGAAATGTACGGTGGGTATGAAATGATAGCTTACTTTGAATAATAAGTTTTCTTTTTAAAATTGAACCTTTATTTAACTATTTATCCAGATAGGCCAGTTGAGAACAAGTTCTCATTTACAACTGCGACCTGGCCAAGATAAAGCAAAGTAGTGCGACAAAAAACACAGAGTTACACATGGGATAAACAAAAGTACATTCAATAACAATAGAAACATCTATATACAGTGTGTGCAAATGGAGTAAGGAGGTAAGGCAATAAATAGGCCATAGTAGCGAAGTAATAAAAATTTAGCAAATTAACTCTGGAGTGATAGATGTGCAAGTAAATATACTGGTGTGCAAAAGAGCAAAAAAAGTAAATGAAAACAATATGGGGATGAGGTAGGTAGTTGGATGGGCTATTTACAGATGGGCTGTGTACAGCTGCAGCCATCGGTGAGCTTCTCAGATAGCTGATGCTTAAAGTTAGTAAGGGAGATATAAGTCTCCAACTTCAGCGATCTTTGCAATTCGTTCCAGTCATTGGCAGTAGAGAACTGTAGGGAAAGGCGGCCAAAGTAGGTGTTAGCTTTGGGGATGACCAGTGAGTTATACCTGCTGGAGCGCGTGCTATGGTTGGGTGTTGTTATGGTGACCAGTGAGCTGAGATAAGGCGGAGCTTTACCTAGCATAGACATATAGATGACCTGGAGGCATTGGGTCTGGCGATGAATCTGTAGCGAGGGCCAGCCGACTTGAGCATACAGGTCGCAGTGCTGGGTGGTATATGGGGCTTTGGTGACAAAACGGATGGAACTGTGATAGACTGCATCCAGTTTGCTGAGTAGAGTGTTGGAGGCTATTTTGTAAATGACCTAAGTCGAGGATCGGTAGGATAGTCAGTTTTACGAGTGTATGTTTGGCAGCGTGAGTGAAGGAGGCTTTGTTGCGAAATAGGAAGCCGATTCTAGATACAATTTTGGATTGGAGATGCTTAATATGAATCTGGAAGGAGAGTTTACAGTCTAGCCAGACACCTAGGTATTTGTAGTTGTCCACATATTCTAAGTCAGAACCATCCAGGGTTGGGGTAGCCAGGAGGAAAGCACAGCCAGCCGTAGAGAAATGCTTATTGAAATTCTTGATTATCGTGGATTTATCGGTGGTGACAGTGCTTCCTAGCCTCAGTGCAGTGGGAAGCTGGGAGGAGGTGCTCTTATTCTCCATGGACTTTACAGTGTCCCAAAACTTTTTGGAGTTAGATCTGCAGGATGCAAATTTCTGTTTGAAAAAGCTAGCCTTTGCTTTCCTAACTGACTGTGTGTATTGGTTCCTGACTACCCTGAAAAGTTGCATATTGAGGGGACTTTTCAATGCTAGTGCAGTACGCCACAGGATGTTTTTGTGCTGGTCAAGGGCTGTCAGGTCTGGAGTGAACCAAGAGCTATATCTGTTCTTAGTTCTACATTTTTTGAAAGGGGCATGCTTATTTAAGATGGTGAGGAAATGACTTTTAAAAGAACAACCAGGCATCCTCTACTGACGGGATGAGGTCAATATCCTTCCAGGATACCCGGGCCAGGTCGATTAGATAGGTTTGTTCACAGAAGTGTTTTAGGGAGCCATGACCCAACCCCAATCCTATCCTTAAACACATGTTGAGAAAAAGCTAAACTGACCCAAGATCAGCATCTAGGTGCAACTTCCCCCTACTCACTTAAGGTGGCCTAACCACTTACCTACCTCTATTCTGTACCTAACAGAGTTTATTATTATAGATAGATAGATAACCAATTACCTACCTCTAATCTGTACCTAACAACAGAGTATAATATTATCAACACATTATGGGCGGACAGACAGAAAGACAGACAGACAAACATAACTACTAGTCACCCCTCCACTCTCTCTGAGTCCATGCCCCAGACAGACAGACAGACAGACAGACAGACAGACAGACAGACAGACAGACAGACAGACAGACAGACAGACAGACAGACAGACAGACAGACAGACAGACAGACAGACAGACAGACAGACAGACAGACAGACAGACAGACAGACAGAACTACTAGTTACCCCTCCACTCTCTCCCTGAGTCCATGCCCCAGACAGACAGAACAGCAACACCGTCAGAACTATAGCAGTCTTCATTCTGAAACGACTCTGGTCTACTTCAGAAGTAGTGCCATGAAATTGCCAATAAAATTGATTTGATGATTTGAGGGAGCGTTTGACAGTGATGATGGGTGGTCGTTTGATCGCGTATGCAGGCAATGTGGTAGTGATCGCTGAGATCCTGATTGACAACAGCAGAGGTGGTTTTGGAGGGAATGTTGGTCAGGATAATATCTATGAGGGTGCCCATGTTTATGGATTTAGGGTTGTACCTGGTGGGTTCCTTGATAATTTGTGTGAGATTGAGGGCATCTAGCTTAGATTGTTGGACGGCCGGGGTGTTAAGCAAATCTCAATTTCGGTCACCTATCAGAACGAACTCTGAAGATAGATGGGGGGCAATCAATTCACATATGGTGTCCAGAGCACAGCTGGGAGCTGAGGGGCGTCTATAACAGGCATCAACAGTGAGAGACTTATTTCTGGAGAGATTCCTTTTTAAAATTAGAACCTCGAACTGTTTGGGCATAGACCTGGAAAGTATGACAGAACTTTGCAGGCTATCTCTGCAGTAGATTGCAACTCCTCCCCCTTTGGCAGTTTTATCTTGATGAAAATTGTTGTAGTTGAGGATGGAAATCTCCAAATTGTTGGTGGCCTTCCTTAAGCCAGGATTCAGACACGGCAAGGATATCAGGGTTATCGGAGTGTGCTAAAGCAGTGAGTAAAATAAACTTAGGGAGGAGGCTTCTGATGTTAACATGCATGAAACCAAGTCTTTTACGGTTACAGAAGTCAACAAATGAGAACGCCTGGGGACACAGGGCCTGGGTTAACCTCTACATCACCCAAGGAACTAATGAGTAGTAGGATGAGGGTACGGGTAAAGGCTACCAAAACTGGTTGTCTAGTGCGTTGGGGACAGAGAATAAAAGGAGCAGATTTCTGGGCATGGTAGAATAGATTCAGGGCCTAATGTACAGACAGGGGTATGGTAGGGTGTAGGAACAGTGGAGGTAAACCTAGGCACTGAATGACAATGAGAGAGGTTGCATCTCTGGAGGCACTAGTTATTCTAGGTGAGGTCACCACATGTGTGGGAGGTGGAACAAAAGAGGTATCTGAGGCATGTTGAGTGGGGCTAGGGGCTCCGCAGTAAAATAAAACAATGATAGCTACCCTAAACAACAGTATACAAGGCATATTGACATTAGAGAGAGACATAAAGCGAGGCATAAAGCAATCACAGGTGTTGATTGGGAGAGCTAGCTAAGACAACAACGGGTAAGACAACAACAGCTAATCAGCTAAGACAATAACAACAGGTAAAATGGCGATGAATGGGCAGAGATGGTCAGTTAACTACACACAGGGCCTGAGGCAAGTCAGTTAAGAACAAATTCTTATTTACAATGTTGGCCTAAATATAAGAAAACAGTACTGTATAGACATTCAGGCATGGAAACATGCAATTATTATAAATAATATCATGGTGGGTATGAATACATTAGCTCACTTGAATTAGCAAACATAAACCTGGCCTTTGAAGGCAGGCATGAAAACATGAATTCATCATACATAGCCTAATATGGGTATGAATAAAGTAGCTCACTTTAATTCAGACACATATAGGACTGGCCAACCAAGGAAGGCATGAAAACATTAGGCAAAATCTTAAATAAACAGCATTCGGGCTTAGCGTTCTTATGTGTTTTACGTGTTTACAGCAGAAGGCGTATATACCTAGGCTTTGGTGTTGAAGATAGAGATTATTTCATCATAGTCCAAAGAGTCACTGAGTTCCCTTACAATGTACAACAGGGCTAGATTGTTTAGACGTGCAGTCAGCATGCAAGATCTGATGGATGTTTTGATACAGCCTGTAGTGCAGAAGAGTCTCAACAGTACATGAAGTCATAGGAAGGGTGATGATGCTGGCCCTTAGTAGCCTATTGATGTCAGGGAAAATGTCCAGGCTACAGCTGTTCAAATCTTCAATAAGTGATGGGGATTCCTGACCTCCCCTCACTTTCCGATGCAGTTTCTGAATAAACACGGTTAATTCAGCATCCTCAACAGAGATATGATAGTGATCACATGGGGCCAGCATTGATTCTTTCAGGGGTCCTAGACCCTGGCAGACAGGCCGCTGCTCTCATTATTCCATATTGATCCTCCTGGAACCGGGTGTACAGCTCAGTCAGACGATTTCTAATTTTTGGATCATATTTGGATATGAATTTGAAATAATCCAAGAAGTTGCCCTTATTAAGGGCCTCTTCACTCTCCCTATGTCCACACAGTGCTATGCCATGTTTAGCGCATAACAATGTCCAGAACCACTTTTGCATGATTCCTCTCTACAAATGAATAGGCCATGGCCTCGCAGTTCAGTTGATTTAAAACATTACCCCGGCTTTGATTGCGATGGCTTGCACTGTAGCCTTCAAATGTATCCAGTGCAAAAGAGTGGGGTTTACTAGCTTTGTGCTTGAAGCATGCCTCGCATTGTGCTTCCAATCCTTATATCCGTCTCTAACAAATCAGCCTTCCATAGTGGCCTCTGGGAAATGTAGTGGTACCATATGATAGCAATATAACCACATCGATCCAAATCTTCTACTGCATTCTTCAACATTACTGATTAGTCAGGAGACAATACATTTATTTCATTGTTATTTCTTTTTAAGTATTTTTGATATATGTATTTGAAGCCAACCTGATTGAGTGGGCTGGTGTTCAATCTGGCAGGGCCTCTGCCCAGCCTCGACCTGCCGTGGCTTCACCTCTGGGCTAGACATTATGTGAGAATTAGCAAACACATGTTTAGGTGTGGAGAACAGTTGTAGATGATAACTACATTGTAGGTAATAACTGAAATTTCAC
This sequence comes from Salvelinus namaycush, assembly GCF_016432855.1. NCBI lineage: Eukaryota > Metazoa > Chordata > Actinopteri > Salmoniformes > Salmonidae > Salvelinus > Salvelinus namaycush. The sequence continues at coordinate 23,373,087 of NC_052328.1, forward strand.
AATATCTTAGTGTATGCACAGTTTGAATAAAAGGTGTGTTTGATGGAAATGGCTGGTTATGTTTCTTATTTTAGGTGTGCATGCAGAGGGCTGCTTAGAAACATATTCCATAGTAAATCAATGGATGGTTGATATGGCAACAGCTCTCTCTGTAAACAAGCTGTTTTGTTCAATGTCCACCTGTTGCATGGATGGTGCTCTGTCTGCATATGTTCTTAACATGAGTAGGAGGGAGAGAGGGAGAGCTAGAGAGTGAAATTGGATCATCATTGTGGTGAACATGATAGTAAATTGTCACAGAAGGCCTGGCAAAAATGTCTGTCTGATATGCTAAATATCCTGATATCACTGCTCTGTCTGGACATAATGTGCAGCTAGACAAATACTCCATAAAAACCCCATCTATGTGATTCTGTATTGTCTGTCATTGAAAAAAAGTTCCATGCTTCCCTCACATTCATGTCTGTGTTTTCTAGAAATTACCCCCTTTCCTAGAATAAAGCCAGCTGTCACGTGACCCCCACCAAAATGTTACACTGTGAAAGTAATGTCAGGGCTATTCCACTGTGAAAGTAATGTCAGGGCTATTCCACTGTGAAAGTAATGTCAGGGCTATTCCACTGTGAAAGTAATGTCAGGGCTATTCCACTGTGAAAGTAATGTCAGGGCTATTCCACTGTGAAAGTAATGTCAGGGCTATTCCACTGTGAAAGTAATGTCAGGGCTATTCCACTGTGAAATGGTGAAATCCAAAGTACAACGAAAAGTGTGCTTCTCTCTATTTTCCACTTCATCAAGAACAAAAGAAAAGCCTCTGACTGTTCTGGAGAAACATGTTCATGGCCTTAGCGATTTCCCTTCATTTACTTTCTCAGGAGGGTAGATGATGGAATATGTACAGACCATGTGTGTTGGTTGGCTGTCACTGGACGTTAAAGTAGCCTACTTCTAGACTTTCTCGCTATCATATTGTGTAAAGCTGTTATACTACTTTTTCTCCTTTCTGTCTCTTGGACAAATCAAATCAAAATAAATGTTATTGGTCACATACACATGGTTAGTAGATGTTAATGCGAGTGTAGCGAAATGCTTGTGCTTCTAGTTCCGACAGTGCAGTAATATCTAACAAGTAATCTAACAATTCCCCAACAACTACCTAATACACACAAATCTAAAGGGGTGACTGAGAATATGTACATATAAATATATGGATGAGCGATGTAGACATTATTAAAGTGGCATTATTTAAAGTGACTTGTGATCCATTTATAGTGGCCAGTGACTGGGTCTTAATGTAGGCAGGAGCCTCTGAGTAAGTGATGGCTGTTAAGCAGTCTGATGGCCTTGAGATAGAAGCTGGTTTTCAGTCTCTCGGTCTCAGCTTTGATGCACCTGTACTGACCTCGCCTTCTGGATTGTAGCGGAGTGAACAGGCAGTGGCTCGGGTGGTTGTTGTCTTTGATGATCTTTTTGGCCTTCCTGTGACATCGGGTGCTGTAGGTGTCATGGAGGGAAGGTAGTTTGCCCCCAGTGATGCGTTGTGCAGACTGCACCACCCTCTGTAGAGCCTTGCAGTTGAGGGCGGTGCAGTTGCCGTACCAGGCTGTGATACAGCCCAGGATGCTCTCGATTGCGCATTTGTAAAAGTTTGTCAGGGTTTTAGGTGACAAGACAAATTTCTTCAGCCTCCTGAGGTTGAAGAGGCGCTGTTGCGCCTTCTTCACCACACTGTCTGTGTGGGTGGACCATTTCAGTGTGTCTGTGATATGTACACCCGAGGAACTTAAACTTTCCACTTTCTCCACAGCTGTCCCTTCGATGAGGATAGAGGGGTGCTCCCTCTGCTATTTCCTGAAGTCCACGATCATCTCCTTTGTTTTGTTGACGTTGAGTGAGAGATTGTTTTCCTGACACCACACTCCGAGTGCCCTCACCTCCTCCCTGTAGGCTGTCTCGTCGTTGTTGGTAATCAAGCCCACTACTTTTGTGTCGTCTGCAAACTTGATGATTGAGTTGGAGGCGTGCATGGCCACTCAGTCGTGGGTGAACAGGGAGTACTGGAGGGGGCTGAGCACGCACCCTTGTGGGAGCACGCACACTTGTGTTGAGGGTCAGCGAAGTGGAGGTGTTGTTTCCTACCTTCACCACCTGGGGGCGGCCCGTCAAAGTTCAGGACCCACTTGTACAGGGTGGGGTTGAGACCCAGGGTCTTGAGCTTAATGATGAGCTTGGAGGGTACTATGGTGTTGAATGCTGAGCTGTAGTCAATGAACAGCATTCTTACATAGGTATTCCTCTTGTCCAGATGGGATAGGGCAGTGTGCAGTGTGATGGCGATTGCATTGTCTGTGGACCTGTTGGGGTGTTATTTAAACTGAAGTGGGTCTAGGGTGGCCGGTAAGGTGGAGGTGATTTGATCCTTGACTAGTCTCTCAAAGCACTTCATGATGACAGAAGTGAGTGCTACAGGGCGGTAGCATTTAGTTCAGTTATCTTTGCCTTCTTGGGTACAGGAACAATGGGGGCCATCTTGAAGCATGTGGGGACAGCAGACTGGGATAGGGAGTGACTGAATATGTCCGTAAACACACCAGCCAGCTGATCTGCGCATGCTCTGAGGACACGGCTAGGGATGCCGTCTGGGCCAGCAGCCTTGCGAGGGTTAACACTTTTAAATGTTTTACTCAAGTCAGCCACGGAGAAGGGGGGGGGGGGGGGGGCGCAGTCCTTGTTAGCGGGCCGCAATGGTGGCACTGTATTATCCTCAATGTAGGCAAAGAAGGTGTTTAGTTTGTCTGGAAGCGTGACGTTGGTGTCCGTGACGTAACCGTTTTTGTTTTTGTAGTCCGTGATTTCCTATAGACCCTGCCACATATGTCTCGTGTCTGAGCCGTTGAATTGAGACCACCTTGTCCCTGTACCAGCATTTCGCTTGTTGGATTGCCTTGCGGAGGGAATAACTACACTGTTTATATTCAGCCATATTCCCAGACCTCCTTACATGGTTAAATGCGGTGGTTTGCGTTTTCAGTTTTGCACGAATTTTGCCATCCATCCACGGTTTCTGGTTACGGTAGGTTTTAATAGTAACAGTGCATACAACATCTCCAATGCACTTCTTTATAAACTCACTCACCAAGTCAGAGTATAGATCGATGTTGTTCTCTGAGGGTGACCGGAACATATCCCAGTCCGCGTGATCAAAACAATCTTGAAGCGTGGATTCCGATTGGTCAGACCAGCGTTGAATGGTTCTAGTCACTGGTACATCCCGTTTGAGTTTCTGCCTATAAGACGGTAGGAGGAAGATGGCGTCGTGGTCGGATTTGCCGAAGGGAGGGCGGGGGAGGGCTTTGTATTCATATTGGAAGTTAGAGTAGAAGTGATCGAGTCTATTACCCCTGCGATTACTGCTATCAGTATGCTGATAGAATTTAGGCAGCCTTATTCTCAAATTTGCTTGGTTAAAATCGGCAGCTACAATAAATGCAGCCTCAGGATATATGGTTTCCAGTTTACGTAGAGTCCAGTGAAGTTCCTTGAGGGCCGTCGTGGTGTCTGCTTGAGGGGGAATGTACACAGCTGTTACAATAACTGACGCGAATGCCTCACAATGTGTATTTATGGACTGAATCAGATCAGCTCAGTTTTCTGTGTTGGTGTATTTTAATGGACTGTGTGTAAAAGGTCCATTCTAATTCACGATTATCTCTTCTTTTTTTTTAAGTCGACCTGGAGCCCAGGGCAACAGCCCTTTAGCCATAGTAATAAAATGGCACTATTCAAATTAATCCTTTTATATCCATGATAAAAGCTATTGGATCAGCCTATTCATGCTTTTTCCCTGAGAAATATTGGAACACAATCTCCTGTCAATATCACAACTTTCATTATGATTTTCAGAGGAAATCATAACTTAAAACCAGTGGTGTAAAGTACTTAAGTAGTACTTTAAAGTATTTTTACTTAAGTCGTTTCTTGGGGTATCTGTACTTTATTACTATTTTTTTTTAATTCTTTACTTTTACTCCACTACATTCCTACAGAAAATAATGTACTTTTTACTCCATACATTTTCCCTGACACCCAAAATTACTCATTACATTTTGAATGCTTAGCAGAATAGGAAACTGGTTCAATTCACGCACTTATTAAGAGAACATCCCTGGTCATCCCTACTGCCTCTGATCTAGCGGACTTACTAAACACAAATGTTTAGTTTGTAAATTATTTCTGAGTGTGTCCCTGGCTATCCGTAATTATTTTTTAAATGTTTTTATCGTGCCATCTGGTTTGGAATTTGAAATGATTTATACTTTTACTTTTGATACTTAAGTATATTTTAAACCAAATACTTTTCTACTTTCACTCAATTAGTAATTTTCTATTAAGGTATCTTTACTTTTTCCACCACTGATTAAAACAATATTGGAATTATTGACTCATAGACCAAGGCTGTTGTATTGTTCAGGCTAATGGAAGCTTTAATGTTGAGCTTGATCAGGATAGCCGTCGATGTGTGAGAGCCCAATCCCCTGCCTATGGAGGCAAGTAGCTTAGACAACATGGCTCTATGTGATCTCCCGTTAGAGATCTACAGCATTTTGTCCTCTATGCACCCAGCAGGATTTACCATTAAACAGTGCAAATCTCTGATTATGTGTCAGGGTATGAGAAAGCTGGGGTTCAGAGTATGGGTTTGGGGAATATCATCAATAATCTCCCTAGTCCCATAATGCATTTCAATCCTTCAGTGCTGTTGATGCCGTTGTAGCTCTTGTTAGGTCTTTGATGCTTCAAGTTCAAATAATCCACTGTAGTCCTTCCTTTTGGTTCTTTTCAAGACAACTCTGCCCCAGTACAATAGTTTTAGTGTGTTCACTAACTGGGAAAACTGGGAAACTAACTAGGAAAATGGAAAACCTCAAAACATAGTCTTATCAGCAGAAAGAGTTGAAACCTGCCTCTTGCGGAGGTAATGACAAGGGTGGCAGGTAGCCTAGTGGTTAAGAGCATTGGGCCAGTAACTGAAAGGTCGCTGGTTTGAATCCCAGACTTGGTAAAAAAATCTGTCGATGTGCCTTAGTTGCTCCTGTAAGTCACCCTGGGTAAGCGCTAAATGACAAAAATGTAAATGTGAAGTAATATCAATGGTAGACATAGCCGACAGTAGTAATGCTGATGACAACATCTTGCCTGTTATGTGCTGCATTTGAGCAGAGTCAAGCTGAATAATGATGTGTCAGGCTAATCCGAGGTTCATCAGAGCTTCACTGTAACAACTATTTGAGCAGTGAGGGATGACCAGGCTATCTGCATCATGATAGCCTCATTCCATTCCCTGTGGATATCCAGCTTTGTGATGAATCTTTCCTCCCACTCTGCAGAATGCTTAAAAACGACTGACTCCTCCCCTGCTGAGTTCAGAGTTTGGATCAGGTCCAATGAGTTTAGTTCTTTTCCAACAAGTTTATGCAATTTGGATCTGAACCCTAATGTATGAGACAGTGAGGGCATCTCAATAGTGTATCATTTATTCCTCTCCTTGTCCTTATTCCTTAACCTATACTAATGTTAATGTTAAAGGGATGCTTCGGGATCTTGGCAATAAAGTCCTTTATCTACTTCCCCAGAGTCAGATGAACTCATGGATACCATTTTAATGTCTCTGCATCCAATATGAAGGAAGTTAGAGGTAGTTTCGATAACTAGCATTAGCGCAATGACTGGAATTCTAGTTGTTACCATAGACTTCCAGTCATTGCGCTAAAGCTAGTTAGCATTGGCTCGAGAAACTACCTCTAACTTCCTTCAAACTGCACGCAGAGACTTAAAAATGGTGGATGGATCGCAAGCTATTACTTCCAATTGGTTAGCTAAGATTAAGCATTTTATGTTTGTGCATGTTTTAAATGACAAAGATATAATAATTTGAAGCTTCATAAATTAAGGCTGCAATTGAAAATAACAGTAATCAAGTACTTGCTTATGAAATGCCACTCAAATGCATAACGTGCACACGTAAGAGTGCTTACTGTGTTTTAATGATGGGTTTCATGTCCCATTTTCCTTTCTTAGGTTGTATTCACACATTTTCATGAAATGTGAATGTGACAGATGCACGTACAGACAGACGCACGCACGCACGTGCGCGCACACACACACACACGTACGTAATCCTGGTATGGCTGCGCACTGGTTTCTTCCTGAACAGGTGTATTATGGTGTGTGTGGGTGTTTAGGTGTGAAAACTCTGCCTCCAACAGTTCCGACTACAGGGTTAGCAGATCTGTCTTCACATATACCCTCTTCCTCTCCAGACACAACACTGTCAATCACAGAACTAATTGAAGATGGGCACTTTGGGAATTAACATAAATATTTATTTCCATAAGAAAACATATTGGGTTGCTGAACTTTTCATTCATCACAATTTACAATTACGTCAAAACAAGCAGAATAACACTGCCAATATCCTTAGTGTGAACATCGATGTAGCCTTGTCAGGTCAATAGAATGTTTATACAGTGCAATATGACTAGGGATTCCTACTGTGGAGAATAATCTATATATTTTCAACCAGGGGAGTTCAACATACTGTCTGTTGCTTTTGTTCCCACATTCCTTCCTTATTGCTTACTGTGCTTCATCTCTGCACGCTTACACTCCAAACCCCCCATTATAATTCACTCCGGGGTCGATTTCCCTAAGGATTCTGGGGGAATGCCGAAGTCCTTAGTGATATCACCTAGGAACTCACTTATCATGCCTGCTGCATATCGATTGCCCCACATTGACGACTCTTTATATCACTGTTTTGTTGCATGAACGGATGTGGGAACCTGCCAATAATGCTGGGCTATTGGATTCAGATAAACACCCCATTCAAATACCCAATAACCTCTGTCTCCTTGGGAGGATAAAGCACTTGAATGTCATTTCCATTTAAAAGGAGCCATGAGCACCAACATGTGAAGTTCATAGCAGCATGTCAAATTGCGTGTCAAATGAAATTATTTTTTATTAAGGCATAAATACATTTTAACCATTTTCCATCCTAGAAATTAAGAATAAGCAAAGGCTTTGATTTCTTGTCAAATGGTATTAGAAATACATCAAAATACAATAATGTTGAAGTAAATAACCCTGCCAACTAATATCAACACATTGCCTTGTAATTCTGTTACCAAAAACCTGTAAGATATTTTCAAATGTATCTCCCTAATGAGAAAGAAGGATAATGAAAGTTCACAGAATTAACAAGTAAAGGTAGACCGATCAATTAGTTCGTGTTTATCAATTTTGTTTATGAATGACTATGCAGAAATCGATCCGCCATTTCCTGGTTGCTAAAATGTTAATAGTTCGCCTAATTTGAGTTTATGACAAAACAAGCAAATATAGTGTAGAGAGTCATTGTACCATCTTAAACTGCTGTGAAATATATTTTCCATTACCAAAAATGTTGTATTTTCAGCTATTTGAAGCTTGTGTACAAAATCCGAAAGTAAAAGATGCAAAAAATAAACTTAATGGGAAGCATAGAAATAACGCACATAGAAGAGATCTACTGCTTCTTAGACTTGCTTTCAATTAGAATGACAGCTCTATAACTCACATTTACATGCGAATTTGGTAGGGTCACCTAAAAAAGTTACATATTGCAGCTTTAAGTGATTAAAACTCGAAATTCTGTTACCAAATACTGTAAAGAAAAGTAGAGGATAGTTCAGTAAAGAAAAATAGTATAGTTTAGGACAGTACAGTAGAGTACAGTACCATCCTCTACTGTACGGTAGAGTAAAATAGAGTGGAGTAGAGTTCGGTACAGTACACAGTAGAGCACACTAGAGTTGAGTAAACTATAATGTACTGAATGTACTGAAACTATAATTGTAACGACTTTCTTCCTGAGATGAAGGAGAGGACCAAAATGCAGCGCGGTTAGTGTTCAACATGTTTAATTGAACATAAACGGTGAAACACTTACAACAATACAAAAACAACAAATGTGAAAGTCGAGACAGTCCTATCTGGTGCAGAACACAAACACAGAGACAGGAAACAAACACCCACAAAATCCCAACACAAAACAAGCCTCCTATATATGAGTCTCAATCAGAGACAACGACTACCATCTGTCTCTGATTGAGAACCCACACTAGGCTGACATAGAAACAGACAAACTAGACACACAACATAGAATTCCCACCCAGCTCACGTCCTGACCAACTAAACACATACAAAACAACAGAAAACAGGTCAGGAACGTGACAATAATGTACTGAAACTATAATGTACTTAACTATACTCTACTGTACTCTACTCTGCTCTACTGTACTATACTCTACTGAACTGTATTTTGATGTCCAAACTTGTGAAACAAAGACGTCTATGATTGGTCTGAACAACCAAATTTGGTCCTGTTTGTGGTGGAGCTCATTAAAATAATATCCCGTGTGTAGAATAATACCCCAAAATGCAAAAGAGGATATTGCATATTTCTACATTTGTGTACCTATATAGGATACATCACCATGAAGAGAATGACATTCATGTTCATCATTATGCATTTCTGTGTAGTACAAATATGGGGACCCATGATGACATTCTGTTACAGTGTGTAAATCCACTTCACTTACTGTAGTTCAATAACCAAAACAGATTTTTTTTTAAACTCAGTGGCATGTCATAGCTGACAGCCCATTATTTTTGCAGACATCTTTGAATCTTAATTCGGAGCAGATATTTACGAGAGTTTTTGTAATTATGGGCAAAAGAGCTGATCTGATTGGTCAAAAGACCAATTAGTAAAAAAAGGATGTGAATAGTTCTGCCTGTGTAATCTTAAAACAAGTGTGACATAGTTTGAATTCCTGTATAGTATTCCTTTGCATGCACTATGGCTATAGGCCTACATGTGTTTACAAAATGTTATTTTTACTTCATCTATCTCATCTGAAAAATGAGGTACAGTGTAACAGGTTGGCGTACAGCATAGAGTCTCAGGACAAGCATCTATCTTTTAGTTGATTACTTACTTGAAGCTGTGCCGTGGAGGAACAGTACATTTTATGGAGTGACAGACAGCACACCCCTGCTAGGACTCGTTAAAATGACAAGCACCAATGCCAATATTAATGATGACTCGCTTGTTCATAGCCTGTAGCTTGTAGCCCCTGACACCTAGTTACTCACTCTTCTCATCAGTCAATCAACGTTTTTCACTACTATGGCTACTCCAGTCTCCAATATATAACCTCGCCCCCTTCATCCACACAGCCCACAGTTGATCAGCAAAGTATGAGACGATACGTTTTGCATTTGGTTCCTATTCTCCTACATTTTTGTCTTTCCTTCTTTACTTGCTTCTGTCGATTTAGAGGAATTCTAACTCATAAAAGTTTGAGTGAAACTGTGTTGATTTGAAAAGACTTGCTCTCTGATTTATGAGCAGATACAGCCATTTGGTTTCGGTTATCCTGTATATGATTACCATTATTACTTTTTCTCTTAGTCATGCAGATTCCCGTAGGAACGACTGGCAAGGTGATCACATTTAATCTGGCTGTGAAAAGACGACTCTGGAGAGGTTATTTTATCCCTTAGAAGTGGGCTGCATTATCCAAATGAAAAACAAGCAGAGGAAGAGGCAGATTTGTCACGGAGTGATTAGTGCTCCAGCGTCCCGCTGCAGGAACAGCAGTACTTCAAGGACAGAGTAAACCTCTGAGGTGCGCTCTAATACAAACACTAACTCTTTATTGTACAATACTCTAACACATCCTTTAATACAGTAAACACTGGCTCTTAATGGCTCCCAGTTAGATGGTGTACAGTAAGAACGACGATCCCATGACTATATTGGAGATTTTATGGAAGAGTGTAAAGGACAAGAGACGACTGGTCCCCCATGATGAAAACCACTTGTTACAATCAATTAGGAACATGGAGGGTCAATGGAGACAATCCCTAGAGATGCTATTAGACCCGCCTTAACACAGAAGGTTCTCCTCCCACCCTATTGATAGATGTTGTGTATAGGAGCCTCTACTGTTCCATACCTCCTCCTTCCTCCCTCTCCCCCCAACCTTTCACAACAAATGAAGACCAAAAAGCACATTTTTTAAAATTTATTTTTACATTATAGCCAATTTTGACATTGCAGCTGGCCTATCTAAGGGGAAATCGCTCAGTTCTGTCTCCAGAACAAGACTCATGACAATAAATGTCAACCTGCTCAATAACTGGCTGAATAGAGATATGGACATGTGGCTCTATGATTCACAGAGCCTGGCCTGGTCTCCTGCCTGTGTGCCATGGGGGAACAGATTAAGGACTAGGAACAGCAGCTGGGTGTCCACACAGGTCATCAACACGCAGGGAAAGCCATTAACCGGCCGACCTTTCCACTATGATTATCCAGCTGCACTTTGGACCCTTCTGGGGACTGTCAAGACTTCTCCCCGGGGTTCTGTTCCCCAAAAATCAGCAAGAGCTGTGGGCTACGGGCTTTGGTAGTGTACAGTCTTAGAAACAAATGTGCTATATAGAACCTAAAAGGGTTATTTGGCTGTCCCCATTGGAGAACCCTTTGAAGAACCATTTTTGTTTCCAGATACAACCTTTTTAGTTCTGTGTAAAGGATTCTACATGGAACCCAAAAGAGTTCTATTTAGAACCAAAAAGGGTTCTCCTATGGGGACCCTTTTGGAACCCTTTTTTCTAAGAGTGAAGACAAAAGGTTGAGCTGAAGACAAAACGTTGCAGTCAATGTTTTTCACTGTTAGGTCGACCAGAGAAATCAGTGCTGTAATCTATGTGTTATACGGCTGCATGGGGTATCTGTAGGCTGGTGTGCTGTATTCTATGGGTTATACGGCTGCATGGGATATCTGTGGGCTGGAGTGCTGTATTCTATGGGTTATACGGCTGCATGGGCTATCTGTGGGCTGGAGTGCTGTATTCTATGGGTTATACATGGGGTATCTGTGGGCTGGAGTGCTGTATTCTATGGGATATATGGCTGCATGGGGTATCTGTGGGCTGGAGTGCTGTATTCTATGGGTTATATGGCTGCATGGGGTAGCTCTGGGCTGGAGTGCTGTATTCTATGGGATATATGGCTGCATGGGGTATCTGTAGGCTGGAGTGCTGTATTCTATGGGATATATGGCTGCATGGGGTAGCTCTGGGCTGGAGTGCTGTATTCTATGGGTTATACGGCTGCATGGGGTATCTGTAGGCTGGAGTGCTGTATTCTATGGGATATATGGCTGCATGGGGTAGCTCTGGGCTGGAGTGCTGTATTCTATGGGTTATACGGCTGCATGGGGTAGCTCTGGGCTGGAGTGCTGTAGGTGCACATATTGACTCTGTGCTTTACTTATTGAGGCTGGTTGGGATCGATGATCCATGCTAGGTGCAGTGCCTCCTTTCCTTCGATCATATTTCTGCCTGACTTAATAAGCAAGGATAAGCAACCAAGATTGTTAGGCAACACACAGCAGCTTGCAAAATGTATACATACACGCTCACACAGTAAATCCAAACACACCAAGTGACAGACGAATATTCAGCATTTGCAATCAGTACACGGCTAGAAACAGGCACTCTTTTCCATTCTGTCTGCACTTATTTTTTTTTGGGGGGGAGGGGGGTGCTACTGCCATCTTTGATTAGAGCTGATGTTGTGAGACCCTGAGAGACTTTATTACTGTGAGTCACCAGCCATGCTAACGCTGGAGTGGCTCCACTGTTGCTCATGATGCAGCTGTGTAACAGACCAACAAACACCTGAGGAGCTCAAACAACTTGTTTTGCTTTGATATCATAACTTTTCTTGGAACGGTGTGTGCGTGCGAAAATGCTCACATTTGCAAGTGTGTGTAGCGTGTGTGTATTACCTGTGAAAACTGGTCACAACCCACTGTGATGCAATGTGACACAGGAATGAGGCTGTTTGCTTAATATACCACTGCGGCTGGCCTCGCCCGTTCCTCCAGAAGTCACTCTGACATTCCCTTATTTACTCAAGCCAGGTTTAAAGTGCTTAAAAGCATCCCAGATCTAAAAAGCTCAGGAGGCTCATCCTCCTCTCTATTGATTCTTTGCCGCATGCCGTATAATCTGCTGGATGGCCGGATTTACACGGATTAACCTGGTGCCAACCAGTCTCTCTCTACAGTATGTCACAACTTTACACTTACTACAGTGGTTCCCTCTGCAATGCTGTAACAGTGGGATATAGATTTCTGTGATATATTTAATTTGCTTATGTGTCTTTTTGCGATGTAGTTTACATACTCAGGATTTGCTGTGAGGCATTTTGATCTGGCATGTGTTACTGCACTGTGGCAGCATACTAACCGACAGGCTGATCCCACTGATATGCACCAGTCTGAACATTACAAATGCTTCCACTTAAAATAATATGCTCACATGTCTACTATATATACAGTTGTTGAAACTTTGTTATTATACTATGATATGGGCTATAGTAAGTAGTTCTTTAGTGCCGCTTCATTGCTTTTTAGCCCTGTAGCTCTGGCACGGAGTCAAGCCTGTAGGATCTGACTGCAGCTCTACAGACTGTGTGGGATCGGACTGAGCTTAGAAAACACACTCCCATCACACAGCTTTACTATACACTACACACTTAGGAAAAAGGGTTCCAAAAGGGTTCTTCAGCTTTTTACAGGCTTCCATTTATATTTCGAGGTTGGACGTTAGAACATTAGTACGTTGAGCGCACTGAGTGGTGTCACCTCGTTAGGCAGTATGTTTTACACCTGTGCGGGCTTTTGGTGGGTGTCTTTTAGGTCCCAGTTGTAGTTGCTAGTCAACCTTCAGTGGACACCCCCATGAGTGTCTTTCAGAACCCCTCCTAGAACCCCAGCTGTTTTGGTGATTGTTAGGGACTCTTTGTTAGTTCCCCCTTCTGTTTGAGAGACACGTTTTGGTTTCTTGCTGGGGAATGTAACAGACTGTCCCCGTAGGAGAACCCTTTTAGGTTCTAGATAGCACCTTTTTTTAAGTGTACCAGGACTTAACCAGATGAAACTTCACCTATTGTGAATTTTGCCATGGTCCTACCTGTGACTTATTCTTGCAGCAGCTTGTATTTTGGGCTGTTAGCAGTTTATAAAGAGAAGTTGAACAAAGACGTTAATGTTAATACCCAATATGGCACAGGTATGGGATGAGTTCCAGTAATTTTTGGGGGTCCCACAGTTTCTTGTTACACTAGAAACATCTGAAGTTGGATGGTCTGCAATACATTATTACTCACTTGTTCTTGAAGCAAGTGGTCCATACATGTGTTTATGAATCATGGTCTTAGGTCATCATACATTACATCACTGAAGGAGGTGGCATTTATGAACCACAAGTATTTACAATCCGATTCCCAACGTTGGTAGTGTCAGAAATACTGGCAACCCCTCTTACTACTTCAACTTGAGATTATATTTATGTACGGACTGACCTTCTCCAAGATGGCTGCCGTGTCAAGTTATTAGACCACAAATCTCTGGCTCCTCTGAAGTAATCAATTACTGGCCTAAATGAAAGTGTATTTCATTCGGTTCGCCGTCATTTCCTTAGTGTGTGGTTGTACTCCAAGAAATGAGCTGTATTCCTTTGGGGTTTTTGTCTTCAGAGTCTCTCCCTGTGTAGAGTAATGTGGGCTGAAACCAGGAGATATTAATGCTCCCCAGTGACGGTTTTCTATTGAGTTCCCCAGCTGTCCAAGGTTATATCTGCCTTTAACAGTACATCTATTCTAACGGAATTGTAAAATCTCTAGCATCTACAGTAATATCACATAGTCTTTTTACTCTGTCGTCTTACCACAGAGGTATCTCAGCCAGTCTACCAACAATGAACCTACCAATTATGCCTTGAGGGGAAGATACATCCCTCTGTCCGTATAGATGTCCTGTTTGTATGTGGGGTCATGATTGAACAGGAGATACTCTGGAGCACAAATACGCACAAACAGTGCGGTCCGAAATGGACACCCTTGATAGACATGAGCAATGCTGACTGGATAAAATATTCAATTAAAATACTGAGCTACAGGTAACTGCCAAAATAAAGGAAACACCAACATAAAGTGTCTTAATATGGTGTTGGGCCAGAACAGCTTCAATATACCGTGGCATAGATTCTACAAGTGTCTGGAACTTTATTGGAGGGATGCGACACCATTCTTCCAGGAGAAATTCAATAATTTGGTGTTTTGTTGATGGTGGTAGAAAACGCTGCCTCAAGCGCCGCTCCAGAATCTACCATAAGTGAATCTCTCTGAATGAATTGTGAATAATGATGAGTGAGAAAGTTAGAGGGTCAAATATCATACCCCAAAGACATGCTTACCTCCAATTTTATTGGTACTGTAATGGTGAGAGTTTAGCATGTCTTGAGGGTGATCTTTGACCCTCTGTAACTTTGTCACTCATCCTTATTCATGATTCCTTCAGGATTATCCATAATCATGGTAGCATCCACATTATGTTGGCGCTGACAGAGATGGTCGCCTCGCTTCAGGTCCTTAGGAAACTATGCAGTTATTTGTTTTTTTATGTATTATTTCTTACATTGTTAGCCCAGAAAATCTCAAGTGTTATTACAGCGGGCTGGAGTGCTGGGAAGAACTATTGGATATAAAAGCGATGTTAACTTACCAACATTACGACCAGGAATTCGTCTTTCCCGAAGTGGATCCTTTGTTCGGACCTCCACCCTGGACATGCGATCTTACCCCAGAGGCCGACCCAAAACAACGAGGTCGCCGCAGGAGAGGCGAGCACACCATCCACCGCTTCCGAGCATATTACTTGCCAATGTCCAGTCTCTAGATAACAAGGTGGATGAATTTAGGGCACGAGTTACCTTCCAGAGAGACATCAGAGATTGTAACATTCTCTGTTTCACGGAAACATGGCTCACTCGGGATATGTTGTCAGAGTCGGTACAGCCACCCGGTTTCTTCATGCATCGCGCCGACAGAAACAAACATCTCTCTGGTAAGAAGAAGGGCGGGGGTGTATGCCTTATGATTAACGACTCATGGTGTAATCACAACAACATACATGTATCAAGGCACAAGGTGAGACCCAGATGCAGATACAGGAGGCAGATGTTTGGACTCTTACGATGTTTATTAATCCAAAAAGGGGTAGGCAAGGGAATGGTCGTGTACAGGAAAAAGGTCAAAACCAGTTCAGAGTCCAATAGCTACCGAAGGGCAGGCAGATTCAAGGTCAGGGCAGGCAGGATGATCAGGCAGGCGGGAAAGTAGTCCAGAGTCAGGCAGTGGTCAAAACCGGGAAGACTAGCAAAAGAGAACAGAAAAGGAGTATGGGGAAAAACACGCTGGTTGACTTGACTAAAAATACAAGATGAACTGGCACAGAGAGACAGGAAACACAGGGATAAATACACTTGGGAAAATAAGCGACACCTGGAGGGGGTGGAGACAATCACAGGGACAGGTGAAACAGATCAGGGCGTGACAACAGGAACTCAAGTCCTTTTGTTCACCTGACTTAGAATTCCTTACAATCAAATGCCGACCGCATTGTCTTCCAAGAGAAATCTCTTCGATTATAGTCACAGCCGTGTATATCCCCCCCAAGCATATACCTAGTCGGCCCTGAAAGAACTTCACTGGACTCTATGTAAACTGGAAACCATACTTCCTGAGGCTGCATTTATTGTAGCTGGGGATTTTAACAAAGCTAATCTGAGAACAAGACTTGCTAAATTCTAGCAGCATATCTAATACGTGACACGAGCTGGTAGCATTCTGGATCACTGCTACTCTAACCTCCGCGATGCATACAAAGCCCTCCCCCACCCTGCCTTCGGCAAATCTGACCATGACTCCATTTTGTTGCTCCCAGCTTTTAGACAGAAACTAAAACAGGAATTGCCCGTGCTCAGGTCTATCCAATGCTGGTCTGACCAATCGGATTCCACGCTTGAAGATTTGCTTCGATCATGTGGATTGGAATATGTTCCGGATAGCCTCAGACAATAACATTGATGTATACGCTGACTCGGTGAGCGAGTTTATTAGCAAGTGCATTGGAGATGTTGTACCCACTGTGACTATTAAAACCTTTCCTAACCAGAAACCGTGGATTGATGGCAGCATTCTCGCAAAACTGAAAGCGCGAACCACTGCTTTTAATCATGGCAAGGCGACTGGAAACATAACCGAATACAACCAGTGCAGCTATTCCCTCCGCAAGGCAATCAAACAAGCAATGCGTCAGTTTAGAGCCAAAGAAGAGGCGCAATTCAACAGCTCAAATATGAGATGTATGTGGTCTACAGTCAATCACGGATTACAAAAAGAAAACCAGCCCTGTCTTGGACATAGACGTCTTGCTCCCAGACAAATTTAACAACTTCTTTAATCGCTTTGAGGACAATACATTGCCACTGACACAGCCCGCTACCAAAGCCTGTGGGCTCTCCTTCTCCATGGCCAACGTGAGTAAAACATTCAAACGTGTTAACCCTCGCAAGACTGCCGGCCCAGATGGAAACCCTAGCCGCGTCCTCAGAGCATGCGCAGACCAACTGGCTGGTGTGTTTACGGACATATTCAATCAATCCCTATCCCAGTCTGCTGTCCCCACATGCTTCAAGATGGCCACCATTGTTCCTGTTCCCAAGAAAGCTAAGGTAACTGAACTAAATCACTATCACACCGTTGCAATCACTTCTGTCATCATGAAGTGCTTTGAGAGACTAGTCAAGGATCATATCACCTCCACCCTACCTGATACCCTAGACCCACTCCAATTTGCTTACCACCCCAACAGGTCCACTGACAATGCAATCGCCATCACACTGCACACTACCCTATCCCATCTGGACAAGAGGAATACCTATGTAAGAATGCTGTTCATTGACTACAGCTCAGCATTTAACACCATAGGACCCTCCAAACTCGTCATCAAGCTGGAGGCCCTGGGTCTCGACCCTGCCCTGTGCAACTGGGTCGTGGACATTCTGACGGGCCGCCCCCAGGTGGTGAAGGTAGGAAACAACATCTCCACCCCGCTGATCCTCAACAGCCCCACAAGGGTGCGTTCTCAGCCCTGTCCTGTACTCCCTGTTCACCCATGATTGCGTGGCCATGCAAGCTTCCAACTCAATCATCAAGTTTGCAGACGACACTACAGTGGTAGGCTTGATTACCAACAACGACGAGACGGCATACAGGGAGGAGGTGAGGACCCTCGGAGTGTGGTGTCAGGAAAATAACCTCTCCCTCAATGTCAGTAAAACAAAGGAACTGATTGTGGACTTCAGGAGGAACCAGGCTTGGCACGCCCCCATCCTCATCAACAAGGCCCTCAGACAGAGAGGTAGCTTTTTCCTTATTTTGTGACTGGACAGATTGACTTTTGCTTTATTTTGACATTCATTATGCCTATTACAATCTCTGTTGCAATTCAGGGAGTAACGAAGAAAAAGGTTCCTGCTTGCATGTCTGTTCTGCAGCTGATGTGAATACAAAATGGTCCCCTGACCTGTTAGCAGCATGTCAGCCCAGCTCCATGCTCTTTGAAGTCACTTGGCTTCCTAGTTATCCCCTTCCCAACATGGCTTCCCCTGTATCAGCCGTGTCAGATGAAAAGGCTCTATTGTAATGGGTATTAACAGAAAGCAGCGGCCCAGGGTTGGTATGGCCCAGCTGGGTACAGAGTGTGTGCTTAATTACCTGCACTAACTCTGCTCGCCTCAACTACTTCAGAAGTCTGCTTCACTGGAGAGGATTTCATTGTGACTTAGCTCAGAGCCCACTGATTTAGCTCAAGAAGTGTAGCTTCTAGCTTGCTTTTGCGAGGGAAATACCTGCATCTTGAGGAAGATGTTGGTCTGGGTGGGGGCATTATTAATCATTAAAGGAGAGACAGAGAGAGACAGAGAGTTAAGGAACCCATTGTTATGCAGAGCCCTTGGTCTAGTGGTAACAGATCTGACTGTTCGCACATACTGCACAGTTGAAGTCGGAAGTTGGATACACCTTATCCAAATACATTTAAAAATTCAGTTTTTCAGAATTCCTGACATTTAATCCTAGTCAAATGTCCCTGTCTTAGGTCAGTTAGGATCACCACTTTATTTTAAGAATGTGAAATGTCATAAAAATAGTAGAGAGAATTATTTATTTAAGCTTTTATTTCTTTCATCACATTCCCAGTGGGTCAGAAGTTTACATACACTCAATTAGTATTTGGTAGCATTGCCTTTAAATTGTTTAATTTGGGTCAAACGCCTCCACAAGCTTCCCACAATAAGTTGGGTGAATTGTGGCCCATTCCTCCTGACAGAGCTGGTGTAACTGAGTCAGGTTTGTAGGTCTCCTTGCTTGCACACGCTTTCTCAGTTCTGCCCACAAATTATCTATGGGATTGAGGTCAGGGCTTTGTGATGGCCACTCAAATACCTTGACTTTGTTGTCCTTAAGCCATTTTGCCACAACTTTGGAAGTATGCTTGGGATCATTGTCCATTTGGAAGACCCATTTGCAACCAAGCTTTAACTTCCTGACTGATGTCTTGAGATGTTGCTTCAATATATCCACATAATTTTCCTGCTTCATGATGCCATCTATTTTGTGAAGTGCACCAGTCCCTCCTGCAGCAAAGCACCCCCACAACATGATGCTGCCACCCCGTGCTTCACTGTTGGTATGGTGTTCTTCGGCTTGCAAGCCTCCCCCTTTTCCCTCCAAACATAACGATGGTCATTACAGCCAAGCAGTTCTATTTTTGTTTCATCAGACCAGAGCACATTTATCCAAAAAGTTTGATCTTTGTCGGTGTGCAGTTTGCAGTTGCAAACCATAGTCTGGCTTTTTTATGGCGGTTTTGGAGCAGTGGCTTCTTCCTTGCTGAGCGGCCTTTCAGGTTATGTCGATATATGACTAGTTTTACTGTGGATATAGATACTTTTGTACCTGTTTCCTCCAGCATCTTCACAAGGTCCTTTGCTGCTGTTCTTGGATTGATTTGCACTTTTCACACCAAAATACATTCATCTCAAGGGGACAGAATGCGTCTCCTTCCTGAGCGGTATGACGGCTGCGTGGTCCCATGGTGTTTATTGTGGAGGTCTACAATTTTTCTTCTGTTGTCTTGGCTGATTTCTTTTGATTTTCCCATGATGTCAAGCAAAGAGGCACTGAGTTTGAAGGTAGGCCTTGAAATACATCCACAGGTACACCACCAATTGACTCAGATGATGTCAATTAGCCTTTCAGAAGCTTCTAAAGCCATGACATTTTCTGGAATTTTCCAAGCTGTTTAAAGGCACAGTCAACTTAGTGTATGTAAACTTCTGATCCACTGGAATTGTGATACAGTGAATTATAAGTGAAATAAACTGTCTGTAAAC
Source organism: Salvelinus namaycush (assembly GCF_016432855.1). NCBI lineage: Eukaryota > Metazoa > Chordata > Actinopteri > Salmoniformes > Salmonidae > Salvelinus > Salvelinus namaycush. Next base: position 23,392,509 of record NC_052328.1, read on the forward strand.
AATTGTTGGAAAAATTACTTGTGTCATGCACAAAGTAGATGTCAAAACTATAGTTTGTTAACAAGATATTTGTGGAGTGGTTGAAAAATTAGTTTTAATGACTCCAACCTGAGTGTATGTAAACTTCTGACTTCAACTGTATGTATACCGATCCCGGAGACCAGCAGGGTGTGATCTCCACCCATCCTACTGTGTCTCCTCTTACTCTAGCTTCCCCTCTACTTCAACACTGTCTAATTAAAGTGGCAGAAATACAAAAGGAGAAAAAAACGAAACAAAAAAATAACCCATTGTGATACAGTAGGACTCAAATTGAAAGTTGCTGAGCATCTCCAGTCGCTTAGAGGAGCAGAGTGATAATGACACACATGTGGATCGATCAATGTACCACATGTGGATCGATGCACTGCCAAAACCTCAGACTCAGAGCTGTTCCTTCATGTGTTGTGCACGGCAGTGATTTGCTTGGCTTGGAGAGACAACCGTGTCCCACTCCATGTTTCATTGACCTATGGCTGTAATTACATGAGGGGAATATCAAGCTCACTCTAGCGTAAATGTTGTCCTGTGTGAGCAAAGTTTAATGAAAACAGAACCCTCGCCTGATCTTACTCACCAGTTCCAAATGTTGATGATGCTGTAGAATTGCGTACAGATTATTTTCACATTTTCCTGCAAAGAGGGGAAATGGTGTCTTTCCCCTTTAATCAACATGTCACAAGGGAGGAACACATGCGAGCATTTTGAAAAAAGCTCCTGATATATACACTACATGACCAAAAGTATGTGGACACCTGCTTGTCGAACATCTCATTCCAAAATCATGGGCATTAATATGGAGTTGGTCCCCACTTTGCTGCTATAACAGCCTCCACTCTTCTGGGAAGGTTTTCCACTAGAAGACGGAACATTGCTGCAGGGACTTGCTTCCATTCAGCCACAAGAGCATTAGCAAGGCCGGGGACTGATGTTGGTCGATAAGGCCTTGCTCGCAGTCGGCATTCCAGTTCATCATAAAGGTGTTCAATGGGGTTGAGGTCAAGGCTCTGTGCAGGCCAGTTATGTTCTTCCACACAGATCTCAACAAACCATTTCTATATGGATCTCGCTTTTGTGCACGGGGCATTGTCATGCTGAAACAGGAAAGGGCCTTCCCCAAACTGTTGCCACAAAGTTGGAAGCACAGAATCGTCTAGAATGTCATTTTATGCTGTAGCATTACGATTCCCCTTCACTGGAACTAAGGGGCCTAGCCCAAACCATGAAAAACAGCTCCAGACCATTATTCCTCCTCCACCAAACTTTACAGTTGGCAATATGCATTGGGGCAGGTATCGTTCTCCTGTCATCAGCCAAACCCAGATTCATCCGTCGGACTGCCAGATGGTGAAGCATGATTTATCACTCCAGAGAACGCGTTTCCACTGCTCCAGAGTCCAATGGCGGCGAGCTTTGGTGATCTTAGGCTTGTGTGCTGCTGCTCGGCCATGGAAACCCATTTCATGAAGCCCCTGATGAACAGTTGTGTTGACATTGCTTCCAGAGGCAGTTTGGAACTCGGTAGTGAGTGTTTCAACCGAGGACAGACGATTTTACGTGCAGCGTGCTTCAGCACTCGGCGGTCCAGTTCTGTGAGCTTGTGTAGTCTACCACTTCACGGCTGAGCCGTTGTTGCTCCTAGACGTTTACACTTCTCAATAACAGCAATTAAAGTTGACCGGAGCAGCTCTAGCAGGTCAGAAATGTGAAAGTCATTGAGCTTTTCATTAAGGCCAGTCTACTGCCAATGTTTGGTTGTATACACCTGTCAGCAACGGGTGTGGCTGAATAGCTGAATCCACTAATTTGAAGGTGTCCACATACTTTCGTATATATACTTTATTTTCTCTCACTAGCATATGTGAATATATATAACCATAACAGGATACATGTCAATGGCATTTGTGTAAATGAATGTTTGTGTATAGCAGCTGTGAAAACAGTCATAATTCAGTATGCATGGCAAATGATTTGATTATCTCATTTGCCAGCCAACAGCATGGGCAGTTCAGTTGACAAACAGACCCTGACAACACATGTTAAAATATGTACATACAATGTTTATACTGTAGTTGGCTTATGTCATATGTATGCCTGTGAAAGTGGCTCAGCCGTGAAGTGGTAGGCCACACAAGCTCACAGAACTGGACAATTGAGTGCTGAATTGCGTAACGCATCTTTCCTCAGTTGCAACCCTCACTACCGAGTTCCAAACTGCCTCTGGAAGCAATGTCAGCACAAGAACTGTTCACCGGGAGCTTCATGAAATGGGTTTCCATGGCCGAGTAGCCGCACACAAGCCTAAGATCACCATGCACAAAGCCAAGCGTTGGCTGGAGTGGTGTAAAGCTCGCCGCCATTGGACGTTTTCTGGAGTAATGAATTACGCTTTCTATTTCATATCCTCCATTGTTGATGTTGCTTTATCTGGTCACCACTGTGTATTTTTTACTACCTTGTTGCCCATAGCACAGGGTAATACTGAATGCATTATTAAGAAGTGCTATCTTACCTCTGAAGTTGCTACAGATTGTATTGAGTGTATGAACAATACCCCACCACCTATTCTGCCTTTCTCTTGTGATGATTTAGTTGAGAACTTTAATAGCAAATTAAGGGCAAGCGTTGATGCCTTAGATCCAGTAAAGTTGAAAAAGGCTTTACCCTTGGATGAGCGAAGAAACTCATCAATTAAAGAGAAATTGCAGAAAGGCAGAGCAGAAGCGGAGAAAGTCAAAGTTGCAGGTCCATTATGATATTCTAAGAGAGCAACTTGGCATGTATAACAAGACAATTAGAAATGACAGACGGGCTCATTTTTCTAATTTGAGAGAGCTCTTCTCGACCATTGATGTCCTGATAAATCCTACCCCTGCAAACCCTTGTGAACTTTCTTCCACATCTAAATGTGATGAGTTTGCGGCATATTTCAGAGATAAGATGACACCCATTAGGCTGGGTATCAGTCAAGCAAGACCTGATGTGAAGTTTGATGATATGTGCCCTAGCCTACCACGCAAAGGCACTATGGATTTATTTTCCCTGGTTGACACAGACATGTTCAGGAAACTGATATCACAACTTCTACTTTTCTTCTCGATCCTATCGCCACCACCTTCTTCAAAACAGTTTTTAATTGCATGTCTGAACAAGTGCAAGCTATTGTTAATCACTCCCTGTTCACAAGCACTTTTCTCACTGCACTCAAAACCTGCTATGGTGAAACCCCTTCTGAAGAAATGAAATCTCGATTCTTCAGCTCTTAGCAATTGTCCACCAATCTCCAACCTTCCATGCTTAAGCAAAATTCTGGAGAAATGGCTCTTCAAGCAGCTAAATTATTTTTACAGTGCCAACTTCCGTGCCCACCACAGCACAGAGACAGCCTTAGTTAAAGTGCTAAATGATCTTAGAACCAACACAGATGCCAAACAGCTCTCTGTCCTCCCAGATTTACGTGCTGCATTTGACACTGTTGACCATGATGTCTTTCTGGACAGAATGTAGAGATGGGTTGTCCTCTCTGGTCCAGTTCTAAATTGATTTAGAACGTATTTAACCAGTCAAGAGTTATTTGTGACCCTTGGTGAACTTAGAGAAAATACATATCGCATGTGGCGTTCCACAACGTTCGATTATGGGTCCGGTACTGCTGCCCTTGGCAGCGTAATCAGAAAGCACAGCATTGATTTTCACTACTACGCAGACGATACACAACTTTACATTTCTGTGTCACCAGAGGATTTTAGCTCCAAAGATAAATTATTAAACTGTATTAGTGATTTAAATACTTTGATGGCTCACTACTTCCTTCAGCTAAATCAAGACAAGACCAAGGTACTTATTGTTGGAGCCAAAGCACAGAGAGAGAATCTAGCCGCACATTTTAATTCACAGGCAATAAAGATAAAACACCAGGTAAAAAACATAGGTGTTATTTTAGATTCTGAACAAAATTTCAAATCACACATTAGGAATGTGATCAAAATAGCTTTTTACCACCTGAGGAACATTGCCAAGGTGCATCCGTTTCTCTCTCGTGCTGATACAGAGAGACTCATCCATGCTTTTATTACAAGCAGGCTTGACTACTGTAATGCTCTCCTGTCTGGTCTACCCAAGATAGCCATTGGTCAACTCCAAGACATACAGAAAGCTGCAGCACGGATACTGACCAAGTCCAGACTGAAAGCACTCGGTTTTAACGTCTCTGCACTGGCTGCCTGTAAGCTTTAGAATTCATTTTAAGATTATTCTATTGGTTTCTAAATCAATCCACGATTGTGCACCCCAATACATATCAGACATGCTTATAAGTTATGTACCCAGTAGGTCCCTCAGGTCCTCTGGCACTGGCCTTTTAACTATCCCAAAGCCAAGGACCAAGAGGCATGGAGAGGCAGCCAGTTATTATTTAGGCATATTTAAGAGATCTCAAACACATCTTTTTAGCTTTTATTTTCCTTAGGGTGCTTTTTAGTTGTTCAGTTTGTGTCATTCTTTTGTTTTTTATCTTAAATGTGTTGTGTAGTAAACATTTCAGCTTTTATTTTCATCATTTTTTATAATTTCTTTCCTGTAAAGCAAATTGCATTCCATGTCTGAAATCTGCTGCAAAAATAAAGCTTGATTTTATTTTAGTTGATTCTGACCTCAACCCCATCAAACACCTTTGAGATTAATTGGAATGCCGACTGCGAGCCAGGCCTAATCGCCCAACATCAGTGCCCGACCTCACCCATGCTCTTGTGGCTGAAAGGAAGCAAGTCCCCGCAGCAATGTTCCAACATCTAGTGGAAAGCCTTCCCAGAAGAGTGGAGGCTGTTAGAGCAGCAAATGTGGGACCAACTCCATATTAATAAACCATGATTTTGAAATTAGATGTTCGACGAGCAGTTGTCCACATACATGTCATGTGGTGTAAGAGAAAATGAAGCAGTTCAGTTGTAGGACACAGATACACACTGTAAATGGAGAAGAAATTGATTATGGAGTCTTGGCAGTAAAGAAAACTGTACAATATACCACTTAGGAGTCAGAGAGAATGTATATTTGTCTTTCTCTGCTTACACCACAAGACAGGAATCTCTGTATCACAAGATGCCTGCTGCTCTTTTTGTCTGGCATATTTTATTTTCTAGCTACAATACTGTAGTGTGGTGAAACCGATGCATCAGTGAACTATGATAACACAAGGCAGTCATGATAGGAGTGTAAGTGCAGGAATAGGTAATGGTCAAGTGGTTGGAGCAAGCTCAGCTGTGTCATACTGCTTTGACTGACTGAGCAGTGATGCTGCAGGCCAAGGGGACTCTTAGTGGCTGTTCTCAGTCAGGCTTGACCTCTCACATGAAGGAGCAGGGACAACACCGAGACGGTTAGGCAGACAAGGCCCCAAGACTCACTGGGAATGTGAGGAGATTATACAGCCAGAGGGAATAGCTCTTCTCACACTCACATTCACATGCACACACACAAACACACACGTAGTCACAGCCGAGTTAAGATAGACACAAGCTGTAGGCACTATTTCTTTCTTTCTTTCTTTCTCGCTCTCTCTTTTTCTCTTTCTCTTTCTCGCTCTCTCTTTTTCTCTTTCTCTCTCTCTCTCTCTCTCTCTCTTTTTCTCTTTCTCTCTCTCTCTCTCTCTCTTTTTCTCTCTTTTTCTCTCTCTCTCTCTCTCTCTCTCTCTCTTTCTCTCTCTCTCTCTCTTTTTCTGTCTCTCTCAATTCAATTCAATTTAGAATTTAAGGGGCTTTATTGGCATGGGAAACATATCTTTACATTGCCAAAGCAAGTGAAATAGATAACAAACAAAAGTGAAATAAACAATACAAAATTAACAGTAAACATTACACTTACAAAAGTTCCAAAAGAATAAAGACATTTCAAATGTCCTATTATGGATATATACAGTGTTGTAATGATACGCAAATATTTAAAGTACAAAAGGGAAAATAAATAAACATAGATGTAGGTTTTAATCACAATGGTGTTTCCTCTTCACTGGTTGCCTTTTTCTTGTGGCAACAGGTCACAAATCTTGATGCTGTGATGGCACACTGTGGAATTTCATCCAATAGATATGTAAGTTTATCAAATTCTTTGTGGTTCTGTGTAATCTGTGGGAAATATGTGTCTCTAATATGGTCATACATTTGGCAGGAGGTTAGTAAGTGCAGCTCAGTTTCCACCTCATTTTGTGGGCAGTGTGCACATAGCCTGTCTTCTCTTGAGAGCCAGGACTGCCTTCGGCAGCCTTTCTCAATAGCAAGGCTATGCTCACTGAGTCTGTACATAGTCATAGATTTCCTTAATTCTGGGTCAGTCACGGTGGTCAGATATTCTGCCGCTATGTACTCTCTGTTTAGGGCCAAATAGCATTCTAGTTTGCTCTGTTTTTTTGTAAATTCTTTCCAATGTGTCAAGTAATTATCTTTTTGTTTTCTCATGATCTGGTTGGGTCTAATTGTGTTGCTGTCCTGGGGCTCTGTGGGGTCTGTTTGTGTTTGTGAACAGAGCCCCAGGACCAGCTTGCTTGCTTCTTCTCCAGGTTAATTTCTCTGTAGGCGAGGGCCTTGTTATGGACGATTTGGGAATTGCTTTCATTTAGGTGGTTGTAGAATTTAATGTCTCTTTTCTGCATTTTTGATAATTAGTGGGTATCAGCCTAATTCTGTTCAGCATGTGTAGTGTGGTTTGTTCGGCATTGTGTAATTTAATGAGGACACTGCCACAACCGGAGGTCTGCTTGTTGGATTTTTATTTGTCCTGCACACGAAGAGACAACGCACGATATGTTAGCCCTTGGCGCATTCACAGCTCTCAGGCACCTGCACGAGCACAGGGAAACTCACTCAAACACTGTCCCAAGTACCCACAAGTTACAATAGGTACGCTAGCAATATAAATATTTAACAAAACTTATGCAACCATCATAGCACATTGTGTAACATTACCACGGTTTTATATTTAAAAATAGTGGAGCCAAGGACAACATACCTCGCTAACTGAAGGTCAGGCAAGAGAGAACAATAGGAGGGTACAGTAACACTGCTACACATGCATTATTTGGTGTTTTATGTTTTACGCAAAATATATTTTTGCAGAATTCTGCATGCAGTCTCAATTTGGTGTTTGTCCCATTTTGTGAATTCTTGGTTGGTGAGCGGACCCCAGACCTCACAACCATAAAGGGCAATGGGTTCTATAACTGATTCAAGTATTTTTTGCCAGATCCTAATTGGTATGTCAAATTTTATGTTCCGTTTGATGGCATAGAAGGCCTTTCTTGCCTTGTCTCTCAGATTGTTCACAGCTTTGTGGAAGTTACCTGTGGTGCTGATGTCTCTCTCTCCCTCCGTCTCTCTCTCTCTCTCTCTCGCTCCCTCTTTCTCTCAATTCAATTCTAATTGCTTTATTGGCATGACGCAACAATGTACATATTGCCAAAGCGCTTTGTGCTTGTGTTTGTGTTTCCCAATAGCTAATGTCGTTTTGTTTTGACTGTTTTGAAAATGTGGTTTATTCTGATTGATTGGATGTTCTGTTCCTGAGGCTTCAGTGTGTTAGTAGAACAGGTTTGTGAACTTAGCCCCAGGACCAGTGGAATGAGGGGTCTCTCTCTCTCTCTCTCTCTCTCTCTCTCTCTCTCTCTCTCTCTCTCTCTCTCTCTCTCTCTCTCTCTCTCTCTCTCTCTCTCTCTCTCTCTCTCTCTCTCTCTCTCTCTCTATAAACAATAACAAATAATAATATAAAATGGTAGTAACGAATAATATTAATTTAAATACAAAAATAATAACAATAAAATGGTAACAGTCAATAGTAGAAATGTAATAAGTATAAAAATATAAATATGGAAAATGAAACTATAACTAACTTATAACTAAATAACGGTCATCTTCACCATTACATCAGTACTAAAACTACCATCATCATCATCATTACTACTACCACCACCATCACTAAACTGCTATCATTACCATTACCACCCATACCACTACTATTTGGAATGATAAACACCTATAATAATAGTAATAACAATAAAAGTAATAATAAGTAAGTTACTGCTTACTATGCAGATGTTATTATTCAGTGTCCCTCAGGCTAGAGCAGGCAAATACATATTTGGCTGCAAGAGGAGCCATTGCTCCTTCGCCCATGAGTATTTTTAGTTTTTCCTCTGGGTTTAATAAGTTAAAATTTGGAATAAATGTAGACATTTCTGTGAATAATGAATCTCTTGGTGAGGAATATTTATCACAGTAAAGGAGAAACTGCATCTCTGTCTCTACCTCCCCTGTTGTGCAGTGACCACATACACGCTCTTCTTTGGGTAGCCATGTCTTTTTATGTCTGCCGGTTTCTATTGCCAATTGATGGTCACTCATCCTGTACTTGGTAAGGATCTGTCTCTGCTTTGTATCTCTGACAGAGTATAGATAATCAGCCAATTCATATTCTCTGTTTTGGGTCAGATAGCAATTTAGTCAGCTTCGGGATTTTTTTTCGTTTTTCCAATGTTGTAAATATGATTCCTTTGATTGGTTCATGATTTTGTTTATTGCAATTCTTTCTTTTGAAGCAGTGCTGGTGTCATCTTGGTTGGTTAGGTTCAACACCAGCTGACTGAGAGGGCTCGTTTCTGGGCTCAGCTCCTGGGTTTGAAGTGCTTTAACATGCAGACTTGAATTTGGACTTGAATTTAGATGTAGCCAAAAATGTTATGATCTTTTCTGTATTTGCATTACTACTGGAAAGCGGCCCAATTCTGCCCTATATGCATTAGTTGGTGTATTTCTCTGGACTTGTAGAATTTTCCGACAGAATTCTGCATGTAGGGCTTCAATTGGATGTTTGTCCCACATTTTAAAGTCCAGTTTATTGAGTGGCCCCCAAACCTCACTTCCGTAAAGAGCTATTGGTAGGATTACACTGTCAAATATTTTGGTCCAAATTCTAATTGGGATGTTGATTTTGAATAATTTCATTTTTATTGCATACAATGCTCTGCGGGCTTTTTCTTTGAATGCATTCACTGCCATATTAAAGTTTCCCGATGCAGATATGGTCAGACCAAGGTAGGTGTAATTTTTAGTGTGTTCAAGTATGGTGTTGTTCAGGGTGAATTTATATTTGTGTTTCTGACATCTGTTTTTTTTTGTGGAAAATCATGATTTTCGTTTTTTGGAAATTTACTGCAAGGGCCCAATTATGGCAATATTGCTCTAGAATATTAATGCTCTGTTGAAGACCTTTGGTTGGTGATAGAAGTACCAAGTCATCAGCATATAGCAGGTGTTTCACCTCTGTGTCAAATAGTGTGAGTCCTGGGGCTGGAGAATGGTCCAACTTGTCTGCTAATGCATTGATATAAATGTTGAAAAGATTTGGACTCAAACTGCAGCATTGTCTCACACCTCGACGTTGTGGAAAGAATTCTGTTCTTTGGTTTTTGATTTTTATTGCACACTTGTTTTCTGTGTACATACATTTTATTAAGTCATACACTTTACCACCAAGCCCACTTTGGAGAATTTTGTAGAATAGCCCTTCATGCCAAATAGAATCAAATGCTTTTTTAAAGTCAATAAAGCAAGCAAAGATTTTGCCCTCTTTGTTTTGGTGGACATGTTTATTAATTAGTGTGTGTAAGGTGTATATATGGTCAGTAGTGCGATGGTTAGGGAGAAAGCCAATTTGACATTTACTTATTACATTTTATTCTTGAAGAAAGGTTTGAATTCTTGAATTCAAAATGCTACAGAAAACCTTTCCCAAGTTGCTGTTTGCGCAAATTCCCCTGTAATTTTTGGGGTCTGATTTGTCTCCACTTTTGTGGATAGGGGAGATGAGCCCCTGGTTCCAGACATCAGTGTAGCAACCAGAAGTTAAAACCATGTTGAACAATTTAAGCACAGCATTTTGCAACTCAGGTGTGCTGTTTTTCAGCATTTCATTTCTGATGTTATCTAGACCACAAGCCAAGATTTTATAGATTTCAGCTTTTCATTTAGTTCTTGTTGGGTTATTGGGTAATCTAATGGATTATGTTTGTTTTTAATGACTGATTCAAGGATGTTAAATGTTTCTTTAATTTCTAATTGGTTCTGTTGTAAGTCTTTTTGTAGGATGTTTTTGTATAGATTATCAAAATAAGTTTTCCAAAATCCTACATCTTGTATGGCTAATTCTTGTAGCTTTGTCGTACTTAAATTGTTCCACATGTCCCAGAACTGATTTTGGTCAATTGCATTTTCAATTTCATCAAGTGTCTTGTTGGTATATTTCAGTGTATGTTTATACTGTTTCAGAGCTTCAAAGTATTTATATCGTAGCTCTGGGTTGTTTTGCTGCTTATGTTTTTCATTTGACAGTTGTCTTAGGTGTTTTCTAATTGTTTTACATTCATTATCAAACCATTTTTCAGAAACATTTTGTTTTTTGTTTCTGATGTTGCATTTCTTTGGTTTTCTCAAATTTGCTTTCGATGCTGCTTTTTGGAATATGCAGTTGATGTTTTGAGTAGCCGAATTGACACCATCTTTATTGTTTTGGTATTGTGAGTTATTGAAAAACTGTATAGAGTTCATCATTTCATTTGAGTTCAATGTTTCAATGAATCTCGCTGCACTGTTTTGACCCCATCTGTACGATTGGTTTATGTTGTAGAGTTTATTGGGCTGTTTTTTGAATGAATATTGCCGGTTAATTTCTTCAGAAACACGTTGATCTGACTGTGATCTGACAATGGTGTCTGTGGTCTGACAGTGAATGCACTAATGGAGGAGGGGTCAATATCAGTGATGGCATAATCGACTGCACTTGTCCCAAGAGCTGAGCAGTAAGTAAACTGACCTAAAGAGTCCCCTCTGATTCTACCATTAAGCATGTACAGGCCTAAGGCTTGACAGAGATGCACTAACTCCTTCCCATTTTTGTTCAGTATTTGGTCAGGACTGTTTCTATTATTTATAATCGGGCTACTGTACAAGGAGGGGTGTCCGGATATGTGGTGGTTACCACCCGCATCAGTGTAGTCAGGCTCAGAACCTGTTCTTGCATTGAAATCTCCACAAAGAAGCACTTTACCCTCTGCCTGAAATGTAAGGATTTCTGTATGGAGATTGTCAAAAAACTGATCATCATAATATGATGAATCTGAAGGAGGAGCATAAGCTGCACATATGTATACATCATTGTCACAATAGATTGTACCTTTGTTAAGTTTTAGCCAAATGTGACTGGTACCTTTTTTCATTTAATTCAGTGCTAAGTCCTGCTTATGCCAAATGATGAGTCTCGGCCCCGTTTAACATTTTTATGTTTGATTGATGGTAGTAAACTTTCTCTATAGCCTGAGGGACACTGAGTATCTATGTCTCCACGACACCATGTTTCCAGTAGGATTATGATGTCCTGTCCCTTGATGTTTTTAATCAATTCTGGATTTGTTGTTTTATAACTAAAATGTGAAGAGTATAGGCCCTGGATATTCCAAGAGCTGATGGTTAATGATCCCATTTATAATAAGCGATATTCACTGGTTTGAGTAAAGTACATTGAAAAAAAACCTAAATAATATATATATATATCATTACATATAATTATATTTACCTTTATTTAACTAGGCAAGTCAGTTAAGAACAAATTCTTATTTTCAATGACGGCCTAGAAACAGTGGGTTAACTGCCTGTTCAGGGGCAGAACGACAGATTTGTACCTTGTCAGCTCGGGGATTTGAACTTGCAACACTTTCGATTACTAGTCCAACGCTCTAACCACTAGGCTACCCTGCCGCCACATACCCCGTAATACCGGTGCCAATAAAATTAAGAATAGTTTTAAACAAATTAATAAGAATGGAATAGGTTTGCACAAAAAATGAGTACAATGCAATCTGCAACCCTTTGTCTGTTTGTGTGTGTGTGTGTGTGTGTGTGAATTAAAGGGTCTGTCTAGCTCAGTAGTCTGCATATTAGTTGCAGTAGTTGGCGCACCTCTCCAATCTCTGATTGTTCTAGGTGTCTTTTGCCAGAGGTTACCTCAGCATATGTAGGCTGATGATCTGAATGATACATGGTGTGGACTGCATCATGTGGTGTACTTCTCTGACCACTACCCTAGAGTAGTGGTCAGAGCTGTGTTGTGATGGGCCAGGTCCAGTAGAGCTGTGTTGTGATGGGCCAGGTCTAGTAGAGCTGTGTTGTGATGGGCCTGGTCTAGTAGAGCTGTGTTGTGATGGGACGGGTCTAGTCGTGCTGTCCTGAGGCGGGTCTGGTCTGGTAAATCTGTGCTGTAGTGGGCCTGGTCTAGTAGAGCTGTGCTGTAATAAGCCGTGTCTGGCTCTTTTCTCCTGGGGATGGTGGATGTACTGTTGTTTCAGAATGTGGGGTGGGGGACCTCTGTTGCTGGGGTTATGGGTGTGTGGGTCCCTGCCAAGTGTTGCATCTTTTAGGTCCTTGGCAAAGTTTCTGATACTATCCTAATCAAGATGTACATTATAGTATATATGTTCACATGTCAGAGTGGGGTGGTGAGCCGTTCTGACGTTGAGCAGTGATGCACAGTCCACAGTGATCTGTTGATTTATTTTTTCTATCAACTTTCCTGGGAAGTCTTTTCTTGGTAGGAGGGTGGACACAACTATATTGGTTGTTGGGAACATAGCCCGTGCCCGTTCTGCCACTCTTCTCACTGCCCCAGATACATTTTCACCTTTGGCATGAAGGTCGTTTGTGCCAGTGTGGATGATGATGTTGTCAGGGGTGTCATTCCTGGTCTGACTGAGTAGCTGCATTGCACTGTCAGTTGTAGGACACCAGAACTTATACACCTGGTGTCTAGGGAATAATCTTTCCTGGACTAAGAACTTCCCATTTGAAACAATAAGGATTGCAGTTGTGGGTGATTGTCTGGGTGGAGCAGACTGGGAGGCTGGTATTCTGATCTGGGCTGGAGTAGACTGGGAGGCTGGTATTCTGATCTGGGCTGGAGCAGACTGGGAGGCTGATATTCTGACCTGGGCTGGAGCAGACTGGGAGGCTGATATTCTGACCTGGGCTGGAGCAGACTGAGAGGCTGGTAGGTTGACCTGGGCTGGAGCACACTGTGCTGGAGCAGACTGGGAAGCAGATAGACTGACATGGGCTAGAGCAGACTGGGACGCTGGTTGGCTGACCTGGTCTGGAGCAGACTGGGAGGATGTTTGGCTGACCTGGGCTGGGCTGGAGCAGACTGGGAGGCTGATATTCTGACCTGGGCTGGAGCAGACTGGGAGGCTGGTTGGCTGACCTGGGCTGGAGCAGACTGGGAAGCTAGTAGGTTGACCTGGGCTGGAGCACACTGTGCTGGAGCAGACTGGGAAGCAGGTAGGCTGACATGGGCTAGAGCAGACTGGGACGCTGGTTGGCTGATCTGGGCTGGAGCAGACTGGTAGGCTGGTGCAGTGTCATCAGGCTGTGTGGTGGAGGCCATGCTTGTCTCAGGTTCTGCTTGTGTTATGCCAAGCTGGTGGACATGTTCTCTAGATGCAGAGGACATAATGACTCGCTGCTGGTTGAGGAGGTCAATGTACCTCTCTCTTTGTTCTAGCTCCTTTCTTGTTGTGCTCAGATGGTCTCTGAGGTCATCATTTGTCTGACTCAGTTTGTACATTCTGCTTTCTAATTTAGCAATAGACGCTCTGCTCTCCTCCCTGAACTCTTTCATCTCTTCTTTTAGTTTATGGACAGTGTCCTCCTCTTGAATCTTGTTCTCTCTGAGTTCTATGACCTCTGCTTCGACTAGAGAGAGGGTGTTGTGGAAACGTTGCATAGCAGGTGTTCCTGGTGTTGTAGGCATGTCCTTGACTCTGTCTGCTGCAGGTGAGGTAGGTAGAGCGACACTTGCTGGGTCACAGAGACCTTTGGGGCCTGCTTTTCTCCATTTCCCTCCTTGACTTTTTCCTCTGTTTCTGAGATGAGTTCAGCTTCTGCTTTTAGGGTAGCAAACCTATTCTCAAAGGCCTGGAGGCTTGAATCATTGCCTTGTATCAATACAGTTCCATTATTATATAAGTTTACTGTTTGATACGTGTTGTTCTGGTCAGCTTCTTCAAAAATGCTGATCTGACATCCTTGGCTGATGCCTCTCTTTTTTGAGAAAGGGAAATGGTTGCAAATAACCCTTTTCTATATGTGCCCTCGTTTGGTATTAAAAATTAAATTTGCTCTTGTTTTGCAACTGGTAAGATCTGCAAACAGGCATTCATGGTTCTGTCCCATCAACAAACCTTTTAAACTTTTCTTAGCTTTCTCTGTTTGAATGTCTGGTGGGTAAACAATTTCCATAGCAACGCTGGTGACGTTGGCTACAATGTTGCAATAGAAGTGTTGTTTCTTGTATTATTGCCTCTTGTGTCTTTAGAGGACTGTTTCACTTTGATGTCCTTTTTCTTCTGTCCTTATTTTGTCTTATTTTGTCTTTCTTTTCTTCTGTTATACTAGATATTCTTTGTTAGCTAGCTAGCTTCTTCCAGGAGAGTCCCTAGCAACTGCTTAGCAACTGGTAAACAATACAGCTAGCTAAGATAACTGTACAATTGAATGAAAAACAGTTACTTTTTCAAAAGCCTTTCTTCTTTGTTTGTTGCTTGTTTTGTCTCCGATTCAGTCTTGCAGTTTTCTTTAGCTTTTTTCCGATGTACTTCACTCTAAAAACCATGTACATTTCAATATTTGTAGGAGCTCATTTTTTCAGCAGCTGCTGCTCAATTTGGATCTGCTCTCTCTCTCTCTCTCTCTCTCTCTCTCTCTCTCTCTCTCTCTCTCTCTCTCTCTCTCTCTCTCACCCACACATAGCTACCCACAAACTCAGAAATAATGTGGGGAGATGATATGCATGCCCAGAGAGGAAAAAGATAACCACACACACACGCACACACACAGAGAGAAAAGCAATGAGATGAGAGAAATATGTGATTTAATTCCCTTCTCATAACAGTAGAGCTCAAGCTCTGGCTAATGCAATTTACTGAACCACTGCACCCTTTTGGAATGTCTGAGGCGCAGAGTCATCAGTGGATAGGGGGAGGGTGTGTGCGGGGGGAGGGTGTGTGTATTACTATGTATTACCTCATCCTACTACATTACTACTTCTATTACTACACAGACAGGCTCTCTTTCAACCTTTCACAGACAGGCTCTCTTTCAACCCTTTCACAGACAGGCTCTCTTTCAAGCCTTTCACAGACAGGCTCTCTTTCAACCTTTCACAGACAGGCTCTCTTTCAACCTTTCACAGACAGGTTCTCTTTCAACCTTTCACAGACTGGCTCTCTTTCAAACCTTTCACAGACAGGCTCTCATTCAATTCTTTTACAGACAGGCTCTCTTTCAACCTTTCACAGACAGTCTCTCTTTCAAACCTTTCACAGACAGGCTCTCTGTCAACCTTTCACTGACAGGCTCTCTTTCCACCTTTCACAGACAGGCTCTCTTTCAAGCCTTTCACAGACAGGCTCTCTTTCAAGCCTTTCACAGACAGATTTTGCCACATTGACTGTGGTGGGTTTGACAATGACCAGGTACATGTAGGCCATTAGAATGGAAGGAGAGGAGTCATTGGTGCTTAGACTCACCCATTATCACCAGCATGCTGGCTTGCCACGGCCTTGGCACCTGCTGAATACAGATAACAGCTGCTGGAGGTTAGATTCACTAGTGTGTATTCAACGCCGATGGATGCGTTTTTTTCTGCTTTGCCCTGTCGTGTTTGTGCCCGTGCTTGAGTGTGTGCGTGTGCACGTGTGTGTGTGTGTGTGTGTGGTTGTAGCAGTGTGTGTGTGGTTGTAGCAGTGTGTGTGTGGTTGTAGCAGTGTGTGTGAGTGTGTGCACGCCATTTCACTCTATTAGTGAATCTCCTGTTGCCTTTCATTTGAATCCCATACTGGCAGTGCTGTTGAAGCTTGATCATCTTCTCTCTGATTCCTCTCATAACCTGACATTAAGTTGCTTCTCATCACATAGTACTCTTTCATCTTGCTTTTCATTTTTTTACTTACCTTGATCCTGGACCACATGGAGGAGCCGTGTTATTATCTAGCTAGGACAACGTTTCTTTGATGTTGTTTTGTGTGTGTTTGACCTTAGGCGGGTTGGGTGGCATTACTGATGTCTCCCAATAGGGCCGTCACTGCTTTCCCTCTACCGTTTCTCCTAGCTCTGAGATAAGAGACTCATTAAACACAGATCATATTTTACTCTTAAACATCCCAGTATTGCACTAATGAGTTTTTCCTACTTAAAGACACCTTCAAGGGGAGTGGAAATTCACTTATCGTCTTGGCTGATCCAGCTTCATTAGCGGACTCTTTCCCCGTGCGGATAATGTCCGCCAGCTGCTTAAATATGCAGGATAATGTCTCTCCCAAGAGGACCACCTCAGGTTAGCTCTGGTCCTCTGCCAAGGTGTCCATCTGCGTGTCCATATGAATATCATTATGCTTTAGTGCAGGCAGATAACAAGTGATACCCAGGGGACGTATTTTAGACTGCACATTATTTAATGCTTTTTATTAAGCCTTAAGATGTATGGCATCTGATAATGATACGGGTTGTGAGTTAGTGTGTTTTAGTTCACTAGTTAGAACAATGCAATACTTAATAATTCTGTTGGGTAGACCAGAGTGAGCACATTATTTATTTGTGTATGCCACCTCTAAGAGTACTGCATGATATGAATCTCTGTTTTTGAAACATCCCTGTAGAGCTTCACGGATCCATTTGACAGGTGATGCTAAAGCTAAGCTGTCTGTGAGCGTCACAGGGAGAAAACAACTCTGTGTTCTTATTGCTGGCAGGCAGTTGCCATTGTTGATATTAAAGTGACTTAAGCCTTTAAGTTTAGCCTTATATATATTTTATGGCGAGTCCCTTTTGTGCTTTTAAGCTCTGCGAGATGTGTGAGACACTACACTTAGAGGTTGGCATTCACTTTGAGTCGATTCTGATGAGATTGTGCAACCGTGAAGCAAGGAGGATAAACATTGCACAATGGAAAACAGAGTACAAATGGTAAAGTACAAACACTTGTGTTTCTGAACAGAGATGGTGTGTACTGTACTTAGCACTTTGTGTTCCTCTTGAGCTATATGAGATTGCTTTATTCTTCTTTGAGATCCAGCCTTTCATCATGTTGCTAGCTCCTGTATATAGTTGTCTGAAAAGGTCAGGATGAGGAGCTGAAGGAAAGACTCGTTGTCCACCATTGAATGTATTGTGTGTGTGTGTGTGTGTGTGTGCGTGTGTGTGTGTGTGTGTGTGTGTGTGTGTGTGTGTGTGTGTGTGTGTGTGTGTGTGTGTGTGTGTGTGTGTGTGTGTGTGTGTGTGTGTGTGTGTGTGTGTGTGTGTGTGCGTGTGAACTCACTACGTACAGTACATGCTTATCAGTGTCCTTTTCCTCAGTGGTTACGCTAGCTGACACAGATGCCAAGGCCTCTCACACACATACACACACATAAACACAAAAATATATACACACATATACAGTACACACACACACACACACACCAGAAACATAAAACAAACAAATCCACAAACACACTTGTTTCAGGTTTCCATAGTGCCACAGACTTTGTCTTTTAAACCCTTCAATTCCCTCTTTACGTCAGACCGCTTACAAGCACAGCAGTCCTCTTTGTGATGAAATCATAGGTCAATGGCTTATGGAGGCCATCTCACAGTAATGACACAGTAACAGTTTAGCCCACTGCCCTTCCTGTAGCCAGTAGCTCACTACACAGTAGCTCACTACACAGTTTTATGGGGTGATATAAACCAAAATGGTGGTGGCACTATTACCCGGTGGGAAACAGCTGTATTAAAATCTTACCATGCGTAAGATGATATAAAACTAATTTCCAATCTTCGTTCATTCAATCCTTTTAGGGTCTCCTGTTCATATACAGTTCATGCGGCAGCAGGCATGTTGGTGTGATGATCGTTGTCACTGTACTTTAGATATGCGGAGTAATCAACTGGAACATTTGTTCTACTTAATCTACTAATTCATATTTGATATTTTAGCAGGCCTGTTTAAGCGTAGATTATTTGAACATTTCTTTCAAGCTAAATTGTACTGGAGATCAGCATATTATGCTGAACAAGTTAAAGTGAACATGGTCTAGCAGCTTATGTGTAAGGGGTGCGTGCTGGTGGCAGGAAGTCAGGCGCAGGAGATCGAACTTGGTATAAACGGAGCAGTTTAATAAGTGCTCAAAAAACTCAAAATATACAAAATAAAACAAGTGGGCACAAAACTCGTCGCACACCAGAACATATCTTGCACAATGCTTACAAACAAACAATCACAGACAAGGACATGAGGGGGAACAGAGGGTTAAATACACAACATGTAATTGATGGGATTGGAACCAGGTGTGATGGAAGACAAGACAAAACCAAAGGAAAATGAAAAGAGGATCAGCGATGGCTAGAAGGTCAGTGACTTCGACCGCCGAACGCCGCCCGAACAAGGAGAGGGACCAACTTCGGCGGTAGTCGTGACATTATGCCATGAAACTCCTTTTCATTTGAATACATTTATCAGAATATACCAAGGAATTATAATACAGGTAGAGCTGGGAATAAACTTCAGGACGTTGGCACAGTGATGTTGCCGTGGTTACACATCAAATGTGGTCATAAATAGGAAACCAAGCGCCCTCTCCATCCCGAATGTTTACCGTGTCCTTGTTGCACCTATTGTCCCTGAAAGGATGATGATGGGATAATGGGGAAGGTGCCATACTGTGCTCAGATCAACAGAGGCATGGCAAAGTAAGATTGGCACAGCTCGCCAATGTCATTTGGCTATGGCAGTGCCTGCTTCCTTCTCCGCATGCTAGGCTCTCAAGACTGCACAGGCTATTTCATGTAATACTTAACCTGACGCACACACACATGCACACACACACACTTAGACCAAGTGCAGATATAGGCTAATTTACCCAATGCCTTGAATTGATGTACATTTGATGATAAATAAGGCTTATATTAATCTATTTTGATCCAAATACATGTATAACAATTCTGTCATCTATTTACTTATACATTATTCATCTATTTATCAGAGCTGTGTGTCTATTCATTTTCTGAAAACACTGGAGAAAAATGTAGGACCATCTTTCCAACACCAATCTCATCTATTCATGTTCTAACCCTGAATGGCTTATTAACCAGTACATACATCCACCCTATACATCAGTGGTTGGCAACCATGTTCCTGAAGTGCCGCAAGATTTTGTTCCAACTAGGCACCACACTATTTATTTTACCTTCACTTAACTAGACAAGTCAGTTTGGACTGGGCCAATTGTGCACTGCCCTATGGGACTCCTAATCACAGCCAGATGTGATACAGCCTGGATTTGAACCAGGTATTGTAGTGATGCCTCTTGCACTGAGATGCAGTGACTTAGACCGCTGCACCACTCGGGAGCCCCACCAACTGAGTTAATTGATCGTTTCAATGATTGCCTAAATTCAACACACCTGGCCTTCCAGATCAGTTAAATCAAAAACATGAAGTGCCTGCAGCACTCCAGGACCAGGGATGCCTACTCCTGCTGTACATCCTCAAGAGTACTCGCAGATTTGGGCCAAGAGTTTTTCCTTGCCTTGAAAGTCTATGTGCCCTGTATATTTCCTCATCGGGTTGCATGGTTTTGGTCTGGGAACTCTTACAGACTAGAGCAGGTCAAATTTCACGTGGGAGCCAAAGACCAGAGGCTGTTCCGCTAACACACTAGATATGAGTTGTTTTTAATAGCTCTGGAGAGACTCATCCACGGCTGCCTTTGAAGTTCAGAGAAAGTGAGAGACAAACCTTAAGGGGGGAGATGTGAAGTGTTATCCTGAATGACTGTCAGTGTACGGGGTGATAAGAGTCGCTATTGGCGTGAAAACAAATGGAACAACTCTGGTACGAGACTCGGCTTGATTCCTGGAGCCAACTCTGCCATGCATTAGGCATCAAACTTGGTGATAAGGTGCTATGTGTTTCATAGCGTTTGTTTTTGTTTTTTTCTCCCAGAGATGCAGCACTGTCTTGCATTTTACTGCTCAAAACAGTCTGTGTGTGACTCAGGTGTGTGTGATTGGCATCGCCCCTTGTCTCCTCTGGTCCATTTAGGCCTGGAGGATTTTGATTGGGCTCAAGGGCCTTGAGGATGTTGATTGGGTTCAAGCCTCCCCCTCCTCTCCTTGCATACACACACACACACGCACGCACGCGCACACACACACACACACTCACAAATATGCATAAAGATTGTGTGAACATAGTCCCAGTGGAGATGAAGAGATCTTTGAAGCGATGTGCCTGGGAAGGCCTTTAGTCTGGCATCTCACTGTGCTGTTTAATCTTGTCCATAGAGCATGCTAATCAAACGCAGCAACCCCTCTATCTCCCATCGGGGTTAACGGCCTTCTTTAAGCTGAGAGCAGTGAGCTCTTAAAACATCTGCTTGGCCCCTAGTGTCCACTCAACATTTATCATAACTTTTAGCAGTAAGCATAGGGTTGCAAAGCTACCGGTAATTTACTAAAGTTACCGGAATCTTCAGTAATTTCGGTAATTAACAGAAAATCTATGGCAATCTATTATAACTTTGGTAATTTATACATGAATAACTTAAAAATATATATATATATATGTATAGTATTCATTTATTATATATGTGTCTGTATTGTCCATGAGTTGCTAGTAGATAGAGATCATACGGTTCAAGAGTAAATAGCCTAATTAATGAAAAAAGCATCTAAACAACAATAGCATTGTTGAAACTCTTCCAACTGTTAACTGCCACCAGTTTGACGCCAGCACATTGACAGCAAATAAATATTTACATAGTAAAATCTACAAAAGTTTGTAAAAACATTCTTATGAAGGATATTTCATGCTGAAACTCTCATATTAAACAATAATGGTATTCACTACATTTATGGTTTAGATTTAGGATAAGTTTTGACAGATTTTTCATTCTATTTTTTATGGAAGAAAATCATCTGATTCAATTATTTAATATATGTGATAAGGCCACACAGAGGGCCAGAGATTATTTCAGAAGCCTGTGACAATCTGAGGTACACATAATCCTTGAAAGATACCAAAATTCTGGTAGTTTACTGGTAAACTTTGAATGTTTCCAGAAATATACTTTACCTTTGCAACCCTAGTTAAGCATAACCTTTTGTATGGCACACATGAATGATAAATGCTTGATCAACTGGTGTCAAACATTATTGTACTGCTATGGCATGTGTTAGTGTTTGGATGGTGATTGAATGTTTCACTGTCAACTGCCCATGAAACCCAGTTAACTTAAGTCATCTAGCTTCAGTCAAGTATTGCTGGTGGCTAGCATAGCTGCTGTGCATGGCAAATCTGCATGATTAGCTACATTATAGAAATTATACATAAATATATTATACCAAAATAAAACAAAATTAGGCTATATTTCACTGTTCTCTAAAGTGCTACTTCCCTGTACATTCTCCCGGCACATTTTGTTACACTTTTGTTAAAGGCTTATTTCATTATTTCTGGGATCTCTATGAAAGGAAACTTTAACCACCTTCTGCACTTTGAATAGCTGCATCACAAAACGCTGAGAGTAGATACCTTGAAAGAGAATAGTACAGCGGTTACCCCTGGGATATGTAGATGAATACAGGCTGCTGGCTGCCAGCTACTGGCGCAGCAAGGTGTGTGCATCAAGGTAGGTAATAGCTATTACACTTGAAATACAACCAGGTTTTGTTGAGTTTTTCCAACAGTGTCGCCCAAAACGATGGATAAAACAGTAAAAACTTGAGGAAAGTGGTGTGTGCAGCCCACTAGTGACAGAGTGATGTTTCCAAACACACTGCAGGAATTGCAGTTGTTATTCTGCTTTAAAAAGTAGCCACGCATGCACATTTTGGAGAGCAGTTTGTCAGTGAGTACCAGTATCTGGTTGAAGGGCTGAAACCGGTTTTGAGAGATCCCACTGGGCACACCATGTCATTTCAACCATCTAAAAGCACGCTCAAATTCCACTGGAAAAAACGGTCAGATTTTTGGTTTAGTTGTCATCTAAATGTGTTTTCACTGTGCTTCATCGACAAGCACAACTAAATGGCCTGGATTGGGGTTTAGATTATATTAAAGTACATAGTGCAAGTGATCAATGCTGTTCAAGATTCTGCGCAGATTAATATAGCAATTGTGAAGATTTTCACAGACCTGCAACCCTTGCATGCTATCTTGAACTTCCAGGCTTTCTATGATTACATAAGAAGACATGTATAGTTACAGGAGGCTAACCTCAAAATGTGGCCATGGATGTGTTACTAATTTGAAGGTTGAATAAATACTGTTACATTAGTTTGTAAGATAGCCTTAACTTTAGTCTATTTCCTGTATTACAAAAGCCATATTGAATTGTGTTTGGTTGACAACGCAACCAAATATCAACATTTAAAGGATATCTAATGCTTGGATAGTTTAATCTGAGCCAGTGGCTTTATCCTATTCTTTAACTTTGATTGTTGGTTTAGTTGGAGACGTGAATCCAACACATCATTTGTTAAGTTGTCAACAAGTTAATTGGCTATTCACTGCGTTGTGAAATTGAATTGTGTTTGATTGTCAATGCAACCAAATATCAACATTAGAAGGAGATGTATTTTTGGTGCCACTGACTTAGTCTGGCTTTGATTCCAGTTTGTCTACAAATTAATCATTGATATATTGGATGCATATCAACCAAGAATCAAATTTAAAGAATAGGACTAAATAAAATCAAACTTGGTGTAAAGTGCATTCAAAGTTTGATTTGATGTAGTCCTATTGAGATGGAGGCGTGAATAATTACCAATTATTAATCTGTAGACAAACTGGAATTAAAGCCAGACTTAGCCCTAGTTCAAACACTGCTCTATTGCCGCACGGAACAAAAAAAATATGTCACTTTATCATCTGCCACTCTTTCGGTGCGATGCGGTGCGGATGAAGCATGCCTCTGTTTCATGCAGCGCACCAGAGCAGTTCTTCCACTGTCGGGAGAAATGGTAATGCATATTAACATATGTTAATTGCATGCAAATAAAGGTTGCTTTGCTACCACACCCACAACAGAAGCACAATCATGGTCTCAAATTCACAGGTGGAGGACTTCTGTGAGAGGTCACTGTTATGCCTCAATTTGACCCAAAATCAACGAGGAAGTCTCCTGCAGTGATATGAAACCAATCAGTACATCAAGCAAAGCTCTTAACCATGCCAGCCCGCTCTTAATTTCTATTCAGTTCGACAAGCCATAAATTTGGCGTCTGAACTGTAACTAAGTCAGTGGCACAGATGGAACTATCCAAGCAGAAGATAATATAATAATATATAGATCTCCATCAAAAGTTGATGTTTGGTTGCGTTGACAATCAAACACAATTCAGTATCCAGTTTGTCTATTTTGGGTTCACGTCTTCATCTCAACCTGAAATCTACGTTAAAGAACAGGACTAAATCTAATCTAATCAACATTTGAATGCACCTGAGATGAAGTTTGATTTGATTTAGTCCTGTTCTTTGATTTGAGATTGAGATTATATTAATGATTAACTTGAAGATTAAATGTTAAATCGACCAAAACTTGAAACCCTAGGCCTATATGTAATTCTCAGCATAGCACATTGGTAGTAGTCAATGACAAATCGAGAGCTTGGCTCTATCAGCATTTTTATTTTGTATTTATTGACATAGCCTTGTTCTGTTCAATTGTGTCTACCTACTGTACCTACTATACCTATAGTACTATAAATATCCCAATTCAGGATGTTGAGTAAAAAAATAAATAGAATGTAGCTGACACCGCTCAAACCAATGAGGCTTTCGGAACTTTAAATCCAATTATCTCAGAATCATATTTTTGCAGATAGAACCGTATAGTCCCAAGCTCTCAATATCAAAGTTAAGCAGGGCTGGGTTTGGTTAAAAACCTGGATGAGAGACCAAATGGATAGCTGTAGATAGATCAACTCTCTAGTAGGAGGTGCTGCCCATCCTATTGTTTATTTGCTGATAGTGGATGAAAGATCTTGAAGATCTGATGTTGTTTCAAAGGTACAAATTCAACATATTTTATACAAGGTTTGTCTATGTTGAAAATCAGTTACAATGATGACATAATCCTGTGGTTGAAATTCCACCATCAAAACAACAGTTGATTACTTTTTTCAAACACAATGTATTCTAAACAAAAATAAAAACGCAACATGTAACAGAAATGTTCCATACCCACAAAAAGCTTATTTATCACAAATGTTGTGCACAAATTTGTTTACATCCCTCTTAGTGAGTATTTCTTCTTTGTCAAGATAATCCATCCACCTGACAGGTGAGGCATATCAAGAAGCTGATTAAACAGGATGGTCATTACACAGGTGCACTTTGTGTTTTGGACAAGAAAAAGGCCACTCTAAAATGTGCAGTTTTGTCACACAACACAATGTCACGGATGTCTCAAGTTTTGAGGGAGCATGCAATTGACATGCTGACTGCAGGAAGGTCCACCAGAGCAGTTGCCAGAGAATTGAATGTTCATTTCTCTACCATAAACCGCCCCCAACGTTGTTTTAGAAAATTTGGCAGTGCGTCCAAACGGCCTCACAACTGCAGACCACGTGTAACCACACCAGCCCTTGACCGCCACATCCAGCTTCTTCACCTGCAGGATCGTCTGAGACCAGCCACCCGAACTGCTGATGAAACTGTGGCTTTGCACAACCTAAGAATTTCTGCACAAACTATCAGAAACCGTCTCAGGCAAGCTCATCTGCGTGCTCGTCGTCCTCACCAGGGTCTTGACCTGACTGCAGTTCGGCGTCGTAACCAACTTCAGTGGGAAAATGCTCAGCTTCGATGGCCACTGGCACGCTGGAGAAGTGTGCTCTTCACGGATTAATCCCGGTTTCTACTGTCCTGGGCAGATGGCAGACAGCATGTATTGCGTCGTGTGGATGAGCGGTTTGCTGATGTCAACGTTGTGAACAGAGTGCTGCATGGTGGTGGTGGGGTTATGGTATGAGCAGGCATAAGCTACGGACAATGAGCACAATTGCATTTTATCAATGGCAATTTTGAATGCACAGAGATACCGTGACGAGATCCTGAGGGCCATTGTCATACCATTCATCCGCAGCCATTACTTCATGTTTCAGCATGATAATGCACAGCCGAAATCAGAAAAAGTTCCAGTTTTTCAATTCCCTGCAATTTACCAAACATGTCACCCATTTAGCATGTTTGGGATGCTCTGGATCGACGTGTAGGACAGTGTGTTCAACATTCCACAGGCCACAATCAAACGACCTGATCAACTCTATGCGAAGGAGATGTGACGCGCTGCATGAGGCAAATGCTGGTCACACCAGATACTGACAGGTTTTCTGTTGCACACCCCTGCCTTTGTTTTAAAGGTATCTGTGATCAACAAATTCATATCTGTATATCTCCTACTTTGACACTCTCTTTTTTTCTTTCCTCCATTATCCCATCTATTTCCCTTTATGAGTCCACCTCTCTTCCCTCATTTCTCCCTTAATCACTCTTTCTCTTTTATTGCTCCCTTCCCTTCTCCCTTTCACCTCTCCCCTGACTCCACCCCTCTCTTTCCCTATCCCCTCCTCTCTTGCTCCTCCCCTTTTCCCCTGACTCTAATCTTCAACCCACCCCTCTCTTTCCCTATCCCCTCTCTCTTGCTCCTCCCCTTTTCCCCTGACTCTAATCTTCAATCCACCCCTCTCTTTCCCTGTCCCCTCCTCTCTTGCTCCTCCCCTTTTCCCCTGACTATAATCTTCAATCCACCCCTCTCTTTCCCTATCCCCTCTCTCTTGCTCCTCCCCTTTTCCCCTGACTCTAATCTTCAATCCACCCCTCTCTTTCCCTGTCCCCTCTCTCTTGCTCCTCCCCTTTTCCCCTGACTCTTCTTCAATCCACCCCTCTCTTTCCCTATCCCCTCTCTCTTGCTCCTCCCCTTTTCCCCTGACTCTAATCTTCAATCCACCCCTCTCTTTCCCTATCCCCTCTCTCTTGCTCCTCTCCCTCTCCCTGACTCTCATCTCGCTATCCACCCAACTGGTATTCCCCTCTCTCTCAATCTCTCCATCTCCAGTTGTTTTATCACTCTAGTGGTCAGAGTTAATTGAATTCCAATCCCCTCTGTGAGATGGAGAAGAGGGTCAATCAGCACAGCAGCACACTCAGGCCAATCACATTACACACCGTGGACGACCAGTCCTCAGTGTGTGTGTGTGTGTGTGTGTGTGTGTGTGTGTGTGTGTGTGTGTGTGTGTGTGTGTGTGTGTGTGTGTGTGTGTGTGTGTGTGTGTGTGTGGTGTGTGTGTGTGTGTGCGTGTGCGTGTTCGTGCATGTGTGTGTGGCACACTGAAGATGTGTGTTTGTGAAGGGCGCGCTGTCCCACTGACGGGAGTAACAAATGCATCTCCACTCTCTCCAACTTCATACCAGACAATTTGGATCTGTTTTACTGTCTATGTGCTTTGTATATGTGGAGATATAGACATTAAATATGTCTAAATGATTTGTATATGTAGAGATATAGACATTAAATCTGTTTATGTGCTTTGTATATGTGGAGATATAGACATTAAATCTGTCTAAATGATTTGTATATGTAGAGATATAGACATTAAATATGTGTATGTGCTTTGTATATGTAGAGATATAGACATTAAATATGTTTATGTGCTTTGTATATGTAGAGATATAGACATTACATATGTTTATGTGCTTTGTATATGTAGAGATATATACATTACATATGTTTATGTGCTTTGTATATGTAGAGATACAGACATTAAATATGTTTATGTGCTTTGTATATGTAGATATAGACATTAAATATGTTTATGTACTTTGTATATGTAGAGATGTAGACATTAAATATGTTTATGTGCTTTGTATATGTAGAGATATAGACATTAAATATGTTCATGTACTTTGTATATGTAGAGATGTAGACATTAAATCTGTTCATGTGCTTTGTATATGTAGAGATATAGACATTAAATCTGTTTGTGTGTATGTCTGCACATATATGGCTGTGGGCTCATTATGTTGCAGTCTCCTGATGGCTCCTCTATCTCCTGCTCTATCCAGAGGCAGGGCCCGCGGATTACTGATCCCCAGTCAGCCTTTAGGAATATTTAACCATTCATCAGGCTTCTTTCTCTCTTTCTCTCTCGCTCTCTCTCTACTCTCTCTTAGAACACAGCTCCATCACTCCCTCCTCTCCAACACCTTCTTATCTCATGGAAAACCCTGCTACGCCCTGCCCCTCACGCACATTGGTTGTTTCCTATTTCATCTGTTCCACTTTATTGAATTTAATTATTGAATTTATTGAATTATTAACTCGCGGCTTGAGGAGGCGCTCAGAGATAGAGGGTCTTGTTGTAAGGATAGGAGGGTACCCAGGAAAAACAGTGGGGGCAGTGCTCCTTTTGTTTGCAAGGCAGGGAGATTAAATAGCTGTTTATGAATGATCGTTGGTCTTGAATTCCATTACTGTTGATTTCATGCACAAATAATGTGTCTGTCTACGTGTATGTGCATGCATCCGTGTGTGTGTGTGTCCTGAGGAGAAGGGTTAGCACATTGAACAATAGTGCATATCTACCGTTGTCAGGTCATTTTGCAAGGTGTGTGACGGGTGCAAAGGCGCGACAAGTAATGTTAGCTTTTCTCTAGCTGTGCCACTGTGAGAGGTATAAATTACAACACAGTCACCCCGGAGATATTGAAATCCTACCAGTAATGATGATGTCCAACGTGGAGGCAGGCACAATGGAAATAGGCTTCTGTATCGCTTAACCACTGTGGAAATATACCTACTCCTACTGGAGAGTACCATTAACATACTGTCCCCAGACTCACATAAACCCACATTCTCATGCACCCTAACACCCTAACACACACACACACACACACACACACACACACACACACACACACACACACACACACACACACACACACACACACACACACACACACACACACACACACACACACACACACACAGACACACACACACACACACAAATGTTTGTTTTACTATCCTTGTGGGGACCAAACAATTGATTCCATTCAGCATCATATTTTCCCTAACCCTTAGCCTAACATAGAGGTTCTGGATGGCAGGAAGCTTGGACCCAGTGATGTACTGAGCCATCTGCACAACCCTCTGTAGCGCCTTGCAGTCAGATACCGGGATGCTCTCAATGGTGCAGCTGTAGAACCTTTTGAGGATCTGAGGGCCAATGCCAAATATTTTCAGCTTCCTGAGGGAGACGAGGTGTTGTCATGCCCTCTTCATGACTATGTTGGTGTGTTTTGACCATGATAAATCCTTAGTGATGTGGACACCGGGGAACTTGAAGCTCTCGACCCACTCCACTGCAGACCGATCGGACCAATAAACAATCAAGTGGGTGTGACATGACACATAAATGTATATAAATCCGATGCAGATATTTGTATTGTAACAAAACTTTACATACGTGTTTAAAGCATTGTCAAGACTCAACATATTCAAGCACATTCCGATTGACCACATGGTGGTGCTATAACGTGAACGTATACTGTATCTCTTGATCTGCTTGCCAAAGTCATGGAATTTGGCACACATGCTCAGGGAGATTAATCTAGCTAACCATGGTTCTGTTTGGCCACATGTGGGCGCTGTTGGACAGGAGAAACTATTCATGCAAGCTTATTGGGCATATTGTTTGACCTTGGAAATATTGTGTTTGAAGACTTGCATCCATAGATGCTATATCCCAAATTTGGTGCTGATCGGTCCAGGGGTTCAGGAGATGAAGTAGTCAACATCATTAAAATGGTCCAAAAGTCATTAAAAGCATATTGCATGATTTTGAGTTCTGCTATTTGGCAAGCATGGTAAGGTGTACAGAAGAATCCCATCCTAGGGTGATGTGTCCAATTTGTCCTGATTGTGGTGCTGTGGGGCCATAGCTCGAACCTTACCAAGGCTGCTTGCTGCTATATTTTTGTACATTTTTCTATTTTTAGTTTTTACCTTCATCACCGTTCGCTTGGCAGCTGTTTTAGGCTGAGTCAGTGTGAATCAAAACCTAATTAATGAGGACAGAGAGAAGGTAGATTGAGAATTTTTTTATTTGTTTATGGTATTTTCAAACATGAACTAATTTGGTTTGGTCTAATCGCGATGAAAGGAGCACTTCGATGAGGATGGCGTGCTGTAGAACAGATTTGTAATACTGCTAACACAGATGTGTGTATGCGCGTACACACACACTCGTGTTTATGCTGATAAGATTTGAATTATTTAAGAATAAAGTCAAGGTGGATGATGTGACCAGGGAAAGAGGACGCTATGTTTATGAGATGAAAGTGAGTGTGTAGATTTGTGTGTGGAAGTGGGGAACAAATATGTGTGCTTGGGTGAATGGGTTTGTCTTTGAAGGATACACAGGAAGGTTATCAGGTATACCACAAATTCAGTGACTGTCAGGTAGTAAGGGCAGACAAAGAAGCCAGAGACCACAGAGAGGGTCTTGGAAAAGGTCAGAGGTTTGTGTGTGTTGGGGTGCGATAGGGTTTAGAAAAAGTGGTATTGCTATGTATGAGAACTATAACAGGAAGTGTGTTGTTGTGTGTCTCTGCGATAAAGGGACACACCAGGACACGGCTGATGGAGTGGACATGGAAAACCCATCAGACTGTGGAACATGGGAGACGAGGAGACACAGCAGGGTGCATGGAGCTCCGGCTCTACACATTCAATGGCCACAGATAATGGCCGCCAGTGTGTCCAACCATAGCAGATAACCATGAACTCTGGGAGAAGAGGTGAGAGAGCAAGTACTACACAGAGGGGAGTAGAGGAGAGAGTACTACACAGAGGGGAGTAGAGGAGAGAGAACTACACAGAGGGGAGTAGAGGAGAGAGAACTACACAGAGGGGAGTAGAGGAGAGAGAACTACACAGAGAGGAATAGAGAGAGAGTACTACACAGAGGGGAGTAGAGGAGAGAGAACTACACAGAGAGGAATAGAGAGAGAGTACTACACAGAGGGGAGTAGAGGAGAGAGAACTACACAGAGGGGAGTAGAGGAGAGAGTACTACACAGAGGGGAGTAGAGGAGAGAGAACTACACAGAGAGGAATAGAGAGAGAGTACTACACAGAGGGGAGTAGAGGAGA
This sequence comes from Salvelinus namaycush, assembly GCF_016432855.1. Taxonomy (NCBI): domain Eukaryota; kingdom Metazoa; phylum Chordata; class Actinopteri; order Salmoniformes; family Salmonidae; genus Salvelinus; species Salvelinus namaycush. Next base: position 23,422,837 of record NC_052328.1, read on the forward strand.
GAGAACTACACAGAGAGGAATAGAGAGAGAGTACTACACAGAGGGGAGTAGAGGAGAGAGAACTACACAGAGGGGAGTAGAGGAGAGAGAACTACACAGAGGGGAGTAGAGGAGAGAGTACTACACAGAGGGGAGCAGAGGAGAGAGTACTACACAGAGGGGAGTAGAGGAGAGAGTAATACACAGAGAGGAATAGAGAGAGAGTACTACACAGAGAGGAATAGAGAGAGAAAGAACTACACAGAGGGGAGTAGAGAGAGAGAGAACTACACAGAGAGGAGTAGAGAGAGAGAGAACTACACAGAGGGGAGTAGAGATAGATAACTTCACAGAGGGGAGTAGAGTGAGAACTTCACAGAGGGGAGTAGAGAGATAGAGAACTATACAGAGGATGCGAGACGGTCAGAGGAACATAGAAAGAGATCTACAGGTTAAAGAGGAGAGAGAACCACACAAAGTGGGTTTGAGAGAGTAAAGTGAGGGAACTAAAGACAGAAATAGACAGAGAGGGAGGGGTAGAGGTAACAACATGCTGATAGGTAGATTGAAAGAGAAGTGAGGGTAAAGGAGAGGAAGAAGATGCCCCTCTGGGAGAGAAAGTGAGAGATGTTCATCTGCAATGCTTGTTCCTCAGGATAGATGCACTATCCTCTTACTGTAAACATGTCCTCTCACCCTGCTTTGGTTGTTTTGGAGAGTAGGAGAGCATTCTAGCCAGAAAGAGCATGTTCTAGCCATAAATAGCATGTCCTAGCCATAAATACAATGTTCTAGCCAGAAAGAGCATGTTCTAGCCATAAATAGCATGTTCTAGCCAGAAAGAGCATGCTCTAGCCATAAATACAATGTTCTAGCCAGAAAGAGCATGTTCTAGCCATAAATAGCATGTTCTAGCCAGAAAGAGCATGTTCTTGCCATAAATAGCATTTTCTTGCCAGACAGAGCATGCTCTAGCCATAAATACAATGTTCTAGCCAGAAAGAGCATGTTCTAGCCAGAAAGAGCATGTTCTAGCCAGAAAGAGCATGTTCTAGCCAGAACGAGCATGTTCTAGCCAGAAAGAGCATGTTCTAGTCAGAAAGAGCATGTTCTAGCCAGAAAGAGCATGTTCTAGCCATATATAGCATTTTCTAGCCAGAAAGAGCATGTTCTAGCCAGAAAGAGATTATTTGCATCAAGTTTTTTGTGTTCTCACAATTCCTTCCTGTGTGTTGTTTATATGTTTATTATTCTAAATTAGTCGAGATTAGTGGGCAGATATAGTGGACTAAAAGCTTAAGTAAACCTCTCATTGGAGAGGGCACTGAATCACACACACTCAGCTGCAGGGGCTTTGCATGGATTGGCTTAAATCCTGCTGTCTGACTCACTCACTGGCCCCCCGAAAATTAGACGGGATCTATCCAACATTTCTGGTTTACCTGGGTCTCACTGGGAAAATCTCATTTGGATTTGCTAAATTTCTCATGCCCTCTCCTCCGCCCTCTTCTCGCCCCCTTTGGAAAAAGGTCAAAGGTAATCGAGGAGAGGAGGCTTGAACAAGAAACCTGGAACCAAATTCTCTTGTAAGAAATGAGACTCTCCTTCTCCAGTAGTGCGTCATCAGGCAAATTATGTTTACAGAGGTGGAATCCCAAAATACCAGTGTAAAGTGTTAAACATGTAGCGAGTTGAACTAGACATTTTATAGATAAAAGGATAAGTAACACATCCTTTTTTAAATGTGTGCATGCTTTTCTCCTCTGAGAAAACAACTGCTGTTTCTTTGTATTGCTTTCATGGCTTCTAGCGGATTTGAAACCTTCTCCATGGTAGTATACACCTGAGCATCCTCCCCACGAGGAGGAGAGGAGGACGGAGGAGTCGAGGAGAGGACAGACTTTTCCCCCAGTTGCGAAAAGGCCTGTTCCCTTGGCTTAGCCCTATTTTGGTCAAGGCTGTTAGTAATGATTATTTATGCTATTATTTGCTAGTATTTGTTGTTGTTGTATTCCCTTGAGTCTGATTGGTTCTTGGTTTGCATGTATCTCAGTTTGTATTTTTCTCACTTCCTATGGTTGCTAGCTCTCTTTCTCTGCTTCTTCTTTGTATCTCTTTCACGGTTTCTGGCGCTTGTCATATATCCATCACTGTCTTCATTTCAAATACCTGACACTGCCTATAATACGGATAATTCTAACACTGTGCCAGGTTGGTTTCAATTTGTCATTGCCTCTGTATGATATTAGTATCACCCGGTGTCCCTTCCTCCTCAATTAGAGTTAATACCTCCCTAGACCCTCTGTCTCTGGAACCCTGCACCCTGTCAGGTGGCTCATTTGGGTCCAGTCTGTTAAGGGAGGCCCTCTCAATTATTGTGACATGCTGGGAAATTTCATTTTTCACCTGGAATAACACAGGAGGGACTCTCCCAAATGTCAGCTGCTCAGCAAGTTGGTTCAATATGACGCAGGCTTTCCGTTTGGCACAGAGCAAGTTTAACAGCTATGGGATGAAAAAGTAAATGTCATGCCAGATTGCTGTGAACTTTAAAAAGTGCCACATTTAAGGTAGCTCTTTCAAAAGCAAGCACTAGCTACAGTACATGTGTATCCCTCTACTGTATACCCATGAACACTGTAAGAGTCTCTAAAGTGCTTTTGGCTTACAGATGTAGCTAAACCCTAAAGGTTTCACTGCCTCTTTCATGCAATTTCAACCCTCATCGAAAGGCCTTTTAATCTTCTCTCGCTTGATCACAAATCAAATTCAGCCACATGCAGTTAATCACCCCAGGCAGCCAGTCCAATGTTTTCTGCTCTTGACTCTCACATCGATTCAATATTCACTGATAATCAATTCAGTACGACTTTAATCTAAAACGCAATTATCTTCTGTGACACTGGGTCAAACGTTCATGTCCTCTCTTTCTGTAAGGAATCCACTCGATTGGCTGTAGCTCATAAGGCGCAGAGGCTGGGTTGAATGACGGAGGAATGTAATTGGGCAAAACTAATTATTTGTTGGTAAATACTGCACGTGATTCAATTACAAGCCATTTTCTCATTACTTTCCCCCTCTAAAACAAGCCAAATTCATAGCTATAAACAGAAGAACCAATAGACAATTCATTGCATATACACCATTCACAGTTTTGCCATTTTTATTTGGGCACCAACACATGAAGCATTAATATATTGCAAGCTCTTTATCTTGAGTCCAGCCTGGTGCAGTGCTGCTGCCAGTGACAAGCATGTTTTTAAAGGTCCCCGTTTTCTCATTATGGCTGTGGGCTGGGAGGCTGATGGGAGTTTAGATACTCCCCAGGTAGACCATGCTGCCAGCCCCAGCCCGCTCCGCTCCAGCTTTTTCACAGGGAGACTGTCCTGTCTACATGTACCTATGTGTGTGGAAAATATTTAATCACAGGTAAGACAACTTGTTTAGTACAGTCCGTTTGTAACTCCATTCACTACTTGTAGCTGTATAGTCCATTTGTTTGTGTTGTTGGTCTTGGCTAGCTTAATGTTCCGGTTAGTAGCTAGCTGGCATTCACTCACTGATGTGGCTGCTAGAACCATCATGAAAAGGGGCACGAGGGAAGCCCTACAATATGACGTTTTTCTAAGTATTGACAACGCTCTACAATGCTCTAGAGCAGGCAATGTTGAAAAGTAACCTTTAGACATGTTGTATTTTTCATAAAATCTAGTTTTGTAATTGACTAAAACAAGCAGACAACAAGAAAATTACATTTGAAAAAAGGTTACGTTTTTACTGTGAGCTAATGGGGTAACCTAGGTAACCACAGGTTGTTTTCCCCACAGGCGGGTCTATAGTTATAGAGCATCACTAGAACTGAAGTGGGAAGTGGGACACATGAGTGGAACTTCTATCTCTCAAGGGCTCTTCTCCCACCCACTTGACTATCCCATGGTGTTGAAGCAATCTGTTGAAGTGGCAGAAAATATAAGGGGCCGCATCAGCCCTCCATCATATGCTTTAATTTACCAACAATTTATGATATGAAAAGTTTGAGTAATTGTTAAGCGTTCAACACATTCTTGGTTTTGTCTTTTTTTAAGAGCCCTCTATTATATGTGTGGGGTTACTGGGAGATAAATCCAAGAGAAAGGCTGATGCATGCTGTTATCACCCATTCCATTTACTGAAATGTTTTGCCAAATTATTTTGTAGTCATTGTATATTAGTTAGATAAGTCTATAGTAACTCTCCATGCCAAGCTTACTCCTGCAGCTCCCATTAGCATGGGCCTCATCTCCCTCTAGTAGATCTACAGACATGCCAGTGATTGAGTTTAGTCATGGCACGCCGTTTTGCATCAGAGGCCTAATGAAGAGCAGTATGTTAATGGGCATATGGCATGAGCCATGGTGTTAGTACTGTGTGTCTGTGGCAGGTGATCTGTCAGAGCAAAAGGCCACTGTGTGTGTGTGTGTGTGTGTGTGTGTGTGTGTGTGTGTGTGTGTGTGTGTGTGTGTGTGTGTGTGTGTGTGTGTGTGTGTGTGTGTGTGTGTGTGTGTGTGTGTGTGTGTGTGTGTGTGTGTGTGTCCAAGTGTGCCATCAAGGCTGGCTTGAGATGGATAACAGACAGCTTGGTTTTATGTCCGGGTCAATGGTTCTAAGAGGTCTCTGAAGGCCCACTGGGAGGACAGACTCTCAGCCTAATCAAGTCGACTAACATGGCTGGGAAGGAGCTGAGCATGGCCAGTTAGGTCAGAGGTGACTAACATGGCTGGGAAGGAGCTGAGCATGGCCAGTTAGGTCAGAGGTGACTAACATGGCTGGGAAGGAGCTGAGCATGGCCAGTTAGGTCAGAGGTGACTAACATGGCTGGGAAGGAGCTGAGCATGGCCAGTTAGGTCAGAGGTGACTAACATACAGAGGAGGAATCTTGGGACTGTATAAGAGATGGGACATTTTCAAGAGTGTAATTAGTCCACAACACACACAACCTCAGAGCCAGTGGCAATGATCAAACATATCCTACAAACATGTAGGTTTAGGCTGCAGTCCCTAGTCCCTGTTAGTACAGTGAGTCCACAAAGCATACAATATACTATATATACACATATACAAAGAGAGAAGGATGTTACTTAAGGCAATGTTGGTAGTGGAGAAATGCTGTCTGTTTGTTGTAGTGTCTTTAAGTGATTCAAATTTAGCTTTACTCATTGTGTTCTAAGCCAGTCGTTGCCTGGCTGCATAAAGGACGTGACAAATGGGCTTTAATACCCCTTCGGACATGAACAATAATGACCTTATTCATTTCACACCATTACAATTACTGACCCCTCAGGCTGTGGAGGCTCTGCACTCTACCATCCCCACACTCAGCTAACATACCACTTACCAAGTCAACATCATCCCTCTCATCGCCAACCAACACACAGAACAGCCTTAATGCAGACACAAATGCTAACCCATGGAAACGTCTCTGTCCTAAATATCTCTGGAGAACTTTAAAGGACCTCAGAAGACCGCAGCAAATTAGCACCAAACGGATAATTATCTGCTGTGTTGTGGCGAAGGAGAGAGAGTCTCTGTTAACTGATGCTCTATATGCACAACAGCGCTTTCGAGATAAGCCCCCATTGACAGAAAGCATGACTGTAAACAGGCGCATGCATCTCATAAATGTATCTGCATTCATTTGACTTGACTGCGGTTGGCCTTGTGACGCCATCCTTGGCAGCGGGCGATATCTCTCTCAGCAAGGAGAGACTGCGCTAAAGCGAGAGGTAACTTAGACTTGCCATCTGGTGAGAACGCACTACTACTTGGTCGTTCTTCAAAAATGCTGTCTCACTTTATAGGGGTTAGAAAAGAACCTCCACCATTTCCTAACTTCTAATGAATATGCAGTAGTTCCAAGTCCAACATAATGACTGGCAACACAGTAGTACACAGACAGTTTATGCAGCAGAATGACGTCTAGTCCCTGACAAAGGCATGGAAGTCATAGAACCCACTGGCCATCAATTATTAGAGTGCATGATATGCATATTGTGTTTACTTCTAGGGACAGTGTGGGGAGAGATTAATCTGACCAACAGGGATCTCCATCATTCCCTGTTTTGGCGCCACACATGTGACCATCCATCAGTAATGCAGGGACATTCACACAGCAGTTTGGGTACATAGGGACGTCCCTACACCCCAGGAAAAGGACAAGGACACATTATTGGAGTTTACATTTGTGCAGGCGTTGCACTGTGGGGGAAAAAAGGATAAACAGAGAGAAAAAATTCATGGTAGAACTAGCAGATTCATATGAAATAATGCATCCCATTTATTCATAGCATTTCTCGACTTTGGCTATGGTGATTTAAAGAGGCCACTGAGGAACAGTATTGTTCTTTGCTTCCTTCTCAGAGGGAGGTATGGCTCCGGATAGAAACCCTGGAAGAAATTTGCGGCATAGCTAAAAAATATCCCACACCCTCCGTGAATTCAACTAATTCGATTTTCACTATTTTGTGTGATGATATAGAAACACTTTATCCTGATCTCTATTTGAACCACATTTGAAAATGGCAAGTAGTCATTCAATTATTACACCAGTTTTAAAAAACGGTACGACTTCTAGACTTAATTAAATTCACGCCATGTCAAAAGGAAAGTTATTATACAGTACAGTAGCTTTTTGATTGCTCTCTTAAGCACCATAAGATTACATAACTATGTTTTAAAGGAAACTAGAAATATAGCTGCAGAGACAATAAAGCCTACGCCAGCTTATTCAATTTATCAGGGCACAAGGCGAGACCCAGATGCAGACAGGAGGCAGATGGTTTGAGTCTTTGATATTTATTAACATTCCAAAAGGGGTAGGCAAGAGAATGGTCGTGGACAGGCAAAAGGTCAAAACCAGTTCAGAGTCCAGGAGGTATAGAGTGGCAGGCAGGCTCAAGGTCAGGGCAGGCAGAATGATCAGGCAGGCAGGAAAGGAGTCCAGAAAACGAGTCAAAATCGGGAGAACTAGTAAAAGAGAAAAAGAAAGCAGGCGCACGGGAAAACACGCTGGTTGACGAACTGGCACAGAGAGACAGGAAACACAGGGATAAATACACTAGGGAAAATAAGCGACACCTGGAGGGGGTGGAGACAAACACAAGAAACAAGTGAAACAGATCAGGGCGTGACACAATTCTCCTGTTTGAAAAAAATGACAATTTAAAGGATTCAGTTATATCTACAACATACACAGTAGGCTATTGTCTTGAACATGAAGCTCTATGTTTGAAGCTTTAACACTAGAACCGCTAATGCAGTCATTTTGACTGCTCATGAATATAAATATATATATTACTGACATTTTTAAAGTCACGCCCCTCTCCTAAACTTTTGCTTAATAAGTCTACATAACACACTGCTGTTAGAATCTTAATATCACAAACAGAACTGTAGTTATAACCAATTTTAGAAGGGCATGTCATTTTGTGATTGGTTTTCCCCGTTGCCCCTTCTCCCTGACAGTAGGGCCTGCTCCACTCCTTCTTCTGACAGTTGAAGGTGTCATGCCCAGTTGATAATCACCCCAATAATTGCCTAGAAACTGAACCTAAACTATACCGAAATTAATTTCATACATATAACAACAGATGACATAAATGAAGTAAAGTATGATGGGAGAGAATGGGTGAGTTGATGAGCGAGGGAAAGTGAACGATGCATAATTATGCAATCACCATTTGTGAATGAAGAACAGGGCGGGTCGTTCTATTGTATTGGTCAATTCTAATTCTAATCTGAAAATGGTATGTACCCTATATCAGTCCACCAAATCCAAGCAGTGAGAGCGTGCGTCATTTACAATGGCAAGAAGACCAAGACGAATGGATGCACATGCTGTCTTAGTGTTGCTACAAGATCTGAATGAAAATGACTCAGATGGTGGGGAAGAAATGAATCATGACATCTCTGATGATTGTTCTTCTGATTCCGAACCTCGGCCTGAATAACCTACACCTCCTAGGCCTAAGTGCAAAAAAGCCAGAAAGGTGCGCACTGAGCAGGTGCCCACGCCACCACCAAATGAAACGGTGAGACAGGAGAGAGGAAGGCACGGCACCGTTTAGATAGAACAATCCGGGCAATGCCACAGGACGATTATCATCTCAAGCCTGTATGTCCGTGGAGCATTCGGTGGAAACAGCGTGTATATGGAGAGCTTCTGGTCAGACATATATGAGATACTTTTCTTTGGAGAAACTATGTCCCGGGATCACTTTAGAGAGATCATGTGTTACCTCCATTTTGATGACAAAGAAACAGATAAATTCACCATGGTATCCAACGTTTAAATAATTGACTATTTTTGACTGCTGTCATATCGACACTTATATTTATCATAATGCCATTATTGCCTTTGTGCTGATTTTCACTATTTATCAAGCACACTTGGAGCTTATAATGATGCTTAGGATACTGATGTTTCATCATTTGACAGCGTGTTTTACCCACCGTGTGTCTTGGGGTATTTTTATTTATTTTGTCATATAAAAATAAGCTGTTACCTTGTTCCAAAACATGCTTTCTGTTTCATAGTTGTAACATGGGCACTTCACAAATACAAGGAATTGAGATTTTGTTTTTACACATAGCCTACAGTAACATGAACTAATGAAAATGCTATTGTGTTATTTGAAATAAAAATTGTATTCTAATGTTACCTTATACCTTGATAAACACAACAAAATGATTGTTTTTACGATAGCATATATGAACTGTATGAATTACACTGTTAGAATGTCAAAATCACTACTCGTTAGCTTGAAGGAGGGTCCCTTGAGGCCCAGTGGTTTTAGTGTTAAGCTGCCATTTTTGAACTCTCCACTCAAGTACTTTGCACCGTAGGGCCATTATACTCAATGCCCTCGGTCATTTGTTTACATAAGAGAGGACTCTAACTAACTTAGTCTAGTACCGTTTGATCAATTTGACTTGATCATAGCCGCCGACTTCAAAGTAGACCATGATGAGATCATTATGGCTAAGGCTGGAGTGGTCTGGCCTCAGACACTTGGGTACATGTGAGGACTCGTCAAATGTTTGATTGACATACAGAACAACCTTCCCCTCTCTACATGCGGGTAGTACACTTGTATGTATTGGCTCTACTTTTCATTATCAGAGCAAATTGCACAACCTGTTCAAGTCACACTGTGTTTTTATAAACGGTGTCAAATTTCAGTAACTCAAGGCACCATTCCATTCCTTTTCATCTGATGTCGTACCCAGAGAGCTGGACACACATAGAGGCATTGATGATGGGAACAAGCAGATGAGCAATCATACACATTTCATGCTCCATATGATGCATTTGATGTGTTGTTTTGGTCTTTAGCTAGTCTGTTTGAAATGTTAAAATAGGGACACGGGATAATGAGTTGGCAGAATCATAAACACATCTGGAAGCTTAGTAGGTAAGAACTTGTTGATAGCTGTTGATATACACTGTGTGTACAAAAGAACACCTGCTCTTTCCAATGATGTAGACTGACCAGGTGAATCCAGGTGAAAGCTATGATCCCTTCTTGATGTCACTTGATGTCACTAAATCCACTTCAATCAGTGTAGATGAAGGGGAGGAGACAGGTTAAAGAAGGATTTTTAAGCCTTGAGACATTTGAGACATGGATTGTGTATGTGTGCCATTCAGAGGGTGAATGGGCAAGACAAAAGATTTAAGTGCCTTTGAACAGGGTATGCTACTAGATGTAACGCTACTGGGTTTTTCACGCTCAACAGTTTCCAGTGTGTATCAAGAATGGTCCACCACCGAAAGGACATCCAGCCAACTTGACACAACTGTGGGAAGCATTGGAGTCAACATGGTCCAGCATCCCTGTGAAATGCTTTCGACAACTTGTAGAGTCCATGCCCCGAGGGGTGGGGGGTTGCAACACAATATTAGGAAGGTGTTCCTAATGTTAGGTATACTCAGTGTATATCCTCAGTGTAGTATATACAGTACATTGATTGTACAACAACACTGGCATAAATGCTTCAAGTGTCACTGCACACTAACCCTTGCATTTTCACAAATTGTAATACGTTAGGCCAGGAGCTTTTTCCTGACTGAGGAAGTTATAGGCTGGAGTTTTTCATTGTCAGGTTTTTTATGGCAAAGAACCACTTCTGTCCCTATAGACTTTGACACTTTTATCCATAACTTCTGAAAATCTGAACTCCAAATCCAATTGAGTCATTATCATCAGTCAGGGTAAACATGAGTCTTCTTCATATCCCTTTCCTATGGGTCTGAAGTGGCCAAGCTTCCAGCATCCAGTGCACATATCTGCTCTTAGCTATACAAGTGACAGACCAAGCTTTCTCTTTTCTTTTTTTTCTTCCCTTTCCCTTCTTTCCGGGAAGATAAAAAGCGAACAATGGCAAATAATCTCAGGTCACAGCCAATGGTAATTAACTAATCTGTCAAGAGGACGCGCATAGATGAGCGATTGCTCCCTTCAAATTAAATGGAAGTGTAGCCATGGATAAAGTTTTGATGGCATTAATGTCGGAGCCAATCAGTCAGCCCTGCCTTTGTGACGCTGGAGCTGGCCTGCTGCGTCAGGCGTAGCCAGGGCAGAGATGACTGAATACCAGACAAAAAGCCCTTAGTGACATAGCCGTAAAACTAGGAGAAAGATGCAACTGAAAACATTGTTGATAAAACCTCAATTGGATTTGTTATTTTGGAACAGACGGCCCGCCAGCCAATTGAAGCGACCCGTGGTGTATTTTTGTAAAGAAACAAAAAAAACATTTGTTCATAAAACCGCAATTACTTGAGTAACCTGCCACGCAGGATACGTTAGAAGGACTGTGATAAAACTGCAACTGAAAGCAATGCAGGGCTTCTTCTGTACATACTGAACTTTCCAATATCTTCCTGATGCATTTCACTTACTTTGTGATGCACCTTTTCCATATTCAAGTAATTTTACATATTTTCTTATTAGCCTTAAGAACATAGAAACTTGCAGTATCTGTAAGTGCTAAAATGGTTAAAAACGCCATAAATGAGAATATATTTGGAGATCGGTATCGGCCCAAAATGTCCACATCAGTGCATCCCTAACCTGAACGTCTAAATCCAGATAGAAACGAGGTAGAAATGATAATGGCCCTATATATTGTAATGACCTCGATAGATCGTAAATGAGATCATGTCCAGAACAGTTCTCAAATTGCACGGTTTATAGACTCCAAAATCACAGGTCTATGCCAAATAAATCCGATACAACAACCACAGCTAGTCAACTCATTGTCGAAGACATGAAAAGAAAGAGAACAATGCCAGCATTGCAATATCACAGATATGCAGCCTGGGGTTTGTGGGGTTTGTGGAGAAGAAGTGGCCCCTCTGTATGGGGCTAATCTGTCCCGGTGCAGTGCCACCTTTCTCCCCCTGGAAGGCAGCTGGACCTGGTACACCACCTCCCCCATCCTCTCCAAGACCTTCCGGGCCCCACCCAGTGACTGTCGAGGTTGGGGCATCAAACTTTCTTTCTCAGGAGTAGAGCCAGACTAGCTCCTCAGCCTCAAAATGCCTTTTTTGCCTCACACCTGCGTTCACCAGCTTCTCTCTGGCAAAGGTGTGGGCTGTCTCCAGGCGGTCCTGGTACCTCTTAGGGTACTCCGACCCGGGGAAGTAGCAGGGCTATCAGGGGGCCGCCAGAACGTCATCTCCAGGGTCCGTTTTTGTGACACCTAAGTGTCAAGACCCTACCATGCATGCCCTGGAACACAGTGGCACGCCATCAACCAGCCGCTGCCACTCCTCCACCCACTGTAGCACTGGCTGTAGGTCTGTGTCCTGCTGCTGTTGCTGCCTCCATTCAGCCATGTCGACAGCCTGCAGCTCACAGCAGACAGGCACGCTCACCTGGTGTACTGAGGCACAGATCCCGTCCTCCACACACAGCTCTCTCTCACGGGCCTCTCTCCACCCACAGTGGCGGCGCTCGTCTGCAGTACAGGGCCGGCAGGACTCTGGAGTGGCGTGCCCCCGCTCTGTGTACCACTGTGAAGTCGTACGTCTGTAGCTCCTCCAACCAGCATGTGACCTGCCCCTCTGGCTCTTTGAAAGACACAACCCACTGAAGAGCAGAGTTGTCAGTCCTTACCGTGAAGGGCAGGCCACCCAGAAAGTATTTTAAGTGTCTGATGGACGCCACCACAGTAGCGGCGCTCGTGTTTGTTGAATGTCTTGCTGAAGTACGCCACTACTCTCTCCCCCTCTGGCCGGAAACTGGGGCAGCATCCCACCCATGTCATTATTGTTCCCATCTGTGTCCAGGATAAAGGGCAAGGTGGGGTCAGTGGGGGCCAGCACTGGGGCCTCGCCCGGGGCCTCGCTCAGTGCACGCTGGAGGGAAGGACTCCTGGCACTCCACTGTCCATGTGAAGGCCTTGTCCTTCAACAGTAGGTGGTTTAGGGGATTGGTGACACTGGAGAAACCCCTTATACCATCTACTGCAGCTTGTCTATGCCTCTCGGCCATCATCCATATATTTATATGTACATATTCTTATTCCATCCCTTTAGATTTGTGTGTATTAGGTAGTTGTTGTGGAATTGTTAGATTAATTGTTAAATATTACTCTACTGTCGGAACTAGAAGCACAAGCTTTTCGCTACACTCCCATTAACATCTGCTAACCATGTGTATGTGACCAATAAAATGTGATTTGATAGTACGAGGCCCAGGATATCTTCAGCTGCTGCTGGTCAGTGGGGGTGGGCTAGTTTCGGACAGCCCACACTTTGTCCTCCATGGTGCTGATACCCTCTCCCCACACTTTGTACCCTAAGAAGGACACAGCTACGGTGGGCAGGTGACAGAGGGGCTGGGGGAAAGTCACACACATATGTGAGGGAGGGGTGTGGGGGCAGTCATGGGTCTCTCAAAAGGGGGCCACTGCGAATGCAACATTAGAGGGGGGGGGGCATGGTGACCACAGGCCCTCCCTGGAAGCTCAGTGTGCCCCTGTCTAGGTCCAGCCGGCAGCCTGTACACCCGCTACCCACACAGGATGAAGCACAGTCCTGCCCCCTACTGTCAGAGTCATTATCCTCTTCCCTTTCATGGGTGCAGCTGCCCTCTGACCGTGTGGAGCTGGACAGTTGTGGGCTCGAACTGTGTCCACCCTGGTACAATGTCCAGCCTCACCATGGTGACTGTTGACCCAGTGTCCACCAGGACAGAGTAGGGCACCCCCTCCACAGTGACATGGACATGACAAAAGTCTCCAAATAGGTTCGGCTCACGACAACAACAGACTTTCCCTGCATGCAGTCATCTGCCTCTGGGTGAAGTGGGGCCTTGCTCCCCCGTCTGTGTCGGTGGGCTCCTCCTTGCGATGGTGGGGGACGGGAAAGAGAGCCAGGGGTCCGCACTGCCCCGTCTATGCGGACGCCGCTCCATTTACCTGGGCACTGGGGACATGGCGCACACCCTGCGCAGATGGCCTGGCTGGCCACACCCCCAGAAGACCATGGGGCCAGAGCGAGTGTTGCATGCAGTCTGTAGTGCTGCAGCAAAGCCACACATGCAGGCTTTTCCGGCTCTGGCCTGTTTTGCACCACAGCCCCACACAGTGGGTGTATCTCCACACATGCCGAGCTGAAGTCCCAGCTGAAACCCCAGCCCACACAATCTCCCTCTCCAAAACCACCTCCAAGGAATTCTGTAATGACTCAGGATGAGCCAGCTGGGTCTGTGTGCGAAGCCCCCCGTAGGGGAGAGTGCCTGTATGAACTGGTCGCGTGCCAGCTCGCTCTGCACGGAGGAGGGCATGTGAGCATATGCCCGCCAAGTGATGCTCTAAATGTCATTAGCTAGCACCCATAGTGGCTCCCCTGGATGCCTGCGTCTATTACTCAGTTTGGAGCGCAGCAGCCCGGGTTGTAAACAATGTCAAAAGCACCTACTCAGTGCTCCAACTAAAGCCTCGTAATCACGTCTGTCTTCCGGGCTAATCAATATCAAACAGGACAGAGCATCGTCCGTAAGACACAAAGCTAGCTGAAGTACCTTATCTTCACCCGACCATCCCCCTGAATGAGTTAACAGTTCAAACTGGGCATGAAAAGCGTCCCAATTCGCCTTACTGGAGCACTTCAGGGTCTTAATAACATATACGGATATCATCAAGGACTGGGCGCCGCCATGTTAGTTTGCATCCTGAGCCCCAGCCTTCCCGTCATGCAACATCAACGTCACGTGTTCGGTCCACCCAGCAGAATCGGCGTGAAGAACAGAGGAAGTTTCACCCATGACCTTATTCAGCCGCCATTCGTCTCGCGATCTCCCTCAAGCAGGCTTTGTGCCCCGATTCCCGCACAAACTCAGCCAGATCCTCCTCCATCGCCGCATTCATCCACCACCACCTCCTCCTTCACTCTCATAATACCACAAAGCATTTTCAGTCCATTTTTCTGCTAGGCTATTCCACGTAGCTAGCCACCGTAACATTAGTCAGATAGCTAGCTAGCTCAATCTCTGTTTTTACTTCTGACACAAATGTAATGACCTTGATAGGTTATCAATGAGAAAATGTCCACAACAGTTCTCAAATTGCACAGTTTATTGACTCCAAACTCACGGGCTACTGTCTGGCTGTAGTCTTAGCCAAATAAATCCGATATAACATACAGGTACACAACTCACTGTCAGGAGAGAGAACCCAGAGCAAACGGATAAACGTGTCACAACAACAGAACTTCAGAACACAGACACGTAACAGTCCAAGGGGGTCGCTACAATATTTTGAAATAACTGCCCTTTTTAAAGCCCACAAATTGATTGCCTACTGCCCTATTGGAGCTAGGAACACAAGCATTTCGCTACACCCGCAATAACATCTGTTAAATATGTGTATGTGACCAATACAATCTGATTTGATTTGAACAAATCAGTCCAAAAACAATCTGTGCGGCCCTTTGTTGAATTTCAAAATCACAATCTATCTCGACCCAAAAAGTTTGCCCACCTTTGTTTTAGAAGGTCTGGGTCTTGGAGGCTTCTTTTTCTAATTGAAATGTGGTGTTATTCGAGGCAGTGTATACAGTATAACCCTAATCTCCCAACTTGCATGATATTGATAGCTTTCATGTTTCCAGAGTAGTGCAGCACACACCGTTGATCTCTGTTCATCAGTCAATACCGACCAGCAAGAACCACAGCAACAGGGGAGTTGATATGCTGGTCATATCTCTCATCGACCTTCAAGACTCTGCCTCAACACCGCTCCCTGTAAACATGGTACAAATTAAACTTTTACTTTAAGAGCCATTACGTTTGATCTTGATACAGAATGACACTGAGGGATCGTAGTCCTCCTGAGATATTAGGCAGCGCAACTCAAAGCAATGGCCCTCGAACATTTTCACTGCATTGCTACATGTTTTAAGGTAAGCAAAGAGGGATTCTTGTCCTGCCAGTTTTGTGAAAGCTTTAGAATCACATTCACAAATGTAGCCAACACATCCGGTGCCTTCTCAGTAACAGCTCGTGGTTATGCAAATGCTTCTTCTGCAATGAGATTATTAAAAAAAAGGCTATCTAAGATCCCTATGCCTTTCAAGCTCCTATAAGGCAACAGGTAGGGTAATTGAATTTCAAATACAGAAATTATGAGACAATCAGGAGAGATACATTGGTCTTCAGCCTACCGTAGTGCTAATCTAGGTTTGTCTACAGTACCAGTCATAAGTTTGGACACACCTACTCTTTCTAGGGTTTTTCTTTATTTTCTACATTGTGGAATAACACATACTATGAAATAACACATATGGAATCATGTAGTAACCAAAAAAAGTGTTAAACAAATCAAATATGTTTTATATTTGAGATTCTTCAAAGTAGTCACCCTTTGACTTGATGACAGCTTTGCACACTCTTGGCATTCTCTCAACCAGCTTCATGTGGTAGTCACCTGGAATGCATTTCACTTAACAGTTGTGCCTTGTTAAAAGTTCATTTGTGGAATTTCTTTCCTTCTTAATGCGTTTGAGCCAATCAGTTGTGTTGTGACAAGGCAGGGGTGGTACACAGAAGATTGGCCTATTTGGTAAAAGACCAAGTCCATATTATGGCAAGAACAACTCAAATAAGCAACGAGAAATGACAGTCCATCATTACTTTAAGACATGAAGATCAGTCAATACGGAAAATGTCAAGAACTTTGAAAGTTTCTTCAAGTGCAGTCGCAAAAATCATCAAGTGATATGATGAAACTGGCTCTCATGAGGACCGCCACAGGAAAGGAAGACCCAGAGTTACCTCTGCTGCAGAGGATAAGTTCATTACCAGCCTCAGAAAATGGCAATTAACTGCATTTTTTCTTACCTACTGTATTTCCTGCTTCTAAGCAACTTTACCCCTCATTTCCACTTTGATATTGACTGGTTGTACAGCCTTAGCACAGTCATCGACTGACATTTATAACCACAGGTGCTCCAACAGTTCACTATCCAGTTCATACTGTACTGTAGTCCCCCAGCCAAAGAAAAGCAGTGATTGGTGTTATGGCTAGCCTAACCCTGGGGTTGGAGAGGAGCCCGCCCCTCTCTTACTCTCTCCTAATGTGTTACAAGCACCCCTCCTGTCAGGTACCTAAAGGTGCTGATCAGATTGGCAGCCATATAGCTGCAGTGAAGGATGTTTTTTAAACAGGGGCAGTACAGACCTGTGAGCTCATTCTCTCTCTCATTTTCTCTCTCTCATTTTCTCTCTCTCATTTTCTCTCTCTCTCTCTCTCTCTCTCTCTCTCTCTCTCTCTCTCTCTCTCTCTCTCTCTCTCTCTCTCTCTCTCTCTCTCTCTCTCTCTCTCTCTCTCTCTCTCTCTCTATCTCTCTCTCTCTCTCTTTGTATATATATATATATATATATATATATATATATATATATATATATATATATATGTATCTCTCTCTATGTATCTCTCTCTATCTCTCTATGTATATCTATCTCTTTCTTTCTCTATGGATCTCTCTCATTCTCTCTCTCTCTCTCTCTCTCTCTGTCTCTCTATGTATCTCTCTCTCGCTCTCTCTCTCTGTCTCACTATGTATCTCTCCCTCTTAATTCAATTCAATTCAATTCAATGGGCTTTATTGGCATGGGAAACATATGTTAACATTGCCAAAGCAAGTGAGGTAGATAATATACAAAACTCTCTCTCTCTCTCTCTCTCTGTATCTCTCTCTCTCTCTCTGTATCTCTCTCTCTCTCTGTATCTCTCTCTCTCTCTCTCTCTCTCCATGTATCTCTCTCTACGTATCTCTCTCATTCTCTCTCTCTCGCTCTCTTTCTCTGTATCTCTCTCTCTCTCATTCTCTCTCTCTCTCGATGTATCTCTCTCTCATTCTCTCTCTCTCAATGTATCTCACTCTTTCTTTCTCTATGTAGCTCTCTCTTTCTCTTTCTCTGTTTCTCTCTTACCCTGCTCACCCACTCCTGAGATTGTATTGAGTTGATTTAGACCTAATGCACTTTCTCCCCCTGCTCTGACCTCAGGGAATGGGAGTGCGTGCTAGTACTGAGCTATGAGTCATGTTTACTGAGTGGAATGAAGCTGCTCTGCTCTGGGATCTGCATATCTCAGCTGTGTGTGTGCGCGCGTGTGTGGTCATGTCAAGGTCGGGCTACCTTGAGGTCATCACTGTCTTCAGTAACACATTAAAGGAGATGTGGCCTAGTGAAGGGGTCAAATGTCACCACCCTCATTCTAATCTGTTTACTTGACATCTTGACCTAAGGGAGTCTGTATGCTGGTGTCAGTATGCTTTAGTCATAAAGTCAATGGGGCATCCCCTCTCTATTTGATGTATTCATCCTCTGAGGAAAGTATTAGCATTTTCTTCAGTGTGAGCACAGACTCAGTATTGCGTTAACACAAGTATACAGTTACCAGTTGTAGCCTAACTAGCCTTACAGCAGTCTTATCATTGTCTATGACAGTGTGGCTTCTTTATATTCTGATGCAGATACAGCTATGTACAATGGCAATGCTATACTAAATCATTTACACTGCTGCGTATGGCACAAATTCCCTAGAACAATGTTTGCGTAGCTTTCCTCGAGGCAGTTGTCACTTGATGCATAGTCTAAGAACACACACTGCTGTGCTCGTCTTAGAACAGCTTGATGCATACAGATTGTCATATATACATGTACACTGAACAAAAACATGAACTCAGCATGTAACAATTTGAAAGATGCTACTGAGTTACAATTCATATGAGGAAATCAGTTAAAACCTCTTGGCAATAGGGGGTGCTATTTGCACTTTGTAATAATTTCGTTCCCAAATTAAACTGCCTCGTACTCAATTCTTGCTCGTACAATATGCATAATATTATTACTATTGGATAGAAAACACTCTCTAGTTTCTAAAACCGTTTGAATTATTTCTCTGAGTGAAACAGAACTCATTCTGCAGCACATTTCCTGTCAGGGAGTGAGATTTCAGAAATCGAGGTCCCTGTTCTGAGGTCAGTTTATAAGTCCCCATGTAAGCCATCGGGCTACATGCACTGCATACGCCTTCCTCTAGATGTCAGTAAGCGGGGAGAATTTGAATGGAGTGGATTGCGCAATCTGGGGCCCTATATAAGACCGTGGAACGGAAGTACCGTTCTTTTCAACGGTGCGCCTGGCGCATCAGGGACATCACAATGGCCTCCTGCAAAGCTTTCGTTTTAGCAGTTCTGTATCTCCGGTCATGTTTTTATTCGTTATAGTTGTTAAAGACATCATAAGGTAGTTAATTTAAACCGACTTATAGCAGTTTATATCAGTTTATTGCGATTTTCCTGGATTTCTTTGTGATGCGCTTTCACGAGTTGGACACCTCTCCAGTGGGTGGCTAACGTTAGCGGCTATTTCGACAGGACAAGAGGACATCATTCAACCAAAAGACGATTGTTCTGGAGAAAGGACACCTTGCCCAAGATTCTGATGGAAGCTCAGCAAATAGTAAGCAGTCTTTATGCTGTTAATTCGTACTTATGTTGACAAATGTCAAATAATAATTCCGCCATGAATTATGGTGCGGTCTCGCTTTAGCGCACGCTGTATTGCGCAGTAACGCTAATTTTAAAAATCTAACACAGCGATTGCATTAAGAACTAATTTATCTTTCATTTGCTGTCCAATCTGTATTTTTTAGTCAAGTTTATGAATAGTTTTCGATTAGATTAGGTGCCTCTCCAAGATGGCGCCGGACAGATTGCTTGAAGTTTTGGCCACTAATCACATTGTATAACCACGATTTGTGCCGCTAAATATGCACATTTTCGAACAAACTCTATATGCATTGTGTAATATGATGTTATAGGACTGTCATCTGAAGAATTCTGAGAAGGTTAGTGAAAAAATTTATATATTTTGGTGGTTTATACGTTATCGCTATTTTTAGCTTGAATCAATGCTGTTGTGATGTTTGCTATTGTGGTAAGCTAATATAACGCTATATTGTGTTTTCGCTGTAAAACACTTAGAAAATCTGAAATATTGTCTGGATTCACAAGATCTGTGTCTTTCATTTGCTGTACGCTGTGTATTTTTAAGAAATGTTTTATGATGAGTAATTAGGTAATACACGTTGCTCTCTGTAGTTATTCTAGTCGCTTTGGTGAGAGTTGTGATGGTGGCTGCAATGGTAAACTATGATTTATACCTGAAATATGCACATTTTTCTAACAAAACATATGCTATACAATAAATATGTTATCAGACTGTCATCTGATGAAGTTGTTTCTTGGTTAGTGGCTATTTATATCTTTATTTGGTCGAATTTGTGATAGCTACTGATGGAGTAAAAAACTGGTGGAGTAAAAAAAGTGGTGTCTTTTGCTAACGTGGTTAGCTAATAGATTTACATATTGTGTCTTCTCTGTAAAACATTTTAAAAATCAGAAATGATGGCTGGATTCACAAGATGTGTATCTTTCATCTGGTGTCTTGGACTTGTGATTTAATGATATTTAGATGCTAGTATTTACTTGTGACGCTATGCTAGGCTATGCTAGTCAGCTTTTTTACTGATGGGGGTGCTCCCGGATCCGGGTTTGGGAGGAATTAGAGGTTAACTCTCTTATTGTGTTCGTTTCATGTTAATTCATTCCATTATAGCTGATTATAAATCCATAATAATACATATATTATCACCTAATGTTGTGTTAGATCTTTTTATCAACTTATGTTCTTGTGAACATTACACATTTTAATCTTCTATTTGATATGTATGGCCAGAAGGCCTCATTGACCTGAGCTCATACAACTCATTTTTTGAGTAAAAAAAAAGCATAATGTATGGATTATTTTGACTATAACAAATACTCAGATGAAACATAGTGTGCTATTTATCACAGACTACTTTGTGTCAAAGTCTAACAAGGACTCTCTCCTCCTCAACAGTGTCATGATCAAAGATATGATCAAGAGCCTCACATACAGTATATCGTTTGGTCATTGTGCTGCCACAGAATGAATTGTGAGCAAGGCCTCAAAAAAGCTTTATATTCCAGAGCTGCGAGAAAAGTTCAAATTATTATTGAAACAATGTTGCGATTGTTTGTGAGAATGCCAACAGGTGTGGTTCCCTTTGGGGAAATGTTCTATTCGGGAAAGGTTCCCATGTGGGTTGCCATGGCAGCCAAGAAGGGAGTGAGGTGTGTGTGTGTGCTCAAACATACATGCACGTGGGGGTCTGGGAGAATAAGTGTGTCCATCTGATGAATGGGCATGTGCCTGAACTAAATTTGATACACTAATTGTAGTCTCACCCATTAATTTCTAATGACCGGTCATTTTTGACCGGGAACATCACAGGTGTACAAAAGTTAAATAAAACACACAAAATGTAATGAAACTCGTCAAAATGTATTTTGTGTGTTCAGATGCCCTGTGTGGACATAGTCATGGAACCTTATGACAATCAGAATAAATGAACTACATTTTTCAGAGAGAAAACTTGTAAATCGGTCCAATTCGACCGGAACACAGCAGGAGGGTTAATTGAAATAAATTCATTAGGCCCTAATCTATGGATTTCACATGACTGTGAATACAGATATGCATCTGTTGGTCACAGATAACTTAAAGAAATTGGGCCTCGCAATGGGCCTCAGGATCTCGTCACAGTATTTCTATGCGTTCAAATTGCCATCGATAAAATGCTATTGTGTTCGTAGTCCGTAGCTTATGCCTGCCCATAGCATAACCCCAGTGCCACCATGGGGTACTGTGTTCACAACGTTGACATCAGCAAACCGCTCACCCACACGACGCCATACACGTGGTCTGCGGTTGTGAGGCCAGATGGACGTACTGCCAAATGATGTTGGAGGTGGCTTATGGTAGATAAATGAACATTCAATTCCCTGGCAACAGCTCTGGTGGAGATTCCTGCAGTCAGTATGCTAATTGCACACTCCCTCAACTTGAGACATCTGTGGCATTGTGTTGTGTGAAAAAACTGCACATTTTAGTAGCCTTTTATTGTCCCAAGTGCAAGGTGCACCTGTATTATGATCATGCTGTTTAATCAGCGTATTGATATGCCACACCTGTCAGGTGGATGGATTATCTTGGCAAAGGAGAAATGCTCACTAACAGGGATGTAAACAAATTTGTGCACAAAATGTGAGATTTAAATAAAAAAAATTCAGCTCATGAAACATGGGACCAACACTTTACATGTTGCGTTTATATTTTTGTTCAGTGTAAATATGGACAAATGCCTATGGAGGGATGCTTCTGCGTCTACTTTGAAAACGCTAGATTGCTTCAGTACTTGTCTTTCGCTTGATTGCCTTCTTTACACTAGCTGGACAAAGTCAATAACTCTGCTGGAGTCATAAGCATTGATATGCAACAAGGTAGCTTATTAGCCTGCTGACAAACTTGCAGTGATTTGAGAGAAACACCCTTTCCCTGAAACCATTACTGTCACTCTAACTACCACTGAACAAAACACCAACTCAACGCCCCAGTCCCCTTTTATTTCCGTCAATAGACAGTCAAGTCAACACTGTATATACACAAAACCTCTTAAAAACAGGCTAAATGGCTATCCATTTATTCTTAGGCTGTCAAGTTCCTCAAGTACGTAAACACACATAGAACAGGTACAGTAAACAATGTTTGTCCCTTCAATTTTATACACAAAGACTGAAAAACATGAATTACCCTCCAGCCTTCATCAGCATGACAGCACACTGATACTGGGGAACATTCAAGCACAATTAATGCCTTGTCCCATCACACCTGCCAATCAGCATCAAGGAGGGGGTGGATGGGACTTGATGTTGTTAGCTCCTGTCATAAACAAGTGTGTCTGGGCTGATGGCGGTGATGCCGAGAGAGAAGGGGACAATGAAGCAGAAACCCAAGCACGTTACCCTTCTGTCAGCCTCCAGTACTCCAGTCACGGTCAGCAGCATCAGCAGTACGTGACAGTCCAACTAGATGACAATGCCAGGCAGGTAGCTAGTCCAGGAAAAGCCGCAAACACAGAGGACTAATGCTGATCTACAGGCAGTCAGTGTAGGATGAAGTAGTGCAGTGACGGAAAGAGATGGTGTATCATGGATGTGAACAGTGACCATTTGTTCCACACAGACACGTGTTCAGGCGGAGCATTACTTTCGGTTTGTGACCACTCTGCCACAGAAGGATTGCGGACTTGCGCACAGGCCGTGTTGCAGCCTGGCGAAAAGCCAGACTTGAGGAATCTCTCCCTGTGTTCCTGTTTGTTCACACCCTTTTCCCTTCTCCTCACTTAGTCCTGCCTGACAGACAGAGTGTATCGTTACATAAACACCACAGCCATGCTGCCGCTCGCTAATTAGCTCTCCTCGTTAGCCATTACACTACGGAGGACTAATACAATGCATATGTCCTGCTTATATAAGCTAAAGAGCTATTCTTATTTAAAATGCTGTCAGGGCTCTGTTCATATGAGCAGTTGGTCTAGCTTGGTTAAGAAACAGTGAGATCATTGGTTTTACTGTACAGTTCCACTCTCTTCATTTGAAGTGTTTTAGTCTGAACACATTAATCGTAAGTCGTCTGTGTGGTAACCCAAAACTGTCAACCACGTGATTTCATTCTGAATGTATATTTAACCGACCTGTTATTGTGAATGACATTCAGTAAATATTTGTTTGTATTCCAAGTTTGTCTTCTTTGCTCTTTCTCGTTCTCTCTTTTTCTGTCAAGCTTCAAACAGCTGCGCTTTTCTGTCGCCGAACTCCCCCCATCCAGAGGAGTTTGAGTAGGTGGATTAGCGAGCAGAAAAACAAACATCAAAAACAGCCCTCCCTGTCACTTCACACACTCCCTCTCACACTGTACTGTACTTACTGCTGTTTAAAGGCCAGTTACAGCCAGCTTTGATTCAGACGGAGGGAGGGAGAGAGGTATTCCAATTGCTGATAAACAGTGTTATTGTCTGATCCAACAATAGTCTAGCTTCCACAATTACTACAGGCCTCTTCCATATTGATAAATCCAGGGGCATCACAGAGATGTAATTACTTTATTGCCATTATGATAATTATCATGATAGGGGCTCATTGTTTATTGCTCCCTGATAAGGTGCAGATGTGCAGTGTGTGTGTGTGAGTGTGTGTGTGTGTGTGTGAGCATGTGTGTGTATGTGTATGTGTTTGTGATGTGGCACATTTGCGAGCATCATGCAGTGTTAATGCAGGCAATTACAACTGTGCGAGACATTTTAGCTCGGTCTCCATTCTGCTAACCCGTAACAGAGGAAATTGTAATGAGAAGATTATGTTGCATTTTTTAATGTTCTGCAGGATGATTTTGTGTTTTGTTGTGTTGCATGATGGTAGTTCAGTCTAAACCCAGCGTTGTCCCTGACGGTCCATATAGTGGGACCGTTGACATGGCATCACCAACCTCAATTGTACTAGAACTAAATCCTGTATCTGATCACATTACTGACAGACTGGAATTAGAATTGGAATTAGATAGATTTTTTGTCAGTGTTTCCTAGTAGGGAAGAGCATCACCTGCATGTGGAGTATAGCCAATCTGACATAAGCAACTTGTTATTAATACGCTATCAGCCATTTACAGAATTTTAATGTTTGAAGCAGTGCTGTGAATGCTTTTCTGTTTTGTTGTAGCTCCTCTCCCATAATGTTGCTCCAAAAATGAATTTGTAAAAAAAAAAGAGTTTAGTCCTATGATGTACCAGAGTGAACTGAAAGAACAGCAACCAGGCATCAAGACAGAGCACAGGGACTTCTCTGTCCCCATGGAAAATGGATTGGAATCAAACCATGAACAATAACAATTACAACCAGAACAGATGTATTTGGTTTTTTAGGAAGCAATGTGCCTGCGACTGAAAAAGAGAGAACATAGTAGCTGTATCTTTTCTATCATGTTTATTTTTCTCCACACTCGGCTTGAAGCTCGGTGACTACAATTTGTCTGACGGGGCACCATTTTCCCCTTGCCTGACAGAGCACCATTTTCACCTTTTGTGATCTGTAAGAAAGGAAGGCTATTGAACAGAGTTTCACAGAGAGACCGCAATCGGAGTGGGAGGCAGTAGGGCTGGCGAACGACATTGGTACAAAGCTGAAGTAGATTATAGACAGCTTTTCAAGACCTTCGGTAAAAGGCACCTTACACAAAAATGTTACTCTTTATTTGAAAATACATGCCTTGTTGGTGTTAATGTGTCTGTGTGAGGGGAGTACAGAAGACTCCCTGTCGAGGCAAAGTTCCAGCCCTATATACGAACTAGATAGAGCTGCACAATTGTGATAACTAAACCAAATTAGTTTTTTTGTGTGAGCTTGTATATAGACCAGTTCACTTTACTGTAAATGCTGTGCTATTGTATTATTTTTTAACATGTTGTACAAATAAGATACTGAATTGTTTATTGTTTCTGTAACAAATGGCCATTAGACTTTTGAGACCTCGGTCTTTGTAAATCATGGTTGTCTGAAGATATTTTCATTTCCTCTATATCGCTATATCTATAAAACCTAAGGTTTGCACCTGTTTAGAGAGAGAAAGAGATGAGCAGTTCACTTTATAAATAGGAAACCCCTTCAGCTTGCCTGCGGTCAGCACTGGGGGCAGATTTAGCCCTAGTTCAAACACAGCTCCATCGCCACACCCAACTAAGAAATACGTCACTTTCTCTTTGGAAGAGCAGGGATAGAGTGTCATCTGAAACCACACAATGCGCCTCGGCCTCTCTTTTGGTGCGATGCGTGTGAAGCACGCCTCTATTTCGTGCAGCGCGCCAGAGGAGTTCTTCCCTTTTATCCTAACCCTAAACTTAACCCTAAACCTAGTCCTAACCTTAATCCTTACCCTAACCCTTATTCTAAACCTAACCCTAACAGTAACCCGAGCAAGCAGTTGCTTATCAACAGATAGTTTGTAGATAATTTGATCATCTGTAGAGTATCTAATCCGGACTATCCAAATAAAGTGTGACCATGCATATTAATATATGTTAATTGCATGCAAATAAAGGTTGCTTTGCTTCTACACCCACAACAGAAGGACAATCATTGCCTCGGATTCGTAGGTGGATGCGTTAGAACGGTTGCCCTGCTACCCAGACTCTTTGCTCTGGCCAAACGCTACGCCATGCCCACAGATGTTCGACTCATCAGGCTATTAGAACAGACCCAGGGTACATTTCTGTGGCGGCAGAAGCGCTAAGGCTCATGGTTAGTGAAGTTTTTGGTGCTCTTTGACACCAGCAACTGACGGTAAAAACACAACTTCTCAACACAGAGATTGAAACATTCATAACCTATGGGGACTACATCAACATATAAATTGTTTTGCATTCTTGGTAGAAAATAGAACGTTTGCTTTGCACGGTATAATAGCTATTGATAAAATATCTCATTGTTTATTTTAGGGATAAGGAGACTCCTTAGTAAAAGGAGTCTTAAGATATGTTACGTAAACCGAGACACATTAAATCGATCATATTCACTGTTTCAAACATTAACTTCCAATCTGCACATGTGTGAATCATCTTTCTTTGCCTTCTTTATTAGTTCAAAATAAACTTTCTGTGATTTCTTTAACACAGAAGAGGTCGCTGTTATTCCTGAATTCGACCCAAAACCAATGAGGAAGTCTGCAGAGTTGAATTGTACTAACGTCATGAAAAGCTCTCAACCGCGACAGCCCGCTCTTAATTTCTATTCAGTTCAACTCGTCATAAGTTCGGCGCCGGAACTGGGCATTATTCAATCCATGTCTAGGAACTGTAATTAAAATGACCCCCCCTGCACTTTAATGTGACAGCTAGTGGAGGCAGATAATTCAGTCTTGCATTATGACATGAGGTTTAGCATTTTACACATCACAACGGGCTTTTCTGAGTGGTGAAGCCGCTAGCAGTTCGTACAAATCCACCCTGCTCAAAAAATTATTCTCAGCTATCTGCTGCGCTAAAACCAGGGACCAAAAGTGACTAGAAAAGAGGTCACGCACAACCCATGGCATATGGAAACATTAGAAAAGTGGAAATTGAAGACAAAATTCTAATGTGTTCCCTTATCTTCTCTGCCTTTCATTATCTGGTGAGGGCAGGTTTTGTCAGTGGTTTACTCTGTCGACTTCACAAGCCTTCACTCCACTGCAGGCGAGGTTAGGCTAATGCTAAAGTGGCACCCTCACCTTTGGGTGCTCCTGTTTGCATCTTCTCTTAAGTCTGTGTCTAATGACTAACTTTCCCTCCAAACTACTGCTCCTAGCTTCTCTAAAGAGAGAAAAGGCCAGTGAGATAAGCAGCCAGCTTATCGTATGTTCTGCCTTGGTCTAAGTGGTGCCTTGGCCTGGCCAGACGTACTGACTGACTGACTGTAGCTTCTGGGAAACATGAATATTCAGTGGCCTCATCTACCTCCGGCATCCCAGCTTTTCACATCACAGCGAGACACCAGCTTTGACACATCTAACTGAATGTGTGGGTGGATTGGACCATGATTTTAGAGGCAGAAAGCCATGAATTGTGGATGCGAGAGCAATGGCCACTAGGTCAGTGTGTGGGGGAGATTCTCTTCATTGTGTATGTTTACAGCATCACAGTGGATCATTGATGGTAGTGTCGAGACTGAGGATGGAGGCTAACAGGCAGTTGTAAGTAGTAAGCTGCTTGGACTGGATCAAAATAGCCCAGCCTTGAGGCTGGATGCTGGGTGAGGGATGCTGCCCTCTGGCACCGTCTCTGCTAAACCTCTCCCCTGAGTTGCAGTACCAACTGGCCAAGGTACCCACCACACCTCCCCAATCAATGCCCATTATTCCAGCCTTGCCCACTCTGGTGCCTGCCCCCACCACCCACCCACCTGGCTCAACACACGCTGACACCCATGAGAATAATGGTTGTCTATGAAACCGTAAAATCCACCCCCTCGACGTAATTCAATTTAGTGTTGAGTGCTAAAAAGCCCCCAGAAGAATACGAGCGTTAATAAATATCAACAAATGAAACAGTAAAACAGAGGTCTCGTGCTGCCATATCCAGAGCTGCAATATGAAACAGTAAAACAGAGGTCTCGTGCTGCCGTATCCAGAGCTGCAATATGAAACAGTAAAACAGAGGTCTCGTGCTGCCATATCCAGAGCTGCAATATGAAACAGTAAAACAGAGGTCTCGTGCTGCCGTATCCAGAGCTGCAGTATGAAACAGTAAAACAGAGGTCTCGTGCTGCCATATCCAGAGCTGCAATATGAAACAGTAAAACAGAGGTCTCGTGCTGCCATATCCAGAGCTGCAATATGAAACAGTAAAACAGAGGTCTCGTGCTGCCGTATCCAGAGCTGCAGTATGAAACAGTAAAACAGAGGTCTCGTGCTGCCATATCCAGAGCTGCAATATGAAACAGTAAAACAGAGGTCTCGTGCTGCCATATCCAGAGCTGCAATATGAAACAGTAAAACAGAGGTCTCGTGCTGCCGTATCCAGAGCTGCAGTATGAAACAGTAAAACAGAGGTCTCGTGCTGCCATATCCAGAGCTGCAGTATGAAACAGTAAAACAGAGGTCTCGTGCTGCCGTATCCAGAGCTGCAATATGAAACAGTAAAACAGAGGTCTCGTGCTGCCATATCCAGAGCTGCAATATGAAACAGTAAAACAGAGGTCTCGTGCTGCCATATCCAGAGCTGCAATATGAAACAGTAAAACAGAGGTCTCGTGCTGCCATATCCAGAGCTGCAATATGAAACAGTAAAACAGAGGTCTCGTGCTGCCGTATCCAGAGCTGCAATATGAAACAGTAAAACAGAGGTCTCGTGCTGCCGTATCCAGAGCTGCAATACATATATCTGCAAAGAATAACACAACAGTGCCACCTCAGCATTATGTACCTTTTTACTGTTTTTCCGGATATATTTGTGATCTCTTTTTACTGCGGTAAGATTAAGGAAGTTAGAGGTAGTTTTGCGAGCCAATGCTAACTAGTGTTAGCACAATGGCTGGAAGTCTATCCATTGCTGATGACCAAAGGCTTTGGTGTCGCTTTGTTTTCTGCCGTGTGTGTGTGTGTGTGTGTGTGTGTGTGTGTGTGTGTGTGTGTGTGTGTGTGTGTGTGTGTGTGTGTGTGTGTGTGTGTGTGTGTGTGTGTGTGTTTAGCTTTGATTTTAATGACGGAGGAGATACACCGGATGAATACACAGTTGGCAACAAGCAACTAATAATAGTACTGTATATCATCTGTTGAAATTAGCACACTGCATGGGATTTTTCTCTTGTTTTTCAAACATCTATGTAGTTTCTTCAGGCTGTGTACTCACAGTATTACTGTTATCCACTTTAGAATGTCTCAGGGTACTTTGCAGTTTACTGCAGTGCTTGTCAGTCTCAACAGGCTTGTTAGAGATCAGAGACAGAGCTGTGGGCAGGCTTTAGTACCTCTGGTTAATCTGAGTGTTAGAAGCCATGGCCTCTCAGGATCCCTTGGAGAGTGGAGGTTAAGAGAAGCTCATAGGGGTTAATGCTGGTCATTATTAGACTGAGGATGTGTTGAAAACTCACACACCCCCCACACACACACACACACACACACACACACACACACACACACACACACACACACACACACACACACACACACACACACACACACACACACACACACACACACACACACACGCACGCACGCACACACACACGGACACACAAATGCACACTTGTTTAACCAGGATCCATGAAGATGCCCTTGTTCTCTGTTCTCTGGATCTTTTATTTGCGTGTCTGAGCCATAAGAATTTTGTGCATTTACGGACGCACACACACACACATCCGACACACCCAGCCCTGTTACCTGGGTCCTTTTATGGCAGCTTGTCAGAGGCAACAAGGAGGGTGGCGAAGGTCACAGTGAAGGTGGTCAGGACGCGTCTGCATGGAGGGCTACAAGATGCCTGGATCCGGGCTCTCCAGGCCCTAATGGAGAGCCACAGTGACAGGGCAATATCTAGGAGTGAGGAGGAAGAGAGAGGGAGGGCCTTGGAGTATTTTACTTTCAAGCCTGACATTTTAAAACATGAAACACATGAAAACATACTACAGTTTACTATAGAATACTGCAGTACTTACTATAAAATTCTATAGTAAAGTTTAGTATACAGTAGAATACTATGCTACACACTGTAGTATCCCTCATCCTGGAGTCGCATCTTCACTGTTGACGTTGAGACTGGTGTTTTGTGCGTACTATTTAATGAAGCTGCCAGTTGAGGACTTGTGAGGTGTCTGTTTCTCAAACTAGACACTCTAATGTACTTATCCTCTTGCACAGTTGTGCACCGGGGCCTCCCACTCCTCTTTCTATTCTGGTTAGGGACAGTTTGTGCTGATCTTTGAAGGGAGTAGTACACAGCGTTGTATGAGATCTTCAGTTTCTTGGCAATTTCTTGCATGGAATAGCCTTCATTTCTCAGAACAAGAATAGACTGACGAGTTTTGGAAGAAAGGTATTTGTTTCTTGCCATTTTGAGCCTGTAATCGAACCCACAAATGTTGATGTGCCAGGTACTCAATTAGTCTAAAGAAAGCCAGTTTTATTGCTTCTTTAATTAGAACAACAGTTTTCAGCTGTGCTAACATAATTTCAATGATCAATTAGCCTTTTTAAAATGATTAACTTGGATCAGCTAAAACAACGTGCCATTGGAACACAGGAGTGATGGTTGCTGATAATGGGCCTCTACGTCTATGTACTGTAGATATCCATAAAGAATCTGCCATTTCCAGCTACAATGGTCATTTACAACATTAACAATGTCTACACTGTATTTCTGATCAATTTGATGTTATTTTAATGGCAATTAAAAATAAAAAAAATCTTTCAAAAACATGGACATTTCTAAGTGACCTCAAACTTTTGAATGGTAGTGTATATACTACAGTTTTCTTTTACCACAGTATTTATACTATAGTTAACTGTACATACTACAGCAAATACTACAGTAAATACTACATTATACTTTAGTCTGCAAAAACAACACAGTGAATACTTTTTTATGTGCGTTGATAGGACGGGCCGATAAGGGCAAACAAGGTAGTCTTATCGCCGTCCTCAGAGAGAGAAACTGAGGGACAAACCGAGGAAGAGAGAGTGTGTCTCTGTCAAACTGGTGGTTGTTTGTATCACACATTTGATTGTTATGTCTCGCAAGGCACTGCAATGACATTTTCGATTTGAAGGCCCAGCTAACCATGTACTATAATCATGCATACCTGTGTGCACATATGTAAAAATGCACACACACACACACTGAGATGCATGCTGTCTATAAAGCTTCTGATGTATTTCAATTGGATTTCACCATGCAAGATTCAACGAGGGTCTTTACCGTGTGTGATTATCCTATTACGTTATGGTCTGATAAATATGACATCATGCAGCCTATATGATTTCAGACCACTACACTGGTGCAGTAGGGACATTGTCTCCAAGCCGTTGCTGTACTGTGAAAAATAAAAGGTGTTCCTGGAAAGTGTTCTCTTAACTTGGTAAAATCAAGGTCTGTGGTACTTATTAGGATAATATGAATGCCTGACCTCCTTGACAGGTTAATTACAAGTATAGTAAAGTGGCTGGGAGTCAGATTACTCAAAGGTCTCTTTAGCTGTATAAAAGTCTGCCTGTGACAATAATCAGTAGGGGGCATGTTTAACTGTGGCTCACATCACTCAAGGAATATGATTAATGACTATTCAAATATGGAGTAGTGAACTATGACTTTGATAGATGTCACTCTGCCACTGGGGCTTTTCACTGACTACTCTTCATACTCTTCATGTTTTATCCATGGTTGTCCACTAACAGTTGGATTGTGTCTCTTTCTTATTTTTCCTTCGATGCTCCTCATCCTACGCTGTGCTTCTCTAAACCAGGTAAGATGAAGTTCTTTTGTTAAACTGCTAGCAGTGTTGTACAGTCGACTCATGCTTGTATACACACACACACATGGATGAATATGTTTTATATAAATGCTGAGGCACATTTTCTCTCAAGTTATAGTTTTTTATTATGGCAAAACACATCCATGCAACGTTTGTTTTCCAGACATGCTTTTTGTATGAACGTTTAACAGATTTGTATGCAGCCTCGTGCCTACCTGCATAAATAAACACCATGTAAGCAATTGACCTGCCACACACGCTGATAAATACACACACTCTGACTAACCACACATCAACCTAGTGTTTTTCCTTATTCACATACTTTTAATTACATCGAGATAAAAGTAGCCGAATTCAGGGACTTTCTGTTTATTTGAATTGTTTTATCAATGTTAATTTGCTTCTAAATCCATCTGTGAAGGTGCTATGCACTCATGGATCAAGTTGAATGAAAGCTCTTACTTTGACCGTTCTACCAGGACATTCTATTTGACTCTGTGTTGTTGGGTAGGCTGAATGGAATAAAATAGGCTCACTCTGTCATAATCTAACACTTTGCCAGGACCCTGCGGTAGAGTGCTGTTTCCGTATGTGCCAATAATCACATTTCTTAATGGCAACATGGAAATGTGGGTGTTGCTAATGAGGTAAAGGGTCTTGGATTTTGGATGGGAGTGAACAGCAGATGTTGTCGTTAATTTCCGTTTGAAAGAGGCCTATAATTAATGGTCAGACTGACAAAGTTGGCTTAGTTTTGTCTATAGCATGAACATGCAGTCCTGAATTCAAATAATGTTGTTTCTTTTAACTGTTGTTACATGTGATGCGTCTTTAGATGTATGTTGTGACTGTCTTATAGCAAAATGCAAATTCCCTCTACCATCTTTTACTAATATTATTAATGATGGAAGCTTCACATGGGATGTTAAGTGAGGCACTGGGTTGTCTAGAGAGATCTTGTCTTGCGAAAGGATGTGCTTAAAAGGATGAGGGTATTGGCCCAGGGTGGAAACTCAGAACACTAGACATTGAGGAAATTGAAACAACCTCTGTCAACATGTTCAAGTCTGGGACAGTAATGGTGCAGGGCATCTTCATGCAGTCCCAGCAGGACTTTTACAGGATCAAAGAGAGAGCACAGCAGGAAAATCTCTCTCTCTCTCTGTGACGACTCCCCCATCCTGAGTGAATCTTATCACACCTCTTCAAACTGTCCTGCAGACGAGGATAGTCACCCCCCCCAGCACTGAACACACCCAGGTCCCACAACTGCACTGCTCCTCCATCATTGAGAGGAATACATTCACAGAGCTGGAGAGAGACATGGTGGAGCTCAGAGAGCTAGTTCACACAATCCAGACAGAACAAACCCATAAAACAGACCAGCACAACAACCCCCCCCCCCCCCCCCCCCCCCCCTCAACAAGACAGAATGTGGATATGGACGGCTGTCTAAGAGAGCTGGCTGCTCTATGTACTGAAGTGAGAACTTAAAGGAACACACATGGCACTGAAGGAGGAGGTGAGAAAGCTGAGGTGTGACAGAGAGCAGGATATTCCCCCAGACAAGCCAGCACAACAGCCCACCTCATACCCGGAGCACAACTCACAATGGGACAGACAACACAGGACGCACCAACCCAACAGACCCCACCTCCTTCCTAACAGCCCCCTGTCAGTTCCCCTGATAGCCCTCCTGACAACCCCCACACATCCACTGAGGACACACAAAAGCCAGAGATTGTGCTCCTCATTGACTCAAATGGCAATTACATTCAAGAGGAAAACTTTTTCCCAAACACAAAGTGGCTAAACTCTGGTGCCCAGACACTTGGCATGCCCTGGAGCTGTTGTCAGAGGACAGACTAGGGTCCCCCAGTCACATCATAATTCACATGGGCACAAATGACCTGAAGGCCCAGCAGTAAAAGGTGGCAACAGCACTCAAGGGAGTGATTGAAAAAGCTTCTTCTACTTTCCCCAACGCACAAGTGGTTATCTCCACCCTGCTACTGTTACACCCCTGAAAAAGGGGAGAAATGATCACGAGTGTGATACGGAATTGTTTCTTCAATGAAAACTTTAGTGCAATGAGAAAAAGACTGCGATTTCTCCGGGACCTTCAGTGGAGACCGGAGCAATCGATCTCAGGCTCATAGATTAAGAGCATTTAGTAGATCACAGATTAACACTTTTACCCACGACAAAATAAAGTAATCAACATAACGTTTACACATTCCTCTCACCATTCGTACCCTTTGTATGCTTGACGGATTTTAACACAATTATATAAATGTTATCAATCTCTATCAACTAATACTGAATGCATGATCTTCTTAACCTTAGATGTTTTAAGATGCTCACATACTATGAACTTACTAATACTTTTTAATGTATAACAGGCTATTAGTATTTCCTTTAACCTGTCACACTACCACAAAAATACTTTCACCCTGCCACCATACAGCGGGTGAATGCAAGCATATCGAGAGACTGTGCCTCAAAACCCAGTGTCTACCTGGCCCACCACTCCACCCTGGACTTGAACAGCCTTTATGACCAGGTCCTCCTCTACAAGGCAGCAATCCCAACTTTTGCTAGGACCCTGAAGGACGTCACCCTCAACCGTAGCCTTAGCACCTCACACAGGAGCAACAGAGTAATGGATCCTAGACCTGCAAGACCGACTCACAAAGGACGCCAAGAGGACCTACACCCAGACCACAGCATCATCAGCCACACCCCAACCAGCTAAGACCACCCCAAGCAAACCCCGGCCAAACCCTATATAGCCCCCCCATATCAGATCTATGTCCCTTCTGCTCACCCCATGCCCCACGCCCCTGCAGCAACGACCTCAACATTACAGCAGGACAAATGCCCAGGCCGTGAACAGAGCAACAGGCCCAACCCCCACTATTACACCTGCCCAAGCCCCATCCTGCGACCTAATAGGTATGTATCAGATGCTCAACATGCTCTGCTCACACCTACTGTGATGGTCCGTGCCTGAACCACACAAAAACAACACTAGACACTATGGAACACAAAGCTTTTACTATCTCATCCTGAAATATACAGGGTTTGATGTCATCTGCATTTGGCCTAAAGAGCAGGAACCCAGACTTCATCAAAGAAATTGGAAAAACAGACATTGTCATCCTGCAAGAAACATGGTACAAAGGACCCACTGGTTGCCCTCTAGGTTACAGAGAGCTGGTAGTCCCATCCACCAAACTACCAGGTGTGAAACAGGGAAGAGACTCAGGGGGTATGATAATTTGACATAGAGCAGACCAAACCCACTCTATTAAATGAGTCAAAACAGGAACATTTTACATCTGGCTAGAAATTAATATGGAAATTATCTCAACAGAGAAAAATGTCCTCATGTGTGCTACTTATATACCCCCAATAGAATCCCCATACTTTGACGATGAGTAGGGGAGATCAACAATTTCCAGGCTCAGGGACATGTACTAGTCTGTAGCGATCTAAATGGCAGAACTGGACAAGAACCCGACACCCTCAGCACACAGGGGGACAAACACCTACCTGGAGGTGACAACATAACCAACAAAAACGGGTCACAACTCCTGCAGCTCTGTTGGACGTTGGGTATGTACATAGTCAATGGTAGGCTTCGAGGGGACTCCTATGGTAGGTACACCTATAGCTCATTTTTTGGCAGTAGAACTGTAGAGTACTTTATCACGGACCTCAACCCAAAGTCTCTTAAAGCATTCACAGTCAGTCCACTGACACCCCTATCAGATCAAAGCAAAATCACAATCTACTTGAACAGAGCTATGCTCAATCATCAGGCATCAAAGCCAAAGGAACTGAATAATATTAAGAAATGCTATAGATGGAAGGAAAATAGTTTGGAAATCTACCAAAAAACTACTAGGCAACAACAAATCAATCCCTTCTAGACAACTTCCTGGACAAAAGGATTCACTGTAATAGTGAAGGTGTAAACTTGGCAGTAGAGAACCTAAACAGTATATTTGACCTCTCAGCTTCCCTATCAAATCAAATAATGTCAAACAGACAGCCCTAAAAATTGAACAACAGCGACAAATGATTTGATGAAGAATGCAAACACCTAAGAAAGAAATTGAGAAACCTATCCAACCAAAAACATGGAGACAATACAGAAAAAGAGGGAATAGCGCATCAGAAATCAGCTCAACGTAATTGAAGAATCCATAGAATCTAACCACTTCTGGGAAAATCGGAAAACTCACCCTGCACCCTAATTGACAAACAAACAAACCAAAACAAAGGAAAGTGTTATCATGCTTTGTTGATTTCAAAAAAGCTTTCGACTCAATTTGGCATTAGGATCTGCTATACAAATTGATGGAAGGTGGTGTTGGGGGAAAAACATACAACATTATAAATTCCATGGACACAAACAACAAGTGTGCAGTTAAAATGGACAAAAAACACACGTTTCTTTCCACAGGGCTGTGGGGTGAGACAGGTATGCAGTTTAAGCCCCTACCTCTTCAACATACATAAACGAATTGGCGAGGGCACTAGAACAGTCTGCAGCACCCGGCCTAACCCAACTCGAATCTGAAGTCAAATGTCTACTGTTTGCTGATGATCTGGTGCTTCTGTCCCCAACCAAGGAGGTCCTACAGCAGCACCTAGATCTTCTGCACGGATTCTGTCAGAGCTGGGCCCTGACAATAACTCTCAGTAAGACAAAAATAATGGTTTTCCAAAAAAGGTCCAGTTGCCAGGACCACGAATACAAATTCCATCTGGACACCGTTGCCCTAGAGCACACCAGAAACCGTACATACCTCGGCCTAAACATCAGCGCCACAGGTAACTTCCACAACGCTGTGAAGGATCTGAGAGACAAGGCAAGAAGGGCCTTCAATGCATTTATAAGGAAAATAAAATTTGACATACCAATTAGGATCTGGCTAAAAATACTTGAATCAGTTATAGAACCCATTGCCCTTTATGGTTGTGAGGTCTGTGGTTCGCTCACCAACCAAGAATTCACAAAATGGGACAAACACCAAATTGAGACTCTGCATGCAGAATTCTGCAAAAATATCCTCCATGTACCACGTAAAACACCAAATATTGCATGCACAGCAGAATTAGGCCGATACCCGCTAATTATCAAAATTGAGAAAAGAGACCACCTAAAAGGAAGCGATTCCCAAACCTTCCATAACAAAGCCATCCCCTACAGAGAGATGTACCTGGAGAATAGCCCCTTATGCAAGCTGGTCCTGGGGCTCTGTTCACGAACACAAACAGACCCCACAGAGCCCCAGGACAGCAACACAATTAGAACCAACCAAATCATGAGAAAACAAAAATATTATTTCTTGACACATCGGAAAGAATTAACAAAAAAACTGAGCAACTAAACAGAGAGTACACAGTGGCAGAATACCTGACCACTGTGACTGACCCAAAATGAAGAAAATCTTTGACTATGTACAGACTCAGTGAGCATAGCCTTGTTATTGAGAAAGGCTGCCGAAGGCAGACCATGCTCTCAAGAGAAGACAGGGTATGTGCACACTGTCCACAAAATGAGGTGGAAACTGAGCTGCACATATTTCCCTCAGATTACACAGACCCAGAAATAATTTGAAAAACAAATCCATTTTTGATAAACGTCCATATCTACTGGGTGAAATATCACAGTGTGCCATCACAGCAGCAAGATTTGTGACCTGTTGCCACAAGAAAAGGGCAACCAGTGAAGAACAAACACAATTGTAAATACAACCTATATTTATGTTTATTTATTTTCCCTTTTGTACTTTATCTATTTGCACATCATTACAATGCTGTTTATAGACATAATATGACATTTGAAATGTCTTTATTATTTTGGAACTTTTTTGAGTGTAATGTTTTCTGAAAATGTTTTATTGTTTATTATCTATTTCACTTGCTTTTGCAATACATTTCCCATGCCAGTAAAGCCCCTTAAATTGACATTTTAATTGAAATTGAATTGGGAGGGTGAGGTGGGTAAATCAGTAAACCGGACTAGAAGGGGGATGTGAGAAGAGGCCAGTGGAGGCCAGTGGAGTGTGACTTCGGTGAATTTCTTTATCAGTAGTCTGTCTGTATGACTGAGCTCAGGGGCCTCCAGCAGACATTATCTCTCTCTCTCGCTCTCTCTCTCTCTCTTTCTCACGCTCACTCTCTCTCTTTCCCTCTCCCCCTCTCTCTCTCTATCTATCTATCTATCTCTGTCTCTCATTTTCTCTTATTTTCCCTCTGTGTATCTCCAGTGGTGTAGACTTACAAATGAAAGTGAAAACTCCATCCTTCCTTCCCCCTGCGGAATAGCCTCTGAACAGACACTGGTAGTTTCTCTATGTTCTCTGGATTATGCAAAAGCAACACTGCTGGGATCATAAATAATCTCATGGACGAAGATGTTGCTCAGACAGTTTGGCATCTTGGATTATGAATAATGAAAGTCGTTTTTTGTTTTCAAGCAGATGTTTACCAAACATGTTTCTCTGTGTAACTATGTTATTTCTCAATAATTCCACTGTGGTCTTGTTTTTTAAGTTCGCAAGAAAGAAAACCAATATGTGTATATTTTTGGGAAATTGCAACAAAAAAAGAATCTATCTGGACAGACTATTGCTGAAATGATAATCGGATGATGAGAAAATAATGATCATATGATCTTTGCAGAGCACTGGAGCAAATACATTATTTCAACCCCAAAAATCTATGTGATGTCATTGATTTGCAAAAAGTAATTAATATAGGGTATTTCATATTTTTTCACTCAACTTTTAACCTAAATACAATGACATGGTGATATCTTTTGTTGATTCAATGTTGAATTCACATTAGCTGAATACTCAACCAAATGTAAATCAAAACTAGACGTTGAACTGATGTCTATGCCCAGTGGGAATCTTTGGTTTCTTTTGTTGATACATATTGACTTAAATTCAGCCGCACCATTAATTATGTCCCTACACTGTAAATGACATACTCAACATTACACTGGGTTTCAGAAGACTACACCGCCATAAACAAAACACTATGGTCGTTTTCCATCTTTTCGGGAAATATTGTTTGGATTCCTCAAAACCAGAGCAGTGAATAGTTTTAACAATATCAGTGGGGTTCCTCAGAACCAACAGCAGCAGCACCAGGCAGCTAATGGACCATCTGGGTTCCCAGTGAACAGCCTTCCCACTAAAGTTCCACATCAACAAATAACCTAAAATCAATTACTGCTATAAAATTATTACTTCATTTGATAGATTCATATTTCATTGACTATTTAACTGTTTGCGGCTGAGGAAGCTTTACCATTCTGTTGCGCCTTCTTCACCACAATGTCTGTGTGAAGGGAGCATTTCAGGTAATCAGTGACGTGCATGCAGAGGAACTTGAAGCTTATTCTTTTTCCTGGCTCAACTCCGCCAGGGCTCTCACCTCCTCCCTGTAGGCTGTCTCATCGTTGTTTGTAATCAGGCCTACCA
This sequence comes from Salvelinus namaycush, assembly GCF_016432855.1. Lineage (NCBI taxonomy): Eukaryota > Metazoa > Chordata > Actinopteri > Salmoniformes > Salmonidae > Salvelinus > Salvelinus namaycush. The sequence goes on from NC_052328.1 coordinate 23,461,795, forward strand.
CTGAAAACTTGATGATTGAGTTGGAGACGTGCATGGCCACGCAGTCATGGGGGAACAGGGAGTACAGGAGGGGGCTGAGCACGCACCTCTGTGGGGCCCCCGTGTTGAGTATCAGCATGGCAGAGGTGTTGTTGCCTACCTTCACCACCTGAGGAAGGCTGAGCTGTAGTCGATGAACAGAATTCTTACATAGGTGTTTCTGTTGTCCAGGTGGGATAGGGCAGTGTGCAGTGCAATGGAGTTTGCACTGGCCGTGGATCTGTTGAGGCGGTATGTAAATTGTAGGTGCTCTAGGGTGTCGGGCAAGGTGATATGATCTTTAACTACCTCTCAAAGCACTTCATGATGACAGAAGTGAGTGCTACGGGCCGTTAGTAATTTAGCTCAGTTACTTTCACTTTCATGGGTAAAGGAACAATGGTGGACATAATGTGGGGACAACAGACTGGGATATAGAGAGATAGAATATGTCCGTAAACACTCCAGCCAGCTGGTCTGCACATGCTCTGGTCCGGCAATCTTGCAAGGGTTAAGACGCTTAAATAACTTCCAAACATCAGTGGCTCAATGTTGTTTTCCTCGAAGTGGGCAAAGAAAGTGTTTAGCTTGCCTGGGAGTGAGGGGTCGGTGTCCGCAACGTGGCTGGGTTTCCCTTTATAATCCGTGATGGTCTGGAGTCCCTGCCACATAGGTCTTGTGTCTGAGCCGTTGAATTGCGACTCCACTTTGTACGTGTACTGTTGTTTTGCTTCTTTGATTGCCTTACGGAGGTCATAGCTGGTCTGTTTATACACATCCATGTTCCCAGTCACCTTGCCATTGTTAAATGTGGTTGTTTACGCTTTCAGTTTTGCGCAAACGCTGCCATATGTCCACGGTTTTTGGTTTGGATAAGTTCTAATCATCATTGTGGGAACAACATCCTCTATGCACGTCCTGATGAACCCAGTCACCAAGTCAGTGTATACATCAATACTATTCTCAGAGCTTTCAACTGTTTAAAGTATAGGTCCAATCCTACCCCTTTTTTTATCTCAATATCAAATAAATTATTGGTAACAATTAAATACCTTACTGTGATTGTTTTCAATTAAAATTGTAAAAAGAAGCAAAAATAGCATCTTAGCAAGCGCTATTTCTCAAGCAATAATTTTGCTAGGACTGTCTGGTAGGGGTCTGAGTGGGGAGGGGGAAACAGAAAACTAACTGTTATTGGCAGAGGTTTGGAACTCTCTTTCTTATTGGTCTGTTAACACATTTACCACCTGGTGATGTCACCAGGCAGGCCAAAACTCCATCCCACCAAAACAGGCTGACATTTCAGGCGGTCTTTTCAAACAGCTCTTACACTAAATGGGCATTCATGCATCATCATTTAAATAATTTCACATTATTATTCCAACCTCATAGTGAGGAAATATATATAAAACACAGAAAAATCATGTTTTTGACTGCACTGGGTTCGGTCAATGTCCATTCTTCAATCCAACAAAAGCATAAAATTAGGCTTATTCTTTTCTGAGATAACTTACCATTCTAATGATGTAATTGTGGCTGCAGGATCCCATTCTACTGATGGGGATGCAATTTAACGTATTGTATAGAGGTGGGAAGATGCCTTGCAGAGAAAATACAAAGGGCTTTAGTTCGATAGACTGCAGGGTTGATCTTTCCCTCATCTCTTCAAACCTATTTTCTGCATTTGTGCCTGGAAGGCTCACTCCTATTGATCGACTTGCAAGACTACAGTATGATTGTGACAGAAAACTCAAATACAACAGACGGAAGCTGGAAAGATGAGAAAATGGTAGGAGATATGGGCAGGAAATTGGGGGTAAGGATGGACCCATCTGTCCCTCAAGCCTGTCAACTCAACTTGGTCTCATAGCATTTCATATTATTCTGTATGTAAATCCGAGACACTCCATGTATTATGATATGTTACATTTTGTATGGTATAAATTCATTTTTGGATGTCTATCTTCCATTTTGTATGACATGTTATGAATTCCAATTTGAATAATATGTTACGAATTGGCAAAATGTAATATATGTTACGAATTCCAATTTGTTGTGTCTAATATTGGCTGGGTGGCTACGTGGATAATGCTAACATTAGCTAGCTGGCTAATGTTAGCTAGGCTAGGGGTTAGGGTTAGGGGTTAAGGTTGGAGTTAGATTAGGAGTTAGGGCCTCCCGGGTGGTGCAGCAGTCCAAGGCACAGCATCGCAGTGCTAGCTGGGTCACAACAAATCCTGGTTTAATCCCAGGCTGTGTCGCAGCCGGCCGTGACCGGGAGATCCATGAGGCGGAACACAATTGGCCCAGCGTCGTCCAGGTTAAGGGTTGTCCTTGTCCGTTGACTCCTGTGGTGTGCCGGGAGCAATGCACGCTGACATGGTCGCCAGGTGTACGGTTTTTCCTCTGACACATTGGTGCGTCTGGCTTCCGGGTTAAGTGAGCATTGTGTCAAGAAGCAGTGCGGTTTGGTGGGGTCGTGTTTCGGAGGACGCACAGCTCTCGACCTTCGCCTCTCCCGAGTCTGTTGTAACGATGGGACAAGACTGTAACTACCAATTGCGATGGGACAAGACTGTAACTACCAATTGGATATCACGAAATTGAAAAATAAAGAAAACATGTAAAATATTAGGAGTTAGGTTCAAGGGTTAAGGTTAGAGAAGGGTTCAGTAAAAGGGTTATGGTTAGGGGAAGGGTTATTCAAAATGCTAAGTCGTTGCAAATTAGCTAAAAAGTAGTAAGTAGTTGCAAAGTTGCTAATTAGCTAAAATGCTAGATGTCCGGGATGAGATTCAAACACGCAACCTTTGGGTTGCTGCGTTACACGCCAACCCATCCACCCACCCACCCCGACCAACCTCCCTCCTTTCAATTTTGCCTTAAGTAACCTTCTGTCTTGTGTAACCATACCAAACGTAACATATCATACTAATTTGAGTTTCACGGATTTACATTTAATATGTTACATCTAGTTTATGAGAAAAGGCTGGTCAACTGCATGTCTCCAGCAATGGGAAATCTGTATACCCATCCAGATACATTGTGGGTTATCCCAGATATGTGACACAGCACACAGCAAGGCTTTCTATAGACTATTTAAATCCCACTGGCAAATGGATGATAAAGCTTTCAATCAAAAAATCACAATCAGCTTCAGATAGGTTTCCATTAGATGTAGGGGCAGTATACTTCAAGTGGATGCTAATGGTATCTTTAAATTGGAAGGGATTTGATGGTACAAGGCTCTGGAATAGACCTTCCTGACAATGGACTCCAGCACATTTGTCAGAGTTGTCATCACCAGGTGTGCTAAGATGTGGGAAGGCCTTTAAACCAGGCTTTTTCAAACTGCCTTTTTCAAAGGCCACATGATCTCTTTTAGCTAAATACTGCATACTGACCAAGGGAAAGTAATTTTGGCTTGTTCAATATGTTTGAATATGGATTTCTAATAGGAATATGCTCTTGCATGAGTAGCTTATTGTCGCTGTCTGATGAAACCATGTATCTCCAAAAAAATAACCATATTTTCTCATTAATGAACATACAATTATAAAACTTTAGAAGCTATTTTGAATACATTTTCTTAGTCCTAGAGTTATGAAATGTTCAGAGTACATCAAGTTGATTTACTGCTTTCAATCAATTTAGTTACAAGGTTTTCATCAGACAGCAATGTTATATTTCTTCATCATTGAACTGCACAATGTCTCCCCACACCACATCATTGGTTATTTTATATTGCCTGTCTTGTTTTTTTTTTATCACTATCTATGACCAGAATATTGTCTGTGTATAGTATGATGCCTATATATGGAATCACAAGTCCCGTTTATACCTGGTTCTAACTTGCGTCCTTTGTCCTGATCTTTTCCACATTCTGATTGTGCCCACATTTTTAAACAGATGTGGACAATCAAAAGACACATTGTGATCTGATTGTGATCAGATCATCCTGCCCACCTCCAGATGTAGTCAGACACACATTGTGTCTGGATATCTTACAAGTGTAGACAGATCTGGACAGAGAAACCATTTAAGTCATAATTATTCTGCCCTCTAAAATCATTGACAGGTGGCACCATTGACTGATTACATCAATATGTATCTTACAATAAATTAATATTATTTTGAAAGAATAGCTGTGAAATAATTTGCATAAAGGAAGGGACCAGGAAATCTGGTCACAATGCAGACACAGTGGACGGATAACAGACACATTTTAATACCATGTATAGACACATTTCAGAAGATTTGGGCACAATCCGAATGTAGACAAGATCAGGACAAGTGACCAGTGTTAGCACCAGGTATAAACAGGGCTCATTTGGAGCTGTTAAAATTACAAGATTATGGAGGAGGCTCCACCATAGCTGCCATATGTTGGTTGCCTCTCTATAAGGACCTTGCTTGTGGACTCTTTGCCCACTGTCTATTTTAGATTTGCTGAAAATAGCCTCTAATGATTGAACTCTGGTGAGAGGGACAGAACGAAAACAGTACTGAAACACTGACCCTGGAACCTCAGAAGTACCCTCCATCGAATCATTAACTCTCTCCAGACAGTTCAGCCTTTGCCAGAACAATGGACAGGCCAAATAATGACATAAACTGTGACTACCAAACTAATTCTATTTTTCTACATTCAGGGCAGAAGGGTTGGCACCTGTTATTTTAGGAAAGCTAAGGGAGAACGAAAGGTGAAAAAAGGCCACGTGAAGGAATACAAGTGTGCATAGGAGTTTCAGAACAGTTAAAAACATTGCATGCCTGCTATTGCTTAGCATCCTGGACCCAAGTATACTATTTTTAAAAATCCACCAATTGCACCTTGCAGTATCCTCTCAAGTGTGTAGATCTATTGAGTGAAGAGAGGATGTCAACAAGTTTTGACTTCTATGACTCACCAGTCTGCCCACTTCACATTGGCCCCTATTGACCTTGGAGCTGGGGGCCTGATGTGGCCACCTGGACTCCCTGGGCCCCAGCTTGGCACCTCTGACCCCATCAGGTGCAACTCACTGGGGCAACATTACAGACCACACCCACCACTAATTGTGAAGAAATATTTTATTTCCTGTCTCTTTCATAGTTGCTCCATTCACATATGTGATATTAGACATTTGTGCATGAGTGAACTGTACAGAGATGGCTATTCTATTAATATCTATTATCCTGGTCATTATAAGATCTGAGGGGGAATAGAGCAGAAGAAAAGCAGTTAGATGGAACCATTTTGATTTAGCATGTCAAGCGTGTAATTGACCATGTCTCTCTCGCGCTCCCTCTTTTTTTTATCTCTCTCTTTTCATTGGAAAAGGCCAGGTCTGTCATTGTTACTTGGATACTGAACTGTGAAATGTAATTTAAATTTGAAAAGAAAAACACAAATTGGAAATTAACAGCCAGTCATTCATTCTTTAAATAAATATATCCTGGATGCTCAATGAGCACAGTCCAGAGGTCTCCCTAGAATCCAGACACATTTCCAATTCACACATGCGTATAATACACACTTGTACATGGGACAAATATAAGCACCCAACAAATAATGATATGATTATTATACACTGCACCATTTTCAGAAAGAACAGTGCTTTTCTGATCTCCAGCTCTTACTATGCATGTTTAATCAACAGTCGAAAAAAGACAACAACCTGTATGTCTCTTGATGATTTCCATTACGCGGTTGAGTCCTAAATTGAACATTCTTAAAAGTAGTCTTTTTAATTAAATGTTTAAATCAGTGTATGTCCAATACATCATGTGTGTGTTTATTTTATGACATTTTTTGACCATTTCTGTGTTACTTCGACCTTAGTGGGAAAATATAATTTAAAAAAACAAGAAAATCAATGACTGCACTGGCCCTTTAATATGTTATGCCTCCATTTGTACCATGGCTGAAAATGATTATGTCAAAGACAGGTTTCTGCAATCCCAGGCCACCACCCCGACAAGGTTATGAAGGTTAAGGATTTTTAATAAACCAATAATCTCAGGTAGACCTGGGCCAACTCCCGTCTCCAAGGAGACCAGCCAAGGGGGAGGAGTCTATAATCAATAAGTTAGGAAACTCAAGAACTCAGGGCAGCAGCGTAGCCTAGTGGTTAAAGCGTTGAACTAGTAACCGAAAGGTTGCAAGATCGAATCCCTGAGCTGACAAGGTACAAAATCTGTTGTTCTGCCCCTGAACAAGGCAGTTAACCCACTGTTCCTAGGCTGTCATTGAAAATAGGAATTTGTTCTTAACTGACTTGCCTAGTTAAATAAAGGTAAAAAAATGTTTTAAAGAGGGTGAAACACAGCAATCCAGAATTAGAATAAGGCACAAATATATATAATAAATGTTAAGGAAATACACACAAAAAAAGGCCTTGTTTCCAATTTTATGAAATCTAAATCTAAAAGATTACAGTCAACAACATACATACAGATGTAGGATCATAATTTGATCACTCTTTTGTTGCTGAGAATTTTCCTGCACAGCAGAAAATGCTAACTTGTAGTGTACTCAAGGTTAAAAAAGGTTTCTAAAATGTGTAATTTTCACTTTAAAATGTCGTACTTGATTTGCCCGAATGAAAAATATATCAACCCCTACAAAAAATGTCCATTCATTGTAATCCACATAATAATTCACAGATCCTGTTGCTGCAGGATTATTTTCCTGCTGTAGCAAACTGGCTCATATTAAGATCTTACATCTCTAAAACACAGATTATTAGATAGGAACACTATTCCAGAGGCTTTTGGATTCTATACGGTATCATTGTGGAGCCTGGAGGATCTAGGCTTGTTGAGCGAGCTGCAGTCATGCATATGGTTCTAGCAGTTGTTCCATCCCTCCTATGGCTGTAGAGACAGTAGACTGGAGTCTAAACCTAGCCCTGTGTGGTGACAGATTTCCATGGCAGTGTGTCACAATCTAAATTATTCATTTTTCATTTCCAGCCATCCTTCTTGAGGCAGAGCCAATGTGTTTTCACAGATCAGAGGAGAGAGCAGAAGCACGTAATGGATTCCAACCTTATCATTAAATGGAGTGTTCTGTTGAGAAGAAAACAAACAAAGTCACAAACGAAAAAATAAACAACAAACAAATAGACATATACAGTGAGCTCCAAAGGTATTGGGACAGTGACAAATGGTTTGTTGTTTTGAAAAAATACAAAGACTATGAGGTTAAAGTGCAGACTGTCAGCTTTAATTTGAGGGTACTTTCATCCATATCGGGTGAACCGTTTGGAAATTGCAGCACTTTTGTACAGTCCTCCCATTTTACAGGACCAAAAGTATTTGGACAATTTCACTTACACAGTATGTGTAGCATCATGGTAGCATCCACATTAAATGTTTGAAACATATCATTTTCTTATTTACAATACTATAATGAACATATAAGTGAATTTGTCCCAATACTTTTGGTCCCCTAAAATGGGGGGACTATGTACAAAAAGTGCTGTAATTTCTAAACGGTTCACCCGATATGGAGGAAAGTATCCTCAAATTAAAGCTGACAGTTTTCACTTTAACCTTATAGTCATTGTATTATTTCCAATGTGTCACCGTGCCAATACTTTTGGAGCTCACTGTAGCTGTCGAGATCAGATTAGGGTTGGGGGGAAGACAGGAGGTTGCTGTTTAATTTGTATTATTATTATTATTTAGTTTTCTGGTTGTGTTTAGACTGTCTGTCTCCATGTATGTCTATGTTTGTATCTGAGTCTGTAATTGTGTATTATATCTGCATCTATGTTTCTCTAGGTCGTAGTTCATTGCCTGTGTCTATCTACGTGTTTGATTCAGTGTACGTGTCTGTGTTTTAGGGTTGAAAATCCCACTCGCAGCTGTATGGTGGAATATTGTGAATATTTATTGTTGGTTTTTGCCAGGGCCATGTCTCTAATGTAGTGTTAAATGGATGCTGATTCCCTTTAGTGGATCACTTGTCGTCAGGAGGTGGTAGTGCATTAATGAGGGACTCTGGCTACTCTGAGTGTTTACTCACACGTCCAGGGCTCTGCTTTGATGTGGCCTGCCTGCCGGCCCTCTCATCATGGCTCATTTGCAGGAAGTCATGATCTCATGTGTTGCGCTGGAGGTTCCATTAGCACAGTGTGACACAGCATGTGATGGCCCACAGACACATGACTGACAGCCGGATGTGGACGAGCATAGATGGTGATGCTCTGTGTCAGTGTGATGAGAGAGAGAGTGGGTGTTCTGTGTGCGTTTAGGTTTGTCTTTGCATGCTAGTATTGACTGTTCTGCGTGTGCCTATCTGTGACTGTGTGCTGACACTTGCATTCTGCTTCGATACGTATTGTGTTAATGGAGGCGGCAGGTAGCCTAGTGGTTAGAGCGCTGGGCCAGTAACCGAAAGGTTGCTAGATAAAATCCATAAAAAATGGTGGGATATAGTTTTCCTGGAAAGGCCTTACAGTAGGATGTGGGTTTCTTGGAAAGACCTCATTGCCTGATGGTTGGTCACTGCTGTTTTCCTGCCTCATGCCTACCTTCCCTGGGGTACCAACAATAACCACATGCCCTCCTCCATCAGAGGAGACCACAGGCTGGGAGGAAGAAGCTCGTCATTAGCACCCTGTTATCACAGCTGGAGGAGTGAGAAACTTTGAACTCTCCAGCCGTACTACAGATTTTTCACATATGAAACTTAAAATTATATTTTTACATGTGATTGTTTTTTATATGTGAACTTGCAATTCCACATGGGAAAGTGAAAACTCCAATGTTTGTAAATGAAGTAAAGCCTAAAAACATGGTTAAAACTATAATTTGGTCAGTCATTGCGTCCATAGCATAATGGTTGCATTTCTCCAGCCCCATCCCTCAGCTTTTTACTGAAATTGTGGCAGGTGGAGTGAGAAACTTTGAACTCTCCAGCCGTACTACAGATATTTCTATTGTTATTAAATGTTGCAATCCTCTAGTTTGTAAGTTACCTCTATCAAGCAAAACTTCTTAAGTTAAGAAACAAAATTCTTAGTATTGCAAATAAAAATAAAAACATTTAAATGCGAGAGGAAATGCATTGTAAATGGATGCAAATTATTCCATTTTTTTATGATAAAGCAATTTCCCCTATCTTTGGTTATGTTACCCTGGCCTTTGCTTTCTCTGCCTTTTTTCCAGTTGTAAGTTTGCACATTCATATTCCAGGATCATAGCACCCTGCATCCCACTGCTGGTTTGCCTCTGAAGTTAAGCAGTCAGTCCTGGATGGGAGACCAGATGTAGCTGGAAGTGGTGAACAATAAAACTATAAAAACAATTGTGAAGTGGGGAATTTTTTGTGACGTTCTTACGTGTGTCCAAAAACCACTTGAGTCTCACTCATAAAAATTTCAAGTGAAAAAATTTGACATTTTTCACACATGTCCGAAAACCGAATGTGTTTCATGTTTTTTTGTTGGAAGGGTGACATACACCCGGCCATGTTCAGCACTGTTGGCAGAAACTTTGTTAAAAGGCCTCTCAATCTGTGGGGCCGTGCCGTCTCTGGTTTCTGTCAACGCCATGCATCAACATATGCCTCGGCTTCTGCATGAAACCTGTCATGCAATAACCCAATAATGAATTGTAATATTCTCTATCAACCTTTCCAGCAGGCATGCCAGCTAAGATAGTTAGACAAACTACTTTAACTTGATTGATAGCCTGAAATGACTTGGTAGCTAGTTATGAGGTAGGGAGATTGGGAACCTATCTAGCTGGCTAGCTAAAGCCAACTTCATAAAATTGCTAGGTGGCTAGTATTATAGAGAAACAACAAAACATTTTTGTTTTATTTATTCATCAAGATGGAATCAATAAGCTACATAGTTTGATCAAATGTATTCGTAAACATACCTCACTCAAAACTCTCTCTCCTCCTCCACTGACGAAAAGGTCTGCACTCACTAGAGTATCTAACGTCCTGCCTAGCATATCTTTACTCCGTTGTGCACTTTGGAATGAACCACTTACTAGGGAGAATAGGGGGGGGGGGGGGGGGGGGGGGGGGGGGGTACTCTTTACCATGTCCAGACAGTGTGCCCTCTCCGCAAAATAAAAATGAAGTTTAGTAATTAATTTAATTAAAAATAATAATAGTCGTACCCCTTGACTTATTCCACATTTTGTTGTATTTCAGCCTTAATACAAAATTGGTTACATTTAAAAAAAAAATACCCCATAGTACCCCATAATGACAATTGAAAACATGTTTTTATTCATTTTTGCAAAAGTATTGAAAATTTAATAGATAAATACCTCATTTATACAAGTATTCACACCTCTGGGTCAATACTTTGTAGAATAACCTTTGGCGGCGATTACAGCTGTAAGTATTTTGGGGTAAGTCTTTAAGAGATTTGCACACCTGGATTGTACAATATTTGCCCATTATTCTTAAAAAAATATTTCAAGCTCTGTCAAGTTGATTGTTGATCATTTCTCAAGTCTCGCTATAGATTTTCAAGTCTATTTAAGTCAAAACTGTAACTAGGCCACTCAGGAAAATTCATTGTCATCTTGGTATGAAACTCCAGTGTATATTTGGCTTTGTGATTTAGATTATTGTCCTACTGTCAAACATAACTGTCACGACTTCCTCCAAAGTTGTTCCCTCTCCTTGTTCGGGTGGTGTTCGGCGGTCGACGTCACCAACCTTCTTGACATCGCTGATCCATTTTTCATTTTCCATTGGTTTTGTCTTGTCTTCCATCACACCTGGTTCCAATCCCATCAATTACATGTTGTGTATTTAACCCTCTGTTTCCCCTCATGTCCTTGTCGGTGATTGTTTATTGTAAGTGTATGTGTACGTCTGTACTGGTGTGTGGCGGGTTATGTTACCCATTGATTTTTATTATTATGTTTTCTGGTGGGGTTTTTTGTAAATAAACTGTGCCGTTGGAAACACAGTTATTTCTCTCCTGCGTCTGACTTCTCTGCCGCCAGTTAAACACCCTTACAATAACTCTTTGTATTCAGGACAAAAAGTTAATTTCTTTGCCACATTTTTTGCAGTATTACCAAAGTGCCTTGTTGCAAACAGGATGCTTTTTTCACTCTGTCAATTAGGTTAGTATTGTGGAGTAACTACAATGTTGTCTCATCACAACCATTAAACTGTTTTAAAATCACCATTGTCCTCATAATGGAATCCCTGAGCAGTTTCCTTCCTCTCTGCCAACTTAGTTAGGAAGGATAACTGTATCTTTGTAGTGACTGAGTGTATTAATATACCATCCAAAGCATGATCATAACTTCACCATGCTCAAAGGGATATATTTTTCACATCTACCAATCAGTGCCTTTCTTTCCCGAGGCAATTTTAAACCTCCCTGGTCTTTTTGGTTAAATCTGTTCTTGAAATTCACTACTCGATTGAGGGACCTTACAGATAATTGTTCTGACCCACCACCTCGATTCGGTCCTATGTAACAAAATCTCAAGTCTCTCCTCCACCCCTTACGTGGACTGAGCCGCCGAAGCCTCCCACCATCAGCTCTGACAAATTGAAAAACCCTAGTCATTGGTGACTCCAATATTAGACTTAAAAAGAATCATCCAGCGATCATACACTGTTTACCAGGGTGCAGGGCTTCCGATGTAAAGGCTAATCTGAAGATGGTGCTTTCTAAGGCTAAAACTGGTGAGTGTAGAGAGTATAGGGATATTATTATCCACGTCGGCAACAACGATGTTAGGATGAAACAGTCAGAGGTCACCAAGCATAGCTTCAGCATGTAAATCAGCTATAAAGATGTGTCGGCATCGAGTAATTGTCTCTGGCCCCCTCCCAGTTAGGGGGAGTGATGAGCTCTACAGCAAAGTCTCAACTCAATCGCTGGTTGAAAACTGTTTTCTGCCCCTCCCAAAAGACAGAATTTGTAGATAATTGTCCCTCTTTCTGGGACTCACCCACAAACAGAACCAAGCCTGGCCTGCTGAGGAGTGACTGTCACGTCCTGACCATAGAGAGCCCTTATTGTTTATGGTAGAGTAGGTCAGGGCATGACTGGGGGGTTTTCTAGTTATTATTTTCTATGTGGGGTTCTAGTTTAGTTTTTCTATGTTGGTGTTTGGTATGATTCCCAATTAGAGGCAGCTGGCTATCGTTGTCTGTAATTGGGGATCATATTTAAGTAGCATTCTTTCTACCTGTGTTTTATGGGATATTGTTTTGAGTTAGTGTATGTTACACCTCTTAGTTACGGTTTGTTGTTTGTTTCGTTCTTTCTTTGTTGTTTTGTGCGTTTCTAATAAATAATATGTGGAAACCATATCGTGCTGCAGCTTGGTCCGATAATTATTCCAGCGAACGTGACAGAATATCCCATCAAACCAGGACCAAGCAGCTTGCCCAAAGAGGGAAGGATTTCTGGACATGGGAAGAAGTGATGGGGAGATGCGAAACCTTTCCTTGGCGACAGACGGAAGGAGATTATGGAGGACAGCGACGACGACAGGGTTCGCGGCTACAGAAAGCCCAAGGACAACCCCAAGTTTTTTTTGGGGGGGGGGGGCAATAGGAGCTAACAGCTGAGCAGAGGGAAGAGCCAGAGACTGTCAGGGAGGCAATGGCGAAGTTGGGAGAGAGTGAGATGAGAGAGATGTTGTGCAAGTGTGTTCTGCTCAACATCCGACCAGAGGATCCGGTTAGCAGTCTGGTGCAACCTGTGCCGGTTCCACGCTTCTGGCCTCAAGTGCACCTCCCCAGTCCGGTACGTCCTGTGCCTGCTCCTCGCACTCTCCCTGAAGGGCGTGTCCCCAGTCAGGTACGTCCTGTGCCTGCTCCTCGCACTCTCCCTGAAGTGCGTGTCCCCAGTCCGGTACATCCTGTGCCTACTCCTCGCACTCTCCCTCAAGTGCGCCTTCCCAGTCCGGTACGTCCTGTGCCTGCTCCTCACACTCTCCCTGAAGTGCGTGTCCCCAGTCAGGTACGTCCTGTGCCTGCTCCTCACACTCTCCCTGAAGTGCGTGTTCCCAGTCAGGTACGTCCTGTGCCTGCTCCTCACACTCTCCCTGAAATGCGTGTCCCCAGTCAGGTACGTCCTGTGCCTGCTCCCCGCACTCGCCCTGAAGTGCGTGTCACCAGTCTGGTGCCACTTGTGCCGGCTCCACGCACTAGGCCTCCAGTGCGCCTTCCCAGTCCGGTGCGTCCTGTGCCTGCTCCTCGAACTCCCCCTGAAGTGCGTGTCACCAATCCGGTGCCATCTGTGCCAGCCATGTGATATCTCACATGTCAAAATTGTGTAACTTAATGTTAGATCCCTCACTTCCAAGGGAGTCATAGTCAATGAACTAATCACTGATCATAATCTTGATGTGATTGGCCTGACTGAAGCATGGCTCAAGCCTGATGAATTTACTGTGTTAAATGAGGCCTCTCCTCCTGGTTACATAGGGTGATCATATACCCTTCATATCCCGCAAAGGCGGAGGTGTTGCTAACTTTTATGACAGCAAATTTCAATGAAAAATAAAATGACTGCGTTTTAGTCTTTTTAGTTTCTAGTCATGAAATCTATGCAGCCAACTCAATCACTTTTTATAGATACGGTTTACAGGCCTCCTGGACTGTATACAGCAATCCTCCCTGAGTTCCATGAATTCCTATCGGACCTTGTAGTCATGGCAAATAATAGTCACAGTTTTGGTCACTTAAATATTCACATGGAAAAGTCCACAGACCCATTCCAAAAGGCTTTCGGAGCCATCATCGACTCAGTGGGTTTTGTCCAACATGTCTCTGGACCTACTCATTGCCACAGTCATACCCTGGATCTAGTGTTGTCTCGTGGAATAAATATTGTGGATCTAAATGCTGTTCCTCGTAATCCTGGACTATCGGACCATCATTTTATTATGTTTGCAATCGCAAAAAAATTATCTGCTCAGTTCCCAACCAAGGATCATCAAAAGCCATGCTATAAATTCTCGGAAAACCCAAAGATTCCTAGATGCCCTTGCAGGCTCCCTCCACCTTCCCAAGGACGTCGGAGTACGGTTAACCACCTAACTGAGGATCTTTATTTAACATTTACATTTACATTTAAGTCATTTAGCAGACGCTCTTATCCAGAGCGACTTACAAATTGGTGCATTCACCTTATGATATCCAGTGGAACAGCCACTTTACAATAGTGCATCTAAATCTTTTAAGGGGGGGGGGGGGGGGGTTAGAAGGATTACTTTATCCTATCCTAGGTATTCCTTAAAGAGGTGGGGTTTCAGGTGTCTCCGGAAGGTGGTGATTGACTCCGCTGTCCTGGCGTCGTGAGGGAGTTTGTTCCACCATTGGGGTGCCAGAGCAGCGAACAGTTTTGACTGGGCTGAGCGGGAACTGTACTTCCTCAGAGGTAGGGAGGCGAGCAGGCCAGAGGTGGATGAATGCAGTGCCCTTGTTTGGGTGTAGGGCCTGATCAGAGCCTGAAGGTACGGAGGTGCCGTTCCCCTCACAGCTCCGTAGGCAAGCACCATGGTCTTGTAGCGGATGCGAGCTTCAACTGGAAGCCAGTGGAGAGAGCGGAGGAGCGGGGTGACGTGAGAGAACTTGGGAAGGTTGAACACCAGACGGGCTGCGGCGTTCTGGATGAGTTGTAGGGGTTTAATGGCACAGGCAGGGAGCCCAGCCAACAGCGAGTTGCAGTAATCCAGACGGGAGATGACAAGTGCCTGGATTAGGACCTGCGCCGCTTCCTGTGTGAGGCAGGGTCGTACTCTGCGGATGTTGTAGAGCATGAACCTACAGGAACGGGCCACCGCCTTGATGTTAGTTGAGAACGACAGGGTGTTGTCCAGGATCACGCCAAGGTTCTTAGCGCTCTGGGAGGAGGACACAATGGAGTTGTCTACCGTGATGGCGAGATCATGGAACGGGCAGTCCTTCCCCGGGAGGAAGAGCAGCTCCGTCTTGCCGAGGTTCAGCTTGAGGTGGTGATCCGTCATCCACACTGATATGTCTGCCAGACATGCAGAGATGCGATTCGCCACCTGGTTATCAGAAGGGGGAAAGGAGAAGATTAATTGTGTGTCGTCTGCATAGCAATGATAGGAGAGACCATGTGAGGTTATGACAGAGCCAAGTGACTTGGTGTATAGCGAGAATAGGAGAGGGCCTAGAACAGAGCCCTGGGGGACACCAGTGGTGAGAGCACGTGGTGAGGAGACAGATTCTCGCCACGCCACCTGGTAGGAGCGACCTGTCAGGTAGGACGCAATCCAAGCGTGGGCCGCGCCGGAGATGCCCAACTCGGAGAGGGTGGAGAGGAGGATCTGATGGTTCACAGTATCAAAGGCAGCCGATAGGTCTAGAAGGATGAGAGCAGAGGAGAGAGAGTTAGCTTTAGCAGTGCGGAGCGCCTCCGTGACACAGAGAAGAGCAGTCTCAGTTGAATGACTAGTCTTGAAACCTGACTGATTTGGATCAAGAAGGTCATTCTGAGAGAGATAGCAGGAGAGCTGGCCAAGGACGGCACGTTCAAGAGTTTTGGAGAGAAAAGAAAGAAGGGATACTGGTCTGTAGTTGTTGACATCGGAGGGATCGAGTGTAGGTTTTTTCAGAAGGGGTGCAACTCTCGCTCTCTTGAAGACGGAAGGGACGTAGCCAGCGGTCAAGGATGAGTTGATGAGCGAGGTGAGGTAAGGGAGAAGGTCTCCGGAAATGGTCTGGAGAAGAGAGGAGGGGATAGGGTCAAGCGGGCAGGTTGTTGGGCGGCCGGCCGTCACAAGACGCGAGATTTCATCTGGGGAGAGAGGGGAGAAAGAGGTCAAAGCACAGGGTAGGGCAGTGTGAGCAGAACCAGCGGTGTCGTTTGACTTAGCAAACGAGGATCGGATGTCGTCAACCTTCTTTTCAAAATGGTTGACGAAGTCATCCGCAGAGAGGGAGGAGGGGGGGGGGAGGGGGAGGAGGATTCAGGAGGGAGGAGAAGGTGGCAAAGAGCTTCCTAGGGTTAGAGGCAGATGCTTGGAATTTAGAGTGGTAGAAAGTGGCTTTAGCAGCTGAGACAGAAGAGGAAAATGTAGAGAGGAGGGAGTGAAAGGATGCCAGGTCCGCAGGGAGGCGAGTTCTCCTCCATTTCCGCTCGGCTGCCCGGAGCCCTGTTCTGTGAGCTCGCAATGAGTCGTCGAGCCACGGAGCAGGAGGGGAGGACCGAGCCGGCCTGGAGGATGGGGGACATAGAGAGTCAAAGGATGCAGAAAGGGAGGAGAGGAGGGTTGAGGAGGCAGAATCAGGAGATAGGTTGGAGAAGGTTTGAGCAGAGGGAAGAGATGATAGGATGGAAGAGGAGAGAGTAGCGGGGGAGAGAGAGCGAAGGTTTGGACGGCGCGATACCATCCGAGTAGGGGCAGAGTGGGAAGTGTTGGATGAGAGCGAGAGGGAAAAGGATACAAGGTAGTGGTCGGAGACTTGGAGGGGAGTTGCAATGAGATTAGTGGAAGAACAGCATCTAGTAAAGATGAGGTCAAGCGTATTGCCTGCCTTGTGAGTAGGGGGGGAAGGTGAGAGGGTGAGGTCAAAAGAGGAGAGGAGTGGAAAGAGGGAGGCAGAGAGGAATGAGTCAAAGGTAGACGTGGGGAGGTTAAAGTCACCCAGAACTGTGAGAGGTGAGCCATCCTCAGGGAAGGAACTTATCAAGGCGTCAAGCTCATTGATGAACTCTCCAAGGGAACCTGGAGGGCGATAAATGATAAGGATGTTAAGCTTGAAAGGGCTGGTAACTGTGACAGCATGGAATTCAAAGGAGGCGATAGACAGATGGGTCAGGGGAGAAAGAGAGAATGTCCACTTGGGAGAGATGAGGATCCCAGTGCCACCACCCCGCTGACCAGAAGCTCTCGGGGTGTGCGAGAACACGTGGGCAGACGAGGAGAGAGCAGTAGGAGTAGCAGTGTTATCTGTGGTAATCCATGTTTCCGTCAGTGCCAAGAAGTCGAGGGACTGGAGGGAAGCATAGGCTGAGATGAACTCTGCCTTGTTGGCCGCAGATCGGCAGTTCCAGAGGCTGCCGGAGACCTGGAACTCCACGTGGGTCGTGCGCGCTGGGACCACCAGGTTAGGGTGGCAGCGGCCACGCGGTGTGAAGCGTTTGTATGGTCTGTGCAGAGAGGAGAGAACAGGGATAGACAGACACATAGTTGACAGGCTACAGAAGAGGCTACGCTGATGCAAAGGAGATTGGAATGACAAGTGGACTACACGTCTCGAATGTTCAGAAAGTTAAGCTTACGTAGCAAAAATCTTATTGACTAAAATGATTAAAATGATGCAGTACTGCTGACTGGTGAAGTAGGCTAGCTAGCAGTGGCTGCGTTGTTGACTTTGTTTGAAAGTGTTGCTGGCTAGGTAGCCTCGATAACTGGCTAGGTAACCTCGATAACTGGCTAGATAATTACTCTAAACTACACAATTATCTTAGATACAAGGACAGCAAAGACAACTATGTAGCTAGCTAACACTACACTAATCAAATCGTTCCGTTGTACTGTTTCGGTAGAAGTTCTCAACTTAACCTTGCATAATTTTTATTTTTTTATTTATTTTTTATTTCACCTTTATTTAACCAGGTAGGCTAGTTGAGAACAAGTTCTCATTTGCAACTGCGACCTGGCCAAGATAAAGCAAAGCAGTTCGACACATACAACAACACAGAGTTACACATGGAGTAAAACAAACATACAGTCAATAATACAGTAGAAAAATAAGCTTATATACAATGTGAGCAAATGAGTTGAGATAAGGGAGGTAAAGGCAAAAAAAGGCCATGGTGGCGAGGTAAATACAATATAGCAAGTAAAACACTGGAATGGTAGATTTGCAGTGGAAGAATGTGCAAAGTAGAAATAGAAATAATGGGGTGCAAAGGAGCAAAATAAATAAATAAATACAGTAGGGGAAGAGGCAGTTGTTTGGGCTAAATTGTAGATGGGCTATGTACAGGTGCAGTAATCTGTGAGCTGCTCTGACAGCTGGTGCTTAAAGCTAGTGAGGGAGATAAGTGTTTCCAGCTTCAGTGATTTTTGCAGTTCGTTCCAGTCATTGGCAGCAGAAAACTGGAAGGAAAGAGGACCAAAGGAGGATTTGGCTTTGGGGGTGACCAGTGAGATATACTTGCTGGAGCGCGTGCTACGAGTGGGTGCTGCTATGGTGACCAGTGAGCTGAGATTAGGCGGGGCTTTACCTAGCAGAGACTTGTAGATAACCTGTAGCCAGTGGGTTTGGCGACGAGTATGAAGCGAGGGCCAACCAACGAGAGCGTACAGGTCGCAATGGTCGGTAGTGTATGGGGCTTTGGTGACAAAACGGATGGCACTGTGATAGACTGCATCCAGTTTGTTGAGTAGAGTGTTGGAGGCTATTTTATAGATGACATCAACGAAGTCGAGGATCAGTAGGATGGTCAGTTTTACGAGGGTATGTTTGGCAGCATGAGTGAAGGATGCTTTGTTGCGATATAGGAAGCCAATTCTAGATTTAATTTTGGATTGGAGATGCTTAATGTGAGTCTGGAAGGAGAGTTTACAGTCTAACGAGACACCTAGGTATTTGTAGTTGCCCACGTATGCTAAGTCAGAGCCGTCCAGAGTAGTGATGCTGGACGGGCGAGCAGGTGCGGGCAGTGATCGATTGAATAGCATGCATTTAGTTTTACTTGCGTTTAAGAGCAGTTGGAGGCCACGGAAGGAGAGTTGTATGGCGTTGAAGCTCGTCTGAAGGTTAGTTAACACAGTGTCCAAAGAGGGGCCAGATGTATACAGAATGGTGTCGTCTACGCAGAGGTGTATCAGAGAATCACCAGCAGCAAGAGCAACATCATTGATGTATACAGAGAAGAGAGTCGGCCCGAGGATTGAACCCTGTGGCACCCCCATAGAGACTGCCAGAGGTCCGGACAACAGGCCCTCCGATTTGACACACTGAACTCTATCAGAGAAGTAGTTGGTAAACCAGGCGAGGCAATCATTTGAGAAACCAAGGCTGTCGAGTTTTGCAGCTCTTTCAGAACATCGGCTATCTGGATTTGGGTGAAGGTGAAATGGTGGGGGCTTTGGCGGATTGCTGTGGAGGGTGCCGGGCAGTTTACCGGGGTAGGGGTAGCCAGGTGGAAAGCATGGCCAGCCGTAGATAAAAGCTTATTGAAATTCTCAATTATAGTGGATTTATCGGTGGTGACAGTGTTTCCTAGCCTCAGAGCAGTGGGCAGCTGGGAGGAGGTGCCCTTATTCTCCATGGACTTTACAGTGTCCCAGAACTTTTTTGAGTTAGTACTACAGGATGCAATTTTCTGTTTGTAAAAGCTAGCCTTAGCTTTCCTAACTGCCTGTGTATATTTGTTCCTAACTTCCCTGAAAAGTTGCATATCACGGGGGCTATTCGATGCTAATGCAGAACGCCACAGGATGTTTTTGTGCTGGTCAAGAGCAGACAGGTCTGGAGTGAACCAAGGACTATATCTATTCCTAGTTCAATTGTTTTGGAATGGGGCATGCTTATTTAAGATGGTGAGGAAGGCACTTTTAAAGAATATCCAGGCATCATCTACTGACGGGAGGAGGTCAATGTCATTCCAGGATACCCCAGCCAGGTCGATTAGAAATGCCTGCTCGCAGAAGTGTTTTAGGGAGCGTTTGACAGTGATTAGGGGTGGTCGTTTGGTCGCAGACCCATTACGGATGCAAGCAATGAGGCAGCGATTGCTGAGATCTTGATTGAAAACAGCAGAGGTGTATTTGGAGGGCGAGTTAGTTAGGATGACATCTATGAGGGTGCCCATGTTTACGGGTTTTTGGAGTTGTACCTGGTAGGTTCATTGATAATTTGTGTGAGATTGAGGGCATCAAGCTTAGATTGTAGGATGGCCGGGGTGTTAAGCATGTCCCAGTTTAGGTCACCTAGTAGCACGAGCTCAGAAGATAGATGGGGGGCAATCAATTCACATATGGTATCGAGGGCACAGCTGGGGGCAGAGGGAGGTCTATAGCAAGCGGCAACAGTGAGAGACTTGTTTCTGGAAAGGTGCATTTTTAGAAGTAGAAGCTCGAATTGTTTGGGTACAGACTTGGATAGTAATACAGAACTCTGCAGGCTATCTCTGCAGTAGATTGCAACACCGCCCCCTTTGGCAGTTCTGTCTTGGCGGAAAATGTTATAGTTAGCGATGGAGATCTCAGGGTTTTTGGTGGTTTTCCTAAGCCATGATTCAGACACGGCTAAGACATCCTGGTTGGCAGAGTGTGCTAAAGCAGTGAGTAAAACAAACTTAGGGAGTAGGCTTCTAATGTTAACATGCATGAAACCAAGGCTTTTACGGTTACAGAAGTCAACAAGGGAGTGGGGCTAGGCACTGCAGGACCTGGATTAACCTCTACATCACCAGAGGAACAGAGGAGAAGTAGGATAAGGGTACGGCTAAATGCTACACGAACTGGCCGTCTAGCACGTTCGGAACAGAGAGTAAAAGGAGCAGGTTTCTGGGCTCAATAGCATAGATTCAAGGCATAGTGTAGAGACAAAGGTAAGGTAGGATGTGAGTACATTGGAGGTAAACCTAGGCATTGAGTAATGATGAGAGAGATATACGTTTAAACCAGGTGATGTCATCGCATATGTAGGAGGTGGAACAACATGGTTGGTTAAGACATATTGAGCAGGGCTAGAGGCTCTACAGTGAAATAAGACAGTAATCACTAACCAGGACAGTAATGGACGAGGCATATTGATATTAGAGAGAGGCATGCGTAGCCAAGTGAACATATGGGTCCAGTGAGTGGTTGGGCTGACTGGGGACACGGCGATTCAGACAGTTAGCAGGCCGATGCTAACAAGCTAACAGTTAGTAGGCCCGGGCTAAACAAGCTAGCAGTTAGCAGACCGGGGCAGGCAAGCTAGCAGTTAGCAGACCGGCCAGGCAAGCTAGCAGTTAGCAGACCGGGGCTAGCAAGTTAGCCTTTGGGGGACTTCGCGATGGGGGTAAGTCTGTTTTTGCCTCTTCGTGCGGTGACGTCGATAGACCAGTCGTGGAATTAGTAGGGTTCCAGGTAGCTCTAGGTAGCTAGCAGGCCTAGCAGGTTAGCAGAATGGGCCTTCAGCGGGCGTCGCGCCTGAGGGGCCTGTTGGAGTCCTCGGGCAGATTATGTCGGTATTCCAGTCGTAGATGATCGGCGGGGTTCCGTGCCCCGTACCGGCAGTAGAAGGGGTCTGGATATTGTAGCCCAGGAGTGGGCTTCGGTGGTAGCACAGGAGCCCTGGCCGGGCTAGCTTCAGGCTAATTGGTGCTTGCTCCGGGATGGAAACGCTAGCCAGGAGTGGTCACCCGGGATTACGGTTAGCTAGTTGCGAAGATCCAGATGAAAATGTTCCGAGTTTGCGGTAGGAATCCGGGGATATGGAGAGAAATAGGTCCGTTATGCTCTGGTTTGAGTCACGTTGTCCAAACTGGCGGGAGCTTTCCAAGCTAAAGGTTAGCTGATGACCGCTAGCAATGGTTTGCTAACTGATAGCTGGTAGTAATACCCTAGAAGCAGTTGCACCCCTAAAAACAAAAACATTTGTCACAAGAAATTTGCTCACTGGTAAACAGAAAATTGGAACGGAAATGGCGCTCCATCAAACTGGAAGTCTTACGACTAGCTTGGAAAGACAGTACCGTGTAATATCGAAGAGCCCTCACTTCTGCTCGATCATCCTATTTTTCCAACCTAAATGAGGAGAATAAATATATTTTTGATACTGTCACAAAGCTAACTAAAAAGCAGCATTCAACAAGGGAGGATAGCTTTCACAGGGATAAATTCATGAAATTCTTCGATTAAAATATCATGATCATTAGAAAGCAAATTACGGACTCCACTTTGAATCTGCGTATTCCAACTAAACTATTGAAATAGCTACAGTACTTCCTGTGCTTGGCCCTCCTATGTTGAACAGAATAAATGGCTCCCTATCGTTCGGATGTATTCCAAACTCAATGAAAGTGGCAGTAATAAAGCCTCTCTTGAAAAAGCCAAACCTTGACCCAGAAAATGTAAAAATCTATTGGCCTATATCAAACCCCCTATTCCTCTCAATTTTTTTTTAAAAAGCTGAAGACAAATAATGTATACGAAATGCTTCAGTCTGGTTTTAGACCCCATTATAGCACTGAGACTGTCCTCATGCTCCTAGACCTTCGTGCTGTTTTTGACACAATCGATCACCACATTTTTTGGGAGAGATTAGAAACCCTAATTGGTCTTCACGGACAAGTTCTTGCCTGGTTTAGATCTTATCTGTAGGTCAGATATCAGTTTGTCTCTGTGGATCGTTTGTCCTTTGACAAATCAATTGTACGTTTTGGCATCCCTCGAGGTTCATTCAAAAACACAATGTCATCTTTCACTGCTATGCAGACAATAAACAGTTGTAGATTTCGATGAAACATGGTGAAGCCCCAAAATTGCCTACCCTGGAAGCTTGTGTTTCAGACATAAGGAAACGGATGGCGGCAAATGTTTTACTTTTCAACTCAGACAAAACAAAGATGTTAGTTCTAGGTCACAAGAAACGAAGAGATCTGCTGTTGGATCTGACAATTAATCTTGATGGTTGTACAGTCGTATCAAATAAAACTGTGAAGGACCTCTGCGTTACTCTGGACCCTGATCTCTCTTTTGACGAACATATCAAGAATATTTCAACGACAGCTTTTTTACATCTTCGTAACGTTGCTAAAATCTGAAATTTTTTCCCAAAAATTAGGCAGAAAAGCTAATTCATGCTTTTGTCACTTTTAGATTAGACTACTGCAATGCTCTACTCTCCGGCTACCCAGATAAAGCACTAAGTAAATTTAGTGCTTAGTGCTAAACACAGCTACTAGAATCCTGACTAGAACCAAAAGATTTGATCATGTTACTCTAGTACTAGCCTCTCTACATTGGCTTCCTGTTAAGGCTAAGGCTGATTTCAAGGTTTTACTGCTAACCTACAAAGCATTACATGGGCTTGCTCCTACCTATCTTTCCGATTGGTCCTGCCGTACATACCTACAAGTATGCTACGGTCACAAGACGCAGGCATTCTTATTGTCCCCAGAATTCCTAAGCAAACAGCTGTAGGAAGGGCTTTCTCCTACAGAGCTCCATTTTTATGGAATGATCTGCCTATCCATGTGAGAAACGCAGACTCGGTCTCGACCTTAAAGTCTTTACTGAATACTCATCTCTTCAGTAGGTCCTATGATTCAGTGTAGTCTGGCCCAGGGGTGTGAAGATGAACGGCTAGATACTGGAGCGACGAACTACTATTGCTGTATCTTCCTGGCCGGCTCCCCTCTCTCTGCTGGCCACTGACCTTATTACGCGGGCTGAGTCACTGGCTTACTAGTGCTCTTCCATGCCGTCCCTAGGAGGGGTGCGTCACTTGAGTGGGTTGAGTCACAGACATGGTCTTCCTAGCCGGTGTTCTGCCACCTCGGGCTTGTGCGGTGGATGAGACCTTCGTGGCCTATACTTAGCCTTGTCTCAGGGTAGTCAGTTGGTGGTCTGTGCTTTGTCAAAGTGGGTGGGGTTATATCCTGCCTGGTTGGCCCTGTCTGGGGGTATCATCGGACGGGGCCACAGTGTCTCCCGACCCACCCCTGTCTCAGTCTCCAGTATCTATGCTACAATAGTCTATGTGCCGGGGGACTAGGGTCAGTCTGTTATATCTGGTGTAATTCTCCTCTCTTATCTGGTGTCCTCTGTGAATTTATGTATGCTACCTCTAATTATCTCTCTCTCTCTCCCCTCCTGGAGGACCTGAGCCCTAGAGTCATGCTTCAGGACTACCTGGCCTGGAGACTTCTGGCTGTCCCCAGTCCACCTGGTTGTGCTGCTGCTCCAGTTTCAATTGTTCTGCCTGTGACTAGGGAAACCTGACCTGTTCACTAGACGTGCTGCCTTGTCCAGCTGGGCGTGCTACCTTGTCCAGCTACCTGCTGTTTTCGACTCTCTCTCCCTCTCTACCGCACATGCTGTCTCGACTTCGGAATTCTCGGCTATGAAAAGCCAACTTTCCGTTTTGTATTTTTTATAAATTTGCTAAAATTTCTAAAAAACTGTTTTTGCTTTGTCACTATGGGGTATTGTGTGTAGATTGATGAAGAAGGAAAAAAAAACAATTTAATCAATTTCAGAATAAGGCTGTAGCATAACAAATTGTGGAAAAAGGTCAAGTGGTCAGAATACTTTCCGAATGCACTGTATTAGTATCTCAGAAAGACATTTGCATTTGTATCTATAGCCTAATGTTAGCTAGCTAACTCCTGAGGTACTGACCTGTTGCACCTTCTACAATCACTATGATTATTATTTGACCCTGCTGGTCATCTATGAACGTTTGAACATCTTGAAGAACAATCTGGCCTTAAATGGCCATGTACACTTATAATCTCCACCTAGGCAGAGCCAGAAGAGGACTGGCCACCTCTCAGAGCCTGGTTGCTCTCTAGGTTTCTTCTTAGGTTCCTGCCTTTCTAGGGAGTTATTCCAAGCCACCGTGCTTCTACATCTGCATTGCTTGCTGTTTGGGGTTTTAGTCTGGGTTTCTGTATAGCACTTTGTGACATCTGCTGATATAAAAAGAGCTTTATAAATACATTTGATTGATTACAACTAACCCGCTATGTTCAATGTTAGCTAGCTAGCTAACATTAGGCTATAGTTACTAATGCAAATGTCTTTCTGAGATACTAATACAGTGCTTTCAGGAAGTATTCAGACCATTTTACTTTTTCCACAATTTGTTATGCTACAGCCTTATTCTAAAATTGATTAAATTGTTTTTTTTCTTCTTCATCAATCTACACACAATACCCCATAGTGACAAAGCAAATACAGTTTTTTAGACATTTTTGCAAATTTATAAAAAATACAAAACGGAAATATAACAGTTACATAACTATTCAGACCTTTTACTCAGTACATGTTGAAGCACCTTTGGCAGTGATTATAGCCTTGAGTCTTCTTCGGTATGACGCTACAAGCTTGGCACACCTGTATTTGTGGAGTTTTTCCCATTATTGTCAGTACATCCTCTCAAGCTCTGTCAGGTTGGATGGGGAGTGTCGCTACACAGCTATTTTTAGGTCTCTCCAGAGATGTTCGATCGGATTCCAGTCTGGGCTCTGGCTGGGCCACTCAAGTACATTCAGAGAATTGTCCCGAAGCCACTCCTGTGTTGTCTTGGCTGTGTGCTTAGGGTTGTTGTCCTGTTGGAAGGTGAACCTTCGCCCCCAGTCTAAGGTCCTGAGCGCTCGGGACTAGATTTTTATCTAGGATCTCTCCGTACTTTGCTTCATTTATCTTTCCCTCGATCCTGACTAGTCTCCCAGTCCCTGCCACTGAAAAAAATCCCTACAGCATGATGCTGCCACCGCCATGCTTCACCGTAGGGATGGTGTCAGGTTTCCTCCAGACATGACGCTTGGCATTCAGGCCAAAGAGTTCAATCTTCGTTTCATCAGACCAGAGAATCTTGTTTCCCATGGTCTGAGAGTCCTTTAGGTGCCTTTTGTGGGCTGCCATGTGACTTTAACTTAGGAGTGGCTTCTGTCTGGCCACTCTACCATAAAGGCCTGATTGGTGGAGTGCTGCAGAGATGGTTGTCCTTCTGGAAGGTTCCCCCAAATTGCCACAGAGAAACTCTGGATTTCTGTCAGAATGACCATCGGTTTCTTTGTCACCTCCCTAACCATGGCCCAAAAATGTCTAAAAACCTGTTTATCGCTTTGTCATTATGGGGTATTGTGTGTAGATTGATGAGGGACTTTACTTTTTTTTTAATCCATTTTAGAATAAGGCTGTAACGTAACAAAATGTGGCAAAAGTCAAGTGGTCTGAATACTTTCTGAATGTACTGCAATATTACTACCTAGATCATACACGTAACATTAGCTAGTGATCCAGCCAGCTAACATTAGCTAGCTAGCTAACAGTATGCTTTAACTTGCGATGAAAACAACTTTCTGACAAAATTTGAAACTGATAATATCTGAAAATATTGCTAGACTTTTACCTATATACAGTGGGGAGAACAAGTATTTGACACACTGCCGATTTTGCAGGTTTTCCTATTTACAAAGCATGTAGAGGTCTGTAATTTTTATCATAGGTACACTTCAACTGTGAGACGGAATCTAAAACAAAAATCCAGAAAATCACATTGTATGATTTTTAAGTAATTAATTTGCATTTTATTGCATGACATAAGTATTTGATACATCAGAAAAGCAGAACTTAATATTTGGTACAGAAACCTTTGTTTGCAATTACAGAGATCATACGTTTCCTGTAGTTCTTGACCAGGTTTGCACACACTGCAGCAGGGATTTTGGCCCACTCCTCCATACAGACCTTCTCCAGATCCTTCAGGTTTCGGGGCTGTCGCTGGGCAATACGGACTTTCAGCTCCCTCCAAAGATTTTCTATTGGGTCCAGGTCTGGAGACTGGCTAGGCCACTCCAGGACCTTGAGATGCTTCTTACGGAGCCACTCCTTAGTTGCCCTGGCTGTGTGTTTCGGGTCGTTGTCATGCTGGAAGACCCAGCCACGACCCATCTTCAATGCTCTTACTGAGGGAAGGAGGTTGTTGGCCAAGATCTCGCGATACATGGCCCCATCCATCCTCCCCTCAATACGGTGCAGTCGTCCTGTCCCCTTTGCAGAAAAGCATCCCCAAAGAATGATGTTTCCACCTCCATGCTTCACGGTTGGGATGGTGTTCTTGGGGTTGTACTCATCCTTCTTCTTCCTCCAAACACGGCGAGTGGAGTTTAAACCAAAAAGCTATATTTTTGTCTCATCAGACCACATGACCTTCTCCCATTCCTCCTCTGGATCATCCAGATGGTCATTGGCAAACTTCAGACGGGCCTGGACATGCGCTGGCTTGAGCAGGGGGACCTTGCATGCGCTGCAGGATTTTAATCCATGACGGCGTAGTGTGTTACTAATGGTTTTCTTTGAGACTGTGGTCCCAGCTCTCTTCAGGTCATTGACCAGGTCCTGCCATGTAGTTCTGGGCTGATCCCTCACCTTCCTCATGATCATTGATGCCCCATGAGGTGAGATCTTGCATGGAGCCCCAGACCGAGGGTGATTGACCGTCATCTTGAACTTCTTCCATTTTCTAATAATTGCGCCAACAGTTGTTGCCTTCTCACCAAGCTGCTTGCCTATTGTCCTGTAGCCCATCCCAGCCGTGTGCAGGTCTACAATTTTATCCCTGATGTCCTTACACAGCTCTCTGGTCTTGGCCATTGTGGAGAGGTTGGAGTCTGTTTGATTGAGTGTGTGGACAGGTGTCTTTTATACAGGTAACGAGTTCAAACAGGTGCAGTTAATACAGGTAATGAGTGGAGAACAGGAGGGCTTCTTAAAGAAAAACTAACAGGTCTGTGAGAGCCGGAATTCTTACTGGTTGGTAGGTGATCAAATACTTATGTCATGCAATAAAATGCAAATTAATTACTAAAAAATCATACAATGTGATTTTCTGCATTTTTGTTTTAGATTCCGTCTCTCACAGTTGAAGTGTACCTATGATAAAAAATTACAGACCTCTACATGCTTTGTAAATAGGAAAACCTGCAAAATCGGCAGTGTATCAAATACTTGTTCTCCCCACTGTATATATATGGATGGACGCTTCTCGCTTTCTATCATGGATGCCATGGTTGCCCTTAGTTTGTGGATGTAATCCAGAGACAGGTTTTACAACAGCCTAATGTGTTCTCTTTTCCACTCCATCTGCATTTGCAATCATACTCTGCTTCCACCGGGAATTCCACTGATTTCAAAACTCGGTCAACTTCTTCCGTTACATCAACACTGTTGATCACTGTTTTTTCCCCATCAATGTTATCAGAAGATTCTACAATGGCTTGTTCAATTAAAATACAGTAGTTTTACCTAAATCAGGGATTTCCTCATTGTCTGATTCATTTTCAGCATCAGAGAGAGTCAGCATGGCACGACCGTCCTCCAGAAAGTTGTCCATCACAACTTTTTCCCACTGATCTTTGTCGATAGCGCCTGCTAAATTCAAGCCAGCAATGTTGAGAGCACTAGCAACACTTTTGCAGTTCTTCATGATAATTTTAGCAAGGATTATCTACACATACTGAGCAGCTCATGTTATAGACAGAAGCATGCTACATAGTAGACCAATCTGAACTCATCTCTCGGCATGTCCAGCCCATCCATTATCTCAGCCAATCATGGCTTGCGGGAAGGTTCCTGTGTTTTAACGTGGCTAAACCAACTATGCTCGTAATTTAACAATTGTATTTGTATTTACAGATGGCATGCATGTTTGTTATTAAGGTACATGAAAGTTTACATGTTCCAGAAGGCATTTCTGCCAAAAAACGCATTTTGATTTAAAACATTTTTTTTTACGTTCAAATGCCTCTCATGTGAAGTAGTAACGTGCACCATACGCCTAGCTTCCTTCAGAAATCATGTTAACCACTATTTCTGAACACAGAATGAGTCCATGGAACTTATTCTGAGATTTGATAAGCACAAGTTTACTCCTAAACGTATTTAGGCTTGCCATAACAAAGGGGTTGAACACTTCAGCCTGACATTTCAGCTTTAAATGTTTTATGCATTTCTAAAATGTTCTACAAACAAAATGCCACTTTGACATCATGGGGTATTGTGTGTAGATCAGTGACACAAAATCTCAATTTAATCAACTTTAAATGCAGGCTGTAACACAACAAAATGTAGAGGGGTGTGAATACTTTACTACGCACCCTTGTACCCCCTATGGGCAAGACACCTCTGTGGCACACACACACACACATACACACACACACACACACAGTCTGACAGATACAGTTTGGGGTGGTTGGAAGGCTCTTCAATAAATAATATATGACTGCAGATTTGCAAGCTACTTTCAAAGTACAGAGATTTATAACAATGTGCTAATAATGATATTAAGTATTTTCTGCAACATTGCACATTCGCCAAAGCAGTGTTTAGACCCAACTTGCTTTGTAGTGACCTTATAGTTGAGGTTCATAAATATCTGTACAATTGTGTTTTCAATGTCCTTGGAGACTCCTGTGTTTGCAGTAATGAAATGGAACGCCACTGGAGGATTCTTCATTGGATATTAGTATGTTTTTAAGGGAATTTCTATTTGTTATATTTTGCTTTCATTTGTTCCTGCTTCTTCTACTTGAGCCAATGCAGTCGCTGATTGGAATATACCTATTTTATCTTTTGCATAAAAAAAAACTAATGACCACTGTTGCATACATGCTAACACTGTTTTCAACAGATTCAATTATACTATTTAGAATGAACAGCCAGCTCACGAACAAACAAGTGCACCAGGGAGAACGCAACAAGCATGCAGATGCAATAAGTGAAAACACATGATAAACTAGGGATAGCTAGCTAACATAATGAGACATTCTGAAATAACTTCATGTTTCCGACTTAGATATTCTTTTAGAAATACTTGAAATTGGCATGGGAGCTAGCTAACTAACTAGCAAGCTACAAGCTAGCTATAGCTTGCTAGCTGCTTATCAAAGATTGAGTACTGTTTAATTTGACAATAAAATCTACCAAACTATTTCTCAATGTTTCTCAAAATTATTGTAGCTGGGTAATTAATTTGATCAAGCTTTGCTACGCATCCGGTTTTATGCTGATTTTGTCCACACAACATGTCGCCCTGTCACCTACATAACCTGATGAACACAGTGGGGGGAAACAATAAAATTGGCCTGCCACCGTCATGCTTTTTACCCCTACCAGATCTTTGATGAGAAGGTTCTAGAGAGTCTCATTTATCAGGTCCCAGGCTCCCACGACTTGTTTTCTTTGGTGCAAAGAAAAAAGATAAAATAGTACAGATAAAGAAACTGGTACAAATGGTGTGCAAGTGAGGTTGGAAGCCCAAATATAAGTTTTTAAAAAGTTGGGAAAACTAGTATGATTATTACGATATGACTGTTGTGATAATTCTTTTGCAAGTTAATTATAATTAGCTTTTTACTTTAGCGCCATCTGAACCTGATAGAGCAGATCTAGTAAGCCATCTGGGGCGAGAGACTCATTGGTGTAACGGTTTTCTTCCTGGGATGAAGGAGAGGACCAAAACGCAGCGCGGCTAGTGTTCAACATGATTTAATAAAGAATATATTAGAACACTACAAACAACAAAACAAGAAATGTGAAAACCGAAACAGTCCTATCTGGTGCAGAACACAAAGACAGAAGACAACCACCCACAATCCCCAACACAAAACAAGCCACCTATATATGATTCTCAATCAGGGACAACGATTGACAGCTGCCTCTGATTGAGAACCATATTAGGCTGAACACAGAAACAGACAAACTAGACACACAACATAGAATTCCCACCCAGCTCACGTCCTGACCAACACTAAACAAGCAAAACACATAAGAACTATGGTCAGGACGTGACAATTGGGAGGGAGACTAGAGCAGACCTAGAGGTTCTGACTGAGCGCACATTTGAGCGCCCCAGAACAGTCCATTTACTTTGTGCTGTTATAATTTATTCTATGAAATCCTGCAATTTCATTGGGGCAGTGCCCCCTCATAGCAAATAGCTGGCAAAACAATCCAAACAATGTTTTCATGGCCTATGTGCCCGCGGAGCTGCTGGCAGTCACTGATGGGCAGGGTAGGAACTGAATAGCTTGTTTTAAACAATAACAATTTGAACAGGAAAATGTGCACATCTACCACACTTTTAAAAGCTTTTGAAACATAATCCATAAATTATATATTCTTATATTATATTTTTATAAAAATATTTGTAAAAAAATAATTTACCTATCACAAGCGGGGTGCCGCCCCTAACACCCTAATGGGCAGGCCGCCAATGGTCATAACTATTGATGAGGGAGTCATTAGGCACATTTCCACAAAGGGTGGAGAAAAAATTTATTAATGAATTCCCTTTAAAGTGATTAATTACTGCAAGTTATCGCAAAGACACTTGTTGCTCTGAGACTAATACATTTAGGTGTGGACATCACAGAGCTGCCATAGGGATGCTGTCTTATCGACAGCAAAGTTGGCGTGGTTTGTGCTGTATTGATATATTTCATAGGTAGCACCTAACTAGGACCCAGAGATTTCCCTGGCCAGTTCACGTGATCAGTATAACATCCTTGCCCTATTGATTGGATAGGACAGACATTTGACAAATTTTGCTGAAGTTCATAGCAATTTACTTTTCTCTATAATACAGTACATCCTGTTATAAGAGGCATATTGACACATTTATTGGTTGGTTTTTATTGTAGGTGTCGGTTAGGTTATTGATTGAAAAATGCAATTGTTTATTTGTAGAGTAGGAAGTCAAAGTATTTTCCCATACAGCTGTAGTGTTATTTTACCTTATGATGCTGGCTGTTGCTGTCCATGTTGAAGTGGGTGTATTAGAGAGGCCAGGGTCAGGTTGAAAATGACTCTACTCTCTTACCGTTGCATTGAAAAGTGCTTGCTATTTCAGACTGAGTTAAAAGTCAACAAGGCAACAGCACTCGTACCTGGATTTTATGAATATTTAATGGCTCAATTTAAGGTTTGTATTGTGTGATAGACTGGGCTTTACTCTATGTTTTGACATGTCTGTTCTTCATGATCTATTTTGGGCCAATACACGGACATATGCATGCACACAGTGGTACTGTAGGACAATGCAAAGAAAGAGACTCAAATCTGAAGGATTTGAATGTCATCAACAAGAGACATGATAATAATAATTTGCACCCACAAGGAGTGGGGTCACGGCGTAGGGTGGCCATTGTACAGCGCCCCCTGGAGCACTTTTGGTTAAGTGCCTTGCTCAAACACACAGCAATAGATTTTCTTGTTCACCTTGTCAGTTACTGAACCAACGCTCTTTAAACTCCAGGCTACCTGCCGCTCTAACATGAGATAGCAGAATCAGTAGGGATGAGTTCCAACGACTGTGTCATATGGAGAATAAGGCAGCTGACTGAATGAATGAGGAGAGAGCGAGAATACAAGTTGACAGAAGGTGTTTGTGTGTGTGCGTGCGGGCGTTATCTCTTTAAAGAACTTCTCCATGTCATGGATAATGGATAAATGCTTAGCTTAACTTTGTCCCGTCTTTCACACTGTGAAGCCAGTGCTAATTTGCATTGTCAAGGTGCGGAGGAGGATTCATCTGTCACTGAATCCGATGGGCAGATATTCACATGCAGGTTGCTCCACAGAAACACACCTGCCACTGCACTACACCACAGCTATTCATCTTAGGTAATTAAGAAGGACAACACATTAATCGCAGTTATGTTGACTATCAATCATGCTGTACAGTAGGTCTTTGAGACTGACACTGGTTGTTTGGGAGATAAATGATGAACGCTTTGTGGATGCCTTTGAACCTGAAGCCTGGATCTCTTGTTGGGAACATTTTCTGTGCTTTATACTTCTTAGGATGGTTCAACATAGTACTGAAGTTGACAAAGCTGTTCTTTTGATCTTTGGATATTGTTTTTGTCTGTCTGTATTCATATATCGGCGCATCTGTTTACGGATGTCAGAATATTAAGTCTCACAGCTGTATTTGCAATAGAAACCATGGTTGACTGCCTAATGCTTGAAAACCAGCACTTCTTATAGAATATTGGATCTTGTAACGTCCTGACCAGAGTTCTTATGTGTTTTGCTTGTTTAGTGTTGGTCAGGACGTGAGCTGGGTGGGAATTCTATGTTGTGTGTCTAGTTCGTCTGTTTCTGTGTTCAGCCTAATATGGTTCTCAATCAGAGACAGCTGTCAATCGTTGTCCCTGATTGAGAATCATATATAGGTGGCTTGTTTTGTGTTGTGGATTGTGGGTGGTTGTTTCCTGTCTCTGTGTTTGTATTCTGCACCAGATAGGTCTGTATCGGTTTGCCACTTTTGTTATTTTGTATTTGTTTAGTGTTCACTGTAGTTTTTGTTAATTAAACATGTTGAGCACTGGCTACGCTGCGTGTTGGTCCGATCCCTGTTTCACCCCCTCTTCTAGTGAAGAGAGGGAAGGCCGCCGTTACAGAACCACCCACCAATCTCGGACCAAGCAGCGTAGCAACGGGCAGCAGCAGCGGGACCAGGAGAAATGGACATGGGAGGACGAGCTGGACGGAAAAGGACCCTGGGCAGAGCCAGAGGAGTATCGCCGCCCCAAAGCAGAGCTGGAGGCAGCAAAAGCAGAGAGGCAGCGTTTTGAGGAGCTAGCTCAGCAGCAGGAGCCGGATCTGGGTTACACCACTTGGGAGGAAATAGACAGGTGGTCGGTTGACCCAGGGAGAGTGCCGGAGCCCGCCTGGGATTCGATGGAGCAATGTGCAGAGGGATACCGGCGAATGAGGTTAGCACGACGACGCGGTAAGAAGCCCGTGAAGAAACCCCAAAAATTTCTTGGGGGGGGGGGGCTAAAGGATAGTGTGGCGAAGTCAGGTAGGAGACCTGCGCCCACTTCCCATGCTTACCGTGGAGAGCGGGAGTACGGGCAGACACCGTGTTATGCGGAAGAGCGCACGGTGTCTCCTGTACGTGTGCATAGCCCGGTGCGGGTTATTCCACCTCCCCGCACTGGCCGGGCTAGATTGAGCATTGAGCCAAGTGCCATGAAGCCGGCTCTACATATCTGGCCTCCAGTACGTCTCCTCAGGCCGGTGTACATGGCACCAACCTTACGCATGGTGTCCCCGGTTTGCCAACACAGCCCAGTGCGGGTTATTCCACCTCCCCGCACTGGACGGGCTACGGGGAGCATTCAACCAGGTAAGGTTGGGCAGGCTCGGTGCTCAGGGGAGCCAGTACGCCTGCACGGTCCAGTATATCCGGCGCCACCTTCCCGCCCCAGCCCATTTCCTCCAGTTCCAGCACCCCGCACTCGCCTTATGGTGCGTGGCCCCAGCCCAGTACCACCAGTGCCTACACCACGCACCAGGCTTCCAGTGCATCTCCAGAGGCCTGTTCCTCCTCCACGCACTCTCCCTATGGTGCGTGTCTCCAGCCCAGTACCTCCAGTTCCGGCACCACGCACCAAGCCTCCTGTGCGTCTCCAGAGCCCTGTACGCACTGTTCCTTCTCCCCGTAATTCGCCCTGAGGTGCGTGCCCTCAGCCCGGTACCTCCAGTTCCGGTACCACGCACCAGGCCTATAGTGCGCCTCGAGAGTCCAGTGTGCCCTGTTCCTGTTCCCTGCACTAGCCTTGAGGTGCGTGTCTCCAGTCCGGTACCACCAGTTCCGGCACCACGCACCAGGCCTACTGTGCGCCTCAGCAGGTCAGAGTCGGCCGTCTGCCCAACGCCGCCTGCACTGCTCGTCTGCCCAACGCCGCCTGCACTGCTCGTCTGCCCAGCGCCGTCTGAGCCATCCGTCTGCCCAGCGCCATCTGAGCCATCCGTCTGCCCAGCGCCATCTGAGCCATCCGTCTGCCCAGCACCATCTGAGCCATCCGTCTGCCCAGCGCCATCTGAGCCATCCGTCTGCCACGAGCCTTCAGAGCCGCCCGTCTGTCCCGAGCCATTAGAGCCGTCCGCCAGTCAGGAGCCGCTAGAGCCGTCCGTCAGTCAGGAGCCGCCAGAGCCGCCAGCCAGTCAGGAGCCGCCAGAGCCGCCAGCCAGTCAGGAGCCGCCAGAGCCGCCAGCCAGTCAGGAGCCGCCAGAGCCGCCAGCCAGTCAGGAGCCGCCAGAGCCGCCAGCCAGTCAGGAGCCGCCAGAGCCGCCAGCCAGTCAGGAGCCGCCAGAGCCGCCAGCCAGTCATGAGCTGCCTTCCAGTCATGAGCTGCACTCCAGTCATGAGCTGCACTCCAGTCATGAGCTGCCTTCCAGTCATGAGCTGCCTTCCAGTCATGAGCTGCCCTCCAGTCATGAGCTGCCTTCCAGTCATGAGCTGCCTTCCAGTCATGAGCGGCCTTCCAGTCATGAGCTGCCCTACAGTCATGAGCTGCCCTACAGTCATGAGCTGCCTTCCAGTCATGAGCTGCCTTCCAGTCATGAGCTGCCCTACAGTCATGAGCTGCCCTACAGTCATGAGCTGCCCTACAGTCATGAGCTGCCCTACAGTCATGAGCTGCCCTACAGTCATGAGCTGCCACTCAGTCATGAGCTGCCACTCAGTCATGAGCTGCCACTCAGTCATGAGCTGCCACTCAGTCCGGACCTGCCATTCGTCCTGAGCTGCCTCTCTGTCCTGAGCTGCCCATCTGTCCTGAGCTACCTCTCTGTCCTGAGCTACCTCTCTGTCCTGAGCTACCTCTCTGTCCTGAGCTACCTCTCTGTCCTGAGCTACCTCTCTGTCCTGAGCTACCTCCTAAATCATGTGGGGGCCTTGGGGAGGATTCTTAGGCCAAGGTCGTGGGCGAGGGTCGCCACTCAAAGGACGCTAAGGAGGGGGACAAAGACAGTGGTGGAATGGTGTCCTCGTCCACCGCCGGAGCCGCCACCGCGGACAGATGCCCACCCAGACCCTCCCCTTGAGTTTTAGGGGTGCGTTCGGAGTCCGCACCTCAGGGGGGGGGGGGGGGGTACTGTAACGTCCTGACCAGAGTTCTTATGTGTTTTGCTTGTTTAGTGTTGGTCAGGACGTGAGCTGGGTGGGAATTCTATGTTGTGTGTCTAGTTCGTCTGTTTCTGTGTTCAGCCTGATATGGTTCTCAATCAGAGACAGCTGTCAATCGTTGTCCCTGATTGAGAATCATATATAGGTGGCTTGTTTTGTGTTGGGGATTGTGGGTGGTTGTTTCCTGTCTCTGTGTTTGTATTCTGCACCAGATAGGTCTGTATCGGTTTGCCACTTTTGTTATTTTGTATTTGTTTAGTGTTCACTGTAGTTTTTGTTAATTAAACATGTTGAGCACTGGCTACGCTGCGTGTTGGTCCGATCCCTGTTTCACCCCCTCTTCTAGTGAAGAGAGGGAAGGCCGCCGTTACAGATCTAAAATATGAACCCTGGTTGACTGCCTAATGCTTGAAAACCAGCACTTCTTATAGAATATTGGATCTAAAATATGAACCCTGGTTGACTGCCTAATGCTTGAAAACCAGCACTTCTTATAGAATATTGGATCTAAAATATGAACCCTGGTTGGCAAAACAATTAAGTAGTGAGATAGTGAAATAAAGGACACATTTATTTGTGTGTTCATAAGCACTGAAGTGCTTGAGGTCTATGTATAAATAAATACATTTCACTTTACAGCCTTCGCTCACCTCTCACTGAATGCCGAGAGCTCAGCTATAAAAATATGTTATTTGTTTTCCTTGAGAAACATTCATGCCTGCTTTCTTTACAATCTAGTTACTTTCCAGCACAACCCCCATATGATCCCCATAACATATTTTTGGGTCATTACTTATGTTTTTAAAAACATTTTTACCATAGACAAAGTGTACAGTCGTGGCCAAAAGGTTTGGAGAATGACACAAATATTAATGTCCACAAAGTTTGCTGCTTCAGTGTCTTTAGATATTTTTGTCAGATGTTACTATGGAATACTGAAGTGTAATTACAAGCATTTCATAAGTGTCAAAGGCTTTAATTGACAATTGCATTAAGTTGATGCAAATAGTCAACATTTGCAGTGTTGACCCTTCTTTTTCAAGACCTCTGCAATCCGCCCTGGCATGCTGTCAATTAACTTCTGGGCCACATCCTGACTGATGGCAGCCCATTCTTGCATAATCAATGCTTGGAGTTTGTCAGAATTTGTGGGGTTTTGTTTAGATGTTTTGTTCCCCAAGCCACTTAGTTATCACTTTTTACTTATGGCAAGGTGCTCCATCATGCTGGAAAAGGCAAACTGTTCCTGGATGGTTGGGAGAAGTTGCTCTCGGAGGATGTGTTGGTACCATTATTTTTTCATGACTGTGCTCTTAGGCAAAATTGTGAGTGAGCCCACTCCCTTGGCTGAGAAGCAACCACACACATGAATGGTCTCAGGATGCTTTACTGTTGGCATGACACAGGACTGATGGTAGCGCTCACCTTGTCTTCTCCGGACAAGCTTTTTTCCGGATGCCCCACACAATTGGAAAGGGGATTCATCAGAGAAAATGACTTTACCCCAGTCCTCAGCAGTCCAATCGCTGTACCTTTTGCAGAATATCAGTCTGTCCCTAATGTTTTTCCTGGAGAGAAGTAGCTTCTTTGCTGCCCTTCTTGACACCAGGCCATCCTCCAAAGTCTTCGCCTCACTGTGCATGCAGATGCACTCACACCTGCCTGCTGCCATTCCTGAGCAAACTCTGTACTGGTGGTGCCCCGATCCCGCAGCTGAATCAACTTTAGGAGACGGTCCTGGCGCTTGCTAGACTTTCTTGGGCGCCCTGAAGCCTTCTTCACAAGAATTGAACCACTCTCCTTGAAGTTCTTGATGATCCGATAAATGGTTGATTTAGGTGCAATCTTACTGGCAGCAATATCCTTGCCTGTGAAGCCCTTTTTGTGCAAAGCAATGATGACGGCACGTGTTTCCTTGCAGGTAACCATGGTTGACAGAGGAAGAACAATGATTCCAAGCACCACCCTCCTTTTGAAGCTTCCAGTCTGTTATTCGAACTCAATCAGCATGACAGAGTGATCTCCAGTCTTGTCCTCGTCAACACTCACACTTGTGTTAACGAGAGAATCACTGACATGATGTCAGCTGGTCCTTTTGTGGCAGGGCTGAAATGCAGTGGAATTTTTGGGGGGGGATTCAGTTCATTTGCATGGTAAAGAGGGACTTTGCAATTAATTGCAATTCATCTGATCACTCTTCATAACATTCTGGAGTATATGCAAATAGCCATCATACAAACTGAGGCAGCAGACTTTGTGAAAATGTATATTTGTGTCATTCTCAAAACTTTTGGCCATTACTGTAGTCCAAGGGATGCTGGCTTCCCTGAATAACTTGTATGTAACATCTTAGCAGAAGGGTGAGCCACTTCTGACAGAGATAGTATCTTTCTCTAGGATATTTCAGTGTCTATAATTTCAACAGCTGCTTGGTGCAGATCATTTCTTAGTGTGAGAGATGGAGTGAATCTCCTGGACACTGATAAACAATGCTGTCAATCAAAGGGCGGCAGGTAGCCTAGTGGTTAAGGCGTTGGGCCAGTAACCGAAAGGTTGCTAGGTTGAATCCCCGAGCTGTCGTTCTGTCGTTCTACCCCTGAACAAGGCAGTTAATCCACTGTTCCTAGGCCATCATTGTAAATAAGAATTTGTTCTTAACTGACTTGCCTAGTTAAATAAAAAAAAGATGCTCAATATTTGAGTTTAGTTAAAACAGTCAATTTGTCACAATTTATTTGGATAGTCTGGATTATCCATTTGTAGATGCTCTACAGATGTTCTTACTATCAACAAACTATCTGTTGATGAGCAACTGTTTTCTAAGGTTATGGTTAGGTTTAGAATAAGGGTTAGGATAAAGGTTAAGGTTAGGACTAGGGCTTGGGTTAGGGTAAATTGTAAGTTTAGGTTTAGGTTTAGGGTTAATAGATAGATGGTTAGTTGAAATGTTACTGATAGTCTGTAG
The DNA here is from genome assembly GCF_016432855.1 of Salvelinus namaycush. Classification (NCBI taxonomy): domain Eukaryota; kingdom Metazoa; phylum Chordata; class Actinopteri; order Salmoniformes; family Salmonidae; genus Salvelinus; species Salvelinus namaycush. The sequence continues at coordinate 23,500,401 of NC_052328.1, forward strand.
GTAGTCTGTAGAGCATTTACAGATGGACTATCCAAATACAGTGTTATCTGATCATTTTGACACCTTATTTACACTTTCAACACAGGTAGGGGTAAATGTATTCCGGACTGATATACAGTTTAGTGATGTTGGGAGTGGTTGTAAAAAAAAATGGGAATGCTTCATCACTCATATCTGCTTCAGAGCTTCAAAGTCAGACATTTTACTTGGGCATAGATGCATAGTGTAACTTTTGGCATATATCAATAAAACTCTGCTTTTCTGTAACTATTTTTATAATGTGAGCCGTAACTTGCCCTTGTCACAATGGCATTCCTTCAAACTACAGACAACAGAGACAGACACATTGGGGGATTGGTTCTGGCCAAGGTGTCATCTGTTTTATCTGTCAGAAAACCAGACTGGCACTGTGAACTACAGTCTGGAAAGCCCTCTGTATCTCTCAGATAGAGGGGCGAAATGGGCCAAGTGAATCACTGGAGTTGCTGATAACTTTCAAGTTCACTGCATTGAAGATGAATGGAGCCACTTGGGCCACTTCTTCATTCCACCCTGCCATGTTCTATAGAGAGCAGAAGCAAAACTCCCGGCATCGTCGTCAGCTAAAACAACTCTGCACAGAATATAAATAATGTCAAATAGATTATTAAAAATAGATGAGTAATCCTATCATCCATTGACGTGACATGTTTGTTTTACCAAACATGACTAATCTAATTGATACAAATTAAGGCAATCACGTATTACAAATTCAGAACCATCGCTTCCTTATTGTAACCAACAGCAGGTTAGCGCTGGGCATTAGCATTGGCCAGGAACCAGGAAGTGGACAGGGGAAGGTTTCTAAAAGTGCCAGCTGGCATGCTTCCTGTCCTGACTGATTCCCTAATGAGAGGAAGATGGAGAGGAACACTTGACTCCCGCTGCACACCACTTTACACATCAGCAGGATGCTTTTTTAGAAGTGAGAGGTCATCAGAAGATTATAAAATACATAGGGGAGAAAGAAGAAAATAGGAAGCCATTTAAAGCCATTTAAACAAAAAGAGGCTGCGGAATATTGGCACTGCTATGACTACTAATGGAAATATGGCGTCACTGTGTAGGGTCCACATTGTTCACCCCGATTGACTTTGAGATGAGGACTAATTAGCAGTGTTTTAGTACTGGACAGGGCCCATCATCGCTGCACTGTTAGAGATGGTTGCTATGGGGTTCAGACAAGAAATGGCGTGTCTCTCTCTCTGTCGCTCTCTCTATATCTCTCTCTCCCATTCTCTCTCTGAGGAGCCATCAATCCTACCCAATAATCTAAAGGTCACTCCAGCTACCCAGCATACATACTGAGAGAGACAGGGGCAGAGGGCATATATAAACAATGGGGGGTGGGGAATAGAGGGGGGCAGTGGAAGGGAGAGACACACAGAAAGGGAGGGAGGGAGGATATGGAGACATAAAAATAGAAGCATATATAGAGAGGAAGAGAAGAGAGGATGATGAAATAAGATAAAAAGGACTATCAAAGCAAACGAGTGATAGAGAGACATCTGACATCACCTGGTCCTCTTAGCGGTCTATCACTTATTTCAGGGAGTCAGTGTGTGTAGGGACATCCGCATTGTGCTCATGTACTATAGGTGGGACACAGACAGGGGGCAAACCACACACCACGTCCTCCTCCTTCGTCTCTTCTAGGAGAGAATGGGTCACTGCTGGGACTTCACACAGAGAGGGGAGAGTCCCACTTCATCCATCATCATTTAAGTGTGTGTGAGGGCCTTTCACATTCCACTAATTACAGTAACGACATAGAGTGCTCTGCAATCAGTCATTTTTATTTAAAAATGGTCAGGTTGGTACGTGAGTTTGAAGTGACATGTATTGCTTCTCTGCCTCTGGTATATTACCCAGACAACTGCCCCTCTCCCTTGTCTGTCCTGCTCCCTGCAGGGATCCAGGGATCAGTAATGAAGAAATTACATTTGTCTTTTCTCCCATTCGTCTTTGACCTTTTACCCCAATTTAATAGCTATTTCTCCCTTTTATGTTGTTCATTTACCATTACCCTACACTTGGACACATTCTACTTGACCTTTTTTTGTTTATCATTGGCAGTTGGCCCTTTAATGGATATACTGTATACATATTGGCTCGATTTTTCATTGACCTTTATTGTGTAATGGAACAGGTTCTATTGATCCATGCCCATAGGCGTCAATTGGGCATGGCGGGGTGTGGCAGGGCAGTCGCCATAACCTAGATCAACACCAACAATTTAAAATAGGCTACAAAATTATTCCAATCCCTATTAAAAGGCCAATTCAGTTTAGCCGTATTTGTGGGCTGACTTTAGGACCATGTGGATGCCTGGGAGCTTGAGGGAAGGATATTTGTATGGCTGGCAGTCTGGCTTTATGGAGAGCGCAAAAAACAGATTTACTGCATCGCTCAGTTACAGTATGTATAGAGCCATGTCATTGTGGAATGCTCTGCCACCAGAGGTTACTCAGGCAAAAAGCAAGTTTAGCTTTAAAAAACTAATATAAACAGTGTATCACAGTGCCTCTCCTCTCTCTAAAGATATAGTTTAACTGTACTGTATATAAGAATATACATTTTATTTATGAATAGTGTGTAAATAGTATTTTTTGTTGTTGTCTCTTACTGTTTTTCCAATATGTAACTCTTATTTTTGAATGTAATGTAATATCTTATGTTGTTATTGTCTATTACTGCTTTGTCATGTATTTGTATGTTTTATGTGGAGCCCAGGAAGAGTAGCTGCTGCTTGTGCTGTAGATAATGGGGATCATAATAAACTAAACAAGCATTGACTAAGCTTCAGGGAACAACACAAAGAGTAGATTACTTTGTAGATGGCTTTGGCTGTACTAGATGGCTTTGGCTAGGTAACTGCTGATTGACTTGACATGAAACTAAAATAGAGTTTTAATGTGCTGAGCTATTGCGTAGCAGCTATTTCTTGTATGACATGTGTTTGTAGAATGTTAAGTCCTCTATTGACTGAGGTGAACGAAGCTACAGCAACAAGGTGATAATGGCTGGAGTCAATTTAGCTTGTTTTTGCTGTTCTCAAAATTGCATTTTAGAATTTACTATCCGTGCCCAGTATGGAATGGTCCATTCTGGTCATTAATGTTGGGGTCCTCCTAGCATACTGTTTGAACCCCTTTATAAAGCACTAAGCCAGCCTGTCTCCACTAAACTCTGCAATTTTGGCTTTGTTTCAGACGATCCACTGTTCTGCTTCTCTACAGAAATTACATGGGAGTTCACGCCCCCTCAGGCTTTCACACACAAATCCAGAGCTTAGCATTCACCTCCTGGACCTGGTGGAAATGACAGAACAAGAAGCAATGTGTTTCATCCCAAGAAAAAAGAACGGTTTGAGGGAGAACAGTGTGACATCAGGATGAATATATTACAGTAATTGGCTGTGTGAATGGCTTGTTCCTCCTCACTTACTGAATAGTCTTTTTGCTTTGTCACTGACCAGGTGTACCAAACAAAAGGCTTATATGTCAGTGGACAAGTTAGTTAATTGCCAGCAGCTTTCATTCCTTCCAAAATGGAATGATGCTGTCACGTTCCTGACCTGTTTTCTGTTGTTTTGTATGTGTTTAGTTGGTCAGGACGTGAGCTGGGTGGGAATTCTATGTTGTGTGTCTAGTTTGTCTGTTTCTATGTCAGCCTAGTGTGGGTTCTCAATCAGAGACAGATGGTAGTCGTTGTCTCTGATTGAGACTCATATATAGGAGGCTTGTTTTGTGTTGGGATTTTGTGGGTGTTTGTTTCCTGTCTCAGTGTTTGTTCTGCACCAGATAGGACTGTCTCGGTTTTCACGGTTTGTTATTTTGTTATTTGTTAAGTGTTCATGGTTATTGTTTAATTAAACATGTTGAGCACTGGCTACGCTGCATTTTGGTCCTCTCCTTCACCCCTGGAAGAAAACCTTTACAGAAACACCCACCAAACCCGGACCAAGCAGCGTGGCAACGGGCAGCAGCAACAGCAGCAGCAGTACAAGGAGGAATGGACATGGGAGGAGATTCTGGACGGAGAAGGACCCTGGGCAGAGCCAGAGGAGTGTCGCCGTCCTAAAGCGGAGCTGGAGGCATCAAAAGCGGAGAGGCGGCATTATGAGGCGCTTGCAAGGCAGAGTGGCTGGAAACCCGAGAGGCTCACCCAAAAATTTCTTGGGGGGGGGCTAAAGGGGAGTGTGGCGAAGCCGGGTTGGATACCTGAGCCAACTCCCCGGGCTTACCGTGGAGTGAGAGGGCGTCGTACCGGTCAGACACCGTGTTATGCGGTAAAGCGCACGGTGTCCCCAGTACGCGTGCTTAGCCCAGTGCGGGCTATTCCACCTTGCCGCACTGGGAGGGCTAGGTTGGGCATCGAGCTGGATGTCATGAAGCCGGCCTAACGTATCTGGCCTCCAGTACGTCTCCTCGGGCCGGCGTACATGGCACCAGCCTTACAGGTGGTGTCCCCGGTTCGCCTGCATAGCCCAGTGCGGGTTGTTCCACCTCGCCGCACTGGCAGGGCTACGGGGACCATTCAACCTGGTAAGGTTGGAGAGGCTCGGTGCTCAAGAGCGCGTGTCCTCCTTCACGGTCCGGATTATCCGGCGCCACCTTCCCGCCCCAGCCCAGTACCACCAGTGCCTACACCACGCACCAGGCTTCCAGTGCATCGCCAGAGCCCTGTTCCTCCTCCCCGCACTCGCCCTGAGGTGCGTGCCCTCAGCCCGGTACCTCCAGTTCCGGCACCACGCATCAGGCCTATAGTGCGTCTCAGCCGGCCAGAGTCTGCCGTCTGCCCAGCGGTGCCTGAACTGCCCGTCTGCCCAGCGGCGCCTGAACTGCCCATCTGCCCAACGCCGTCTGAACCGTCCGTCTGCCCAGCGCCGTCTGAGCCATCCGTCTGCCCAGCGCCGTCTGAGCCATCCGTCTGCCCAGCGCCGTCTGAGCCATCCGTCTGCCCAGCGCCGTCTGAGCCATCCGTCTGCCCAGCGCCGTCTGAGCCATCCGTCTGCCCAGCGCCATCTGAGCCATCCGTCTGCCCAGCGCCATCTGAGCCATCCGTCTGCCCAGCGCCATCTGAGCCATCCGTCTGCCCAGCGCCGTCTGAGCCATCCGTCTGCCCAGCGCCATCTGAGCCATCCGTCTGCCACGAGCCATTAGAGCCGCCCGTCTGTCCCGAGCCATTAGAGCCGTCCGTCAGTCAGGAGCCGCTAGAGCCGTCCGTCAGTCAGGAGCTGCCAGAGCCGCCAGCCAGTCAGGAGCTGCCAGAGCCGCCAGCCAGTCAGGAGCTGCCAGAGCCGCCAGCCAGTCAGGAGCTGCCAGAGCCGCCAGCCAGTCAGGAGCTGCCAGAGCCGCCAGCCAGTCAGGAGCTGCCAGAGACGCCAGCCAGTCAGGAGCTGCCAGAGACGCCAGCCAGTCAGGAGCTGCCAGAGACGCCAGCCAGTCAGGAGCTGCCAGAGACGCCAGTCAGGAGCTGCCAGAGACGCCAGCCAGTCAGGAGCTGCCAGAGACGCCAGCCAGTCAGGAGCTGCCAGAGACGCCAGCCAGTCAGGAGCTGCCAGAGCTGCCCTACAGTCATGAGCTGCCCTACAGTCATGAGCTGCCCTACAGTCATGAGCTGCCCTACAGTCATGAGCTGCCCTTCAGTCATGAGCTGCCCTTCAGTCATGAGCTGCCCTACAGTCATGAGCTGCCCTACAGTCATGAGCTGCCCTACAGTCATGAGCTGCCCTACAGTCATGAGCTGCCCTCCAGTCATGAGCTGCCCTCCAGTCATGAGCTGCCCTCCAGTCATGAGCTGCCCTCCAGTCATGAGCTGCCCTCCAGTCATGAGCTGCCACTCAGTCCGGAGCTGCCACTAGTCCGGAGTTGTCCCTCTGGCCTGAGCTACCTCTCTGTCCTGGGCTACCTCTCTGTCCTGAGCTACCTTTTTGTCCTGAACTACCTCTCTGTCCTGAGTTGTCTCCTCTATTGTAGAGGGGAATTGGTGAAGGTTCCTGGACCATGGTCGGGGGCGAGGGTCGCCACTCAAGGGACGCTAAGGAGGTGGAGAAAGACAATGGTGGAGTGGTGCCCTCGTCCACCGCCGGAGCCGCCACCGCGGACAGATGCCCACCCAGACCCTCCCCTTGAGTTTTAGGGGTGCGCCCGGAGTTCGCACCTTGAGGGGGGGGTTCTGTCACGTTCCTGACCTGTTTTCTGTTGTTTTGTATGTGTTTAGTTGGTCAGGACGTGAGCTGGGTGGGAATTCTATGTTGTGTGTCTAGTTTGTCTGTTTCTATGTCAGCCTAGTGTGAGTTCTCAATCAGAGACAGATGGTAGTCGTTGTCTCTGATTGAGACTCATATATAGGAGGCTTGTTTTGTGTTGGGATTTTGTGGGTGTTTGTTTCCTGTCTCAGTGTTTGTTCTGCACCAGATAGGACTGTCTCGGTTTTCACGGTTTGTTATTTTGTTATTTGTTCATGGTTATTGTTTAATTAAACATGTTGAGCACTGGCTACGCTGCATTTTGGTCCTCTCCTTCACCCCTGGAAGAAAACCTTTACAGATGCTAACTGGTGGTGATGATGCAGGCTGGTGGTGGAGTCATGTCGCGTCATAGAGTATCTGCAATAACACAACAGAGAGGGTGTTAGCAGTCCCACCACCTTTGACTTGACTGTGACCAGGGTGTTGGGAGTTGTAGGTCATAGATCTAGCCTGTCCTTTCCCCTGACAGTGGTAATATAATTATCCTTCTCAGAGAGAAGACAAGTCATTTTCCAGCATTGTGCAGCTAATTAAAGAAGAGTCATTGGGGGGAGTGACTGTCTGTCGTAATTGTGTGACCCCTGATTCTGTTCTAATTATTGTTCCATTGTAATTGTAATTACAGATAACCACTGGGCTCCTGTCCCTTTAATGGTCTGGAGGAGAAGGAGAGAAAAAAGAGAGAGTGAGAGAAAAAAATGGGAGGAAGAGGAGGGGAGGCGGGAGGTTAATTGTCTGTTGTCCTAGGATTGGCTTTCAGCTTTCCGTTTCCTGTCACACATTTTTATGAGGTGCAGATGAAAAGGAGCCCTTTTGTGCCTTATTTCCATACTGATGAAATGAAGACTAAGAGAGACGGAGAGAGAAAGAGGGAGGGAGAGAGAGAACAAGGTAGTGAAAGAGAGACTGAAACAGATAGGAAGAGATCAAATAGTTGAATGAGGGAGAGAGAATATAACCGCCATTGTTTGCAACTATTTCACTGCTTCTTTTTGTTCTCTTTTTCATACATTCATGCATCACTCCTCTATTGTCAGGTGCTGTGCAGTGGACCAATAGGACTATTTTAAATCATGCTATTCGCTGATGGAGTTAGCTAGTAAATCCCTGCTGTAATCCTATGTATGTACCATTTTTAACCCTGATGTAAATCCTTTATTATTCATTTGGGGGGTGAGTGATCCAAATAGAGAGTCCAGAAAGAGAGAAAGAGTCCAGAGAGAGATATTCCAGAAAAAGAGAGAGAGTCCAGAGAGAGAAAGTCCAGAGAGACTCCATAGAAAGTCCAGAGAGAGAGTCCAGAGAGAGACTCCAGAGAAAGTCCAGAGAGAGACTCCAGAGAGAGTCCAGAAAGAGACTCCAGAGAGAGTCCAGAGAGAGAGTTCAGAAAGAGAGTCCAGAGAGAGAGGGAGAGAGTCCAGAGAGAAAGAGAGTCCAGAGAGAGAGGGAGAGAGTCCAGAGAGAGAGAGTCCAGGGAGAGAGAGTCCAGGGAGAGAGAGAGTCAAGAGAGAGAGTCAAAAGAAATCATAGACGTATGGCAAAAGCATCAAAAGCTGCTTCCAAAAATAATTCTGTGATTTCCAAAGAAGGATCAGCCAAAGGGGTTGAATCAAACTGCCAAATCTGATTGAGATCTAATCTGTTGTTAGACTTTGTCTCTTCCATGCATGGATACAGCTGTCACCCCTCAAAGGCATTTCAGTGTGTAAAATACAATACAACACATTTTATTGTCACCAGGCAGGCCAAAACTCCATCCCACCAAAACAGGCTGAATATTCAGACAGCCTTTTCAAACAGCTCTTACACTAAAAGGGCATTATCATCATTTTCATAAGTTCACAGTATTATTCAAACCTCATAGGGTGGAAATATATATAAACAAATTGAAATAGCGTTTTTGACTGCACTGGGCCTTTAAGAGCCTGACACAATGGAAGTAATCAGAACAGAGGAATTGATGCATGACGATAAAAGTCTCACTGGGGGAAAAGTAATCAAATTATTGCTAGACATCATCAGCAGACTACTGCCATTGACATTTTGATCGGCACCTAAATTAATTTCACCCTCTCTTGGAGATGGCCTCTCACAGATAACCCAGAAACATAGAAATAGTTCAATTATATCTGTGTAGGGATTTGTGGATTCCAACATTATTCACACTACTTTGATGGTGATTGTGATCCAGCGAGTAGCTTAGGT